>NW_028186149.1:6214446-6371086 GCF_003343005.1 Rhea americana
AAAAAGCACCTCAGTAGACAAAGGTCAACCATTTTTGAAACAAATGCATCCCAAATTCTCTGATCTCATGTAAGGGATGTCTTGCTGTAAAACTCGATGAAAATGCTTAGATGTATTTCATCTTTTGAATTTCCTGACTTTTTAGCAAATATACTGTAAAATCTGAAACCTCTATTTTTAAATAATTTATTTAACACCTTATTTCAGATAATCTACCTCACAAAGTTCTGAATGGTCATAGTAGCAGAGTCACTTGTTTACTTTATCCACATGATAAATTGGCAAGGTTTGATCCAAGCTGGTTGTTATCAGGAGGCCAGGATTCTGTTGTGATCTGCTGGGATATATTTACTGGAGAAATTTTACACCGGTTTACTCTGCAGTCTGGTCCAGTGACAGAGCTGTTGCATCCTCCGGAAAACTACAGGGTAAGTAAAAGCATAATAAATGATGTCTAAATACATGCATATATGTTTGTATATGTATAAATAGGTACATATGTATACATATTTTTACGTGTATATACATAACAAATTATCTGGCAATAGTGTTACTCTGCAGCACCTTATCTTTGTTTTCAATTCAGTAATCATTTAATTGTGACTTATTTGAACATTATGATTTCAGAGGGTTGATTTCTTAACTTGCTGTGATTTCAGTGATTCAGAAAAATGATYCTAAAACAGTGCCATATTTAGTCTTTTATGACATTAAAGTGGTGAATGGAATATTATCAAGGTATGTTAGTTCTAACTTGCTTCTGAATTTAAAAAGTTATAATTAGTAAAGCTAGGGATTTAAATGTGATAAGAGAAGACTTGGACCAACAGTATTTATGTAGTTCTAAATATTTATACTTGGTTCTGATTCCTGACTCGTTTGTGGTCCTTTTGTATATGCTTATGTTTTATATAATATTTAAAGAGCTTTAGAATAATTCAATTTGATTTTCTTTAATTGAATTCTGAAGTAAAAATTCAGAGTTCAGTACAGTAAGTCTTTTTCTTATGTGAAAAGTCCCTTAACAAATTCTGGTGCCATTGCATTCCATTGGGCTGGGTTCTCACCAGTTTCCTCTTAAAAAGCCTACAAGGACACATTCAATGCTTATGGTTGACTTACAGTTCATTTAAGTGGAAATACTAAGTAGTCTAAAAAGTCTTTTGCTGCTGTTTTGCTTTGGCATGATTAAGTAGCACAAGTTTTAATGCTTATAAGGCTTGCTTTAGCCCCTTTTCTGTAACCTAAATAGGATTTAATGTGTTTGAACTATGTTCCAGTTTTCTGCAGGGCTGARTTCCTCTGTGTGTCACCAAAAACTACTTCTAGAAAGAGAAGGCTTTGCAGGATCAGATCCAAACATTGTAAAATTAAGTTGTAACATACCCAGTTTTTCACTAGAAGTAGAAGTTGGCTTTTGTGTCATAAGACCTGATGCACAATTTCATATCAAATAGTATATTGGTTTAAATAAATTAACTTTCTACTACTTCCTCTTCTGGGACAAATGTTACTTACATTTGATTGTATAATTAGTGTTTTAATAGCTAATATTTGATTGTGGATGAATGACATATTTTTGCATTYGAAAAAGCAGAGAAAAATGTATCTTTCATTGTATGGAGATTGCATTTATAGCTAACCTTTTAAAAACAGTTTGGAGACGTAGGCTGAAATAGAACAACATTTTCCAAAATAAGTATGTTTTGGGAAAAAAATTTATCTGACTACATTTTCAAGGCTCATTGCAATGTGTTTGAATGTGAATGTGGTTGCAATACAGATACTAAAGCTTTTAATCTGTTTTTGCAGTTAAAAGATCACAGCATTGTGTGCTGTGTGTGCAGAGATCACTCAGTAGCAGTTCTACATCTTCAGGAGAGAGTGTGTCTCTTACATGCCAGAAAGCAACGGTTTCCTGTGAAGATGGTAAAATTTGACCCTGTTGAGAATCTATTAATTGTTGGATGTGAAGATGATTCAGTTTATATTTGGGAAATTGAAACAGGTAATACCATGTAGGGCTTTTTGTTCACTTTCCTTAAGTCTTGTTTCGGTCTGTGCTGGGTTATATAAATGCATTTTACAGAGGGCCAAAGCAGAAATACTCACGCATTGAATGTACTTTAAACTTAAATAAGCAAGAAGTAAAAAAATCTGTGTAATTCAAGGTATGTCATTAATAAAATACAATAGCTTCAGTCAGTTCCTGACAAAAAGATGATTAGCTGACATTGCAGTGAAATGAGTGGAATATTTCTGGAAGCTATGAATAAAAACACAACTTACATCCTTTAATTATTAACAAGAAAAACTTACTGTGCTAACAATCTCAATCTTCTTTAGCACAATCACAATCTCAGCAATGTTTTGAGTTAGTTGATAATCAGTAATAATGGAAAACAGTTAATTGCAAAGCTTGCAAATGTGTAGTCAGGAAAACTAAAGCAGAGTATTTCAGCTTAAATTGTAGACTTGCGGGTGGTTTGATAGTGTAATGCTGATTCATGGGGATAGTATTTAAACTTTGATGGATAGAACTATTAGAAGTTATAATGGTACCAGATGTTGCAAGACAGTGTTTCYCTTAAGTCCAGAGCCATATGTCTTGGAGAAAAGTGCATACTGAGTCTATGACCATTTAAACCCATGCAATATTAATATTTCATGAAAACAGTCTTACTAAATGTCCTGTGCAAAACTGAAATTATAGAATCATAGAATCAGTAAGGTTGGAAGGGACCTCTGGAGATCATTTACTCCAATCTCCCTGCTCAGTAGGGTCGCCTGGAACATGGTAGACAAGGTTGCATCCAGGCGGACCTTGAAGATCTCCAGAGAAGGAGACTCCACAACCTCTCTGGGCAGCCTGTGCCAGTGCTCCGTCACTCTCACAGTGAAGAAATTTCCCCTCACGTTCAGGCGGAACTTCCTGTGCTTCARTTTCTGCCCATTGCCYCTTGTCCTGTCRCAYGGRACAACTGAAAAGAGCTTGTCCCTGTCCCCTTGACACCCTCCCTTCAGGTACTTGTAGACATTGATCAGATCCCYCCTCAGYCTTCTCTTCCCCAGGCTGAAGAGGCCCAGCTCTCGCAGCCTGTGCTCRTAGGGCAGATGCTCCAGCCCTCTGATCATCTTTGTAGCCCTACGCTGGATTCTCTCCAGCAGCTCCATATGTCTCTCTTGTACTGGGGAGCCCAGAACTGGACACAGCGCTCGAGATGAGGCCTCCCCAGGGCTGAGTAGAGGGGCAGGATCACCTTCCTTGACGTGCTGGCAASAGTCTTCCTAACGCACCCCAGGAGACCATTGGCCTTCCTGGCCACAAGGACACATTGCTGGCTCATGGTCAACTTGTTGTCCACCAGCACTCCCAGGTCCTTCTCTGCAGAGCTGCTCTCYAGCAGGTCAGCCCCGAGCTTGTACTGGTGCCTAGGGTTATTTTTCTCTAGGTGCAGGACCCTGTACTTGCCSTTGYTGAACCTCATGAGGTTCCTCTCAGCACAGCTGTCCAGCCTGTTGAGCTCTCTGAGGGCTGTGTTGCCACCTCCTCTCAGCTTGGTATCATCAGCAAACTTGCTGAGGAGGCACTCTGTCCCCTCATCCAGGTCATTGATGAAAAAGTTGAACAGGATGGGACCCAGTCCTGAGCCCTGGGGGACGCCACTAGCCACAGGCCTCCAGCTAGACTCCATGCCACTGATGACAACCCTCTGAGCTCTGCCTTTCAGCCAGTTCTCAATCCACCTCACTGTCCACTTGTCTAACCCACACTTCCTGAGCTTATCTAGGAGGATGTTATGGGAGACAGTGTTAAAAGCCTTGCTGAAGTCAAGGTACAGAACGTCCACTGCTCTCTCCTCATCTACCCAGCCAGTAGAAGGCTATCAGGTTGGTTAAGCACGATTTCCCCTTGGTGAATCCATACTGGCTACTCCTGATCACCTTCTTTTCCTCCATATGCCTGGAAATGACATTCAGAATGAGCTGTTCCATCACCTTTCCAGGGAYGGAGGTGAGGCTGACCGGCTTATAGTTGCCTGAGTCCTCCTTCTTGCCCTTTGCGAAGACTGGAGTGACATTGACGTTCTTCCAGTCCTCAGGCACCTCTCCAGTTCTTCAAATCATARTGCTTTACAAACTCTTAACAGATTGCTCAATCAGTGTCTATGCTGAGTTTATTTCAGACAAAAGAGAAATTCCCTGTTTTGAAATACAGAATACCAGTATTTAATGAAGGACTTGGCAAAAGGGTACTGCATAAATTACAAGCTTATATTGTTAGTATGCTATTTAATATCACTAAATAAATGCCAATGCTTATGGCACTACTTTTTCCAATACACTAAATCACATCTGTAACTTAAGTTTTGGACTAAAAGTTGAATAACTGTAGTCAGTTAAAACTCTTTAACTAGTGAGCTTTTCATGACTATCCAAAAATATGAAGTTCTCATATCCTTGCATTTTATTTTGATTTTTTTAAAAAATTCTTTTTTCAAAAATGTCAGTAAGGAATTAACAGAAGATCTGGCCTTAGACAGTGAATTGTATATAATGCTGTACTTTACTGTTCTGCTGTGTGACTGTAAGACATGAAATTTTTGCCCAAAATTTTAACTTTAATTGCACTGTGGAGAGAAGGAAATACAAGGTCAAACTTATAGTTTACAGAATGCTTTTAGGATATTCCAAACTTGTTACCCTACCTCTGTTTTATGCATAATCTAAAAACCTGTTTCGTGGTAAATATGTAAGAGTCCTCTTACGTTGTCTRCTGTGTGTGTAGATGTATGATAAAGGTCTTTAAAATACTTTTTTTTGTAGTCAGCTTTGCATCCTAGGGCATTGGTTCTGCCCTTCTGCTTGACCAGTCTTCTTGAGGCTTTATAGAACAGTTTTATCTCAGAATCCTTCTTATCTTGTCATTCCTTTAATCTTCTTTCATTCTACTGGTCTGTCAGCAGATCTACAGTATCGTAAATTGTGTTACTTCCCTCTTTTTTCTTCCCTGTAAACAAATAAGTTCCTTCCTGCTCCTAGAGATACTACTGGATCTCATTATTACCTCCTGTAAAGACAGCATGCATTTTATCTGTGCAAATAGTATTTCTGTTAATAAGAAACTATAAACTACTTTTGTACCTATACTTCAGTGTAAAGTAAATAAAGCGGCAAAAATTAAGTTGATTCTTCATGTTGACCAATTGCTTGTATTGTAGCTTTTACTAGTAGTGAAGTGCTAAATGTTAACAGGAGCCTAGTGCAATATCTTCCATTTATAAGTAAAGGAAATAGAGCAGGCATCTAACAGTTTGGCAATCATTAATAAATGCAAACTTTTTGTGGAATTTATGTGTTGGAGATGCTACCTGCCTCCAGCTGCTCTGTATGCTTTCTTGTTCTTTTAAGACACTGAAAGGAGTGAGAATTTTTTTGGGGGGAGGGGACTGTAATATAGAATGTTTGTTTTGCTTATTTCACAGCTGCAAAGGATGCATCTCAAACATGTAACTGTAAGTAGATTGTTTCTGAAGTATATGGTGATTTGAGACTGACAAATCTTGTTAAAGGGCATTGTACTTAAATGTTTATTAACATTTCCTGTAGAATCATGTTGTAACCAAAGAATTGTTTTCTGCATTTGAAACACTTGAACTGAGAAAATCAATTGGAGTGGTTGAGGTTGGTAGGGACCTCTGGAGATCATCTAGTCCCATCTTGCTGCCCAAGCAGGGTCACCTAGTGAAGGCCACCCAGGATTATGTCCAGACAGCCTTTGAATATCTCCAGGGATGGAGACTTCATAACCTCTCTGGGCAACCTGTTCCACTGCTCCATTACCCTCAAAGAAAAAGAAGTTTTTCCTCATATTCGGATGGAACTTCCTGATTTTCAGTTTGTGCCCATTGCCTCTTGTCCTGTCACTGGGCACCACGGAAGAGAGTCTGGTCCCATCCTCTTTACACTCTCCTTTCAGATATTTACACACACTGATAAGGTCCCTCCTTCAGTCTTTTCTACTCCATGCTGAACAGACCCAGTTCTCACAGCCTTTCCTCACAGGAGAGATGCTCCAGTCCCATAATTATCTTTATAGCCTTTTGCTAGCCTTGCTGCAGTAGCTCTATGTCTCTCTTGTACTGAGGAGCACAGAACTGGACCTAGCATTCCAGGTGTGGCCTCACCAGGGCTCAGTAGAGCAGCAGGATCACCTCCCTTGACCTGTTGGCAACAGTCTTCCTAATGCAGCCCAGGATAGCATTGGCTTTCTTGGCCACAAGGGCACATTGCTGGCTCATGGTCAACTTGTCCACCAGCACTCCCAGGTCTTTCTCTGCAGAACTGCTTGCTGGCAGGTCAGCCCCCAGCCTGTACTGGTGCATGGAGTTATTCCTCCCTAAGTGCAGGACCCTGCACTTGCCCTTGTTGAACCTCATGTGGTTCCTCTCTGCCCATCTCTCCAGCCTGTTGAGCTCTCTGAGGGCTGTGTTGCCTTTCAGGTGTGTCAGTTGAGGTGCACCTCTTAGCTTGGTATCATCAGCAAACTTGCTGATGAAGCACTGTCCCCTCATCCAGGTCATTGATGAAAAAGTTGAACAGGATGGGACCCAGTACTGAGCCCTGGGGACTCTGCTAGCTACAGGCCTCCACCTAGACTTAGCACCACTAATCATAATCCTCTGCCACAGGGTGGCTAAATCTTAACGGACCTRTTGACAAGAAATTAGATTTCAGGGAAGCTCAGACACCGTGGCATGTTGATAAAACAATTTCATTTAAAAAAGAAAAAAAAACCTTTGAGTCAGAACAGTTATGTTAAGGATGTGATAGAGTATAATATAATCTATCATAGTACAAAAAGTTAAGTTGAAGTTATTGACAAAACTTATTTGTACAGATATAAAGGAATCTTGCAGAAGTAGACATTCATATAAAGCCTTATCTTARTAGAGCTTGTTTTTCACTGAAATGCCAACAGTAGTATAGCAGAATGTAGAACAGAATTGTTCCTACCTGTTCTATTGCATCACATGCACTGAGAAGGAAGTTTATTTCAGTTATTTCACATTTTTAAATAAATTGTTAGTATTTTTTTAAAGATTTTGTAAGGAAAGTCTGTATTTGAAAATTCCGAAGACTTGATTTGTCATTACAATATTCCATGTTTAAGAAAAAATAGTGCAAGTTTGCTCCCAGATACTTACCTTTTCAGCCTTTAGTAATTTTATTACTACTTTATGGAACACCTATTAAGGAGAAAGTGTTGACAGATCACAGAAACTACCAAGTTGTTGGGCAAAGTAATTAAACACTGAATAATTTACTCTTGTCAAACTTGAGTTAAAACTCTGGGCTGTTGATTTAAAGGACTGCCTCTGAGTAGAGCTGAGTGAAGAGAATGGCAGTTCTGTGTGTGTTGGCAGAGAAGGGCAGCTCATTGCACTGTTTGAAAGATACCTTACCAGGATTAAATGATACTTGGGGCATCGGGGCTTTGAAGTCACTCTCAACAGTGAGGATACTTTCACCTTCAGTGTGTGGAGCAATGAGATGATTCTTCAGTAGATAACAATCATTTGTATCCTGAGTTCACGGAAAGTAGATACCGTGGAGTGAATCTAACGTTGCTGCTGTGTGTGCTTAGCAACAAGGAAAATGACTTCAAATCTTAAAAGTCCGGCAGAGATGCCTAGCTAAAATGCAGATTGCTGCACTCAGTGATACAAGCCCTAATCTTTTCCCTTGCCATATAATGACCAAGACATCTCAAAGAAGTTAAGAGGATTGGCAAGGAGACAGAATCACACTTTACACGGATCAAGCTTTATTCTAGTGTAGCTAGATAACATCATGGAAAAGTGTAGTGAATTTTTTGTAAGCCAGGAAGATTGAATAGCATAGTATTGTAATGGTACCACAGAGTCAAAAATTGGTGTACTTTCAGCTGTCTTTTACCAAAAAAAGAAAAAAACCTATTCCAAGACATGGGAATAAAATGAATGCTGATGTGCGTGTATAATTACAGATTTAAAATGGCTGCAGATGTTGAAGTATTTTTCTGATAGTGTCAACAAGCAGGAATGAGAGCAATAATCTCCAGCTTTAAAGAGTAGCTGGAACATGAGGGCTGCAGTTATTTGCTGTATTAGCAATGGACAATTTAATTTTTTCTTTCTTGTTCATATTCTGCACTGGTAGTTGAAAGATGCCGAGTAGGGAGAAYGCCTGGGAAATCCTACTAGATAGATATAATTTACATTAAATTAACTACACTGTACTGTAGCAGAACATGAGAGGTCGTGGCATTGATCCTTGAAATTGGCCTGACCTAGATCAAGAGCTATGTGGATATGAGTGCGAGGCAGACAGCAATGTCCAAACTCTCTCTCAGATATATGGGAAAGATATATACGGCATCGCAGTCTTGAGGTCTCTGCAGAAACAAAGGAGTGTTTCATTATGGGTTGTGTTTGAGTGAGCAGACTTGCATTAGTAGCCCATGCCTGCAGTTACAGGTCCTTGACAGGATAAAGTCTGGTGTGACATGTGTTCTTGATTTTCATTATGGTAATGCGTGTAAGAAAGCTGCATCTGTTTCTATAGTCAAAAACATACATTTTTTTTTTCTGGCTGTACATGGTGTCATGACTTCATTAACTCTTTAAGTGAAATTCACTGGAAGACCTGATTTTGTCAGATTTTTGCATTACAGTTTGCGTTTTTAAGAAGTTTGAACAGTTTTATTGTGCTAGAGTTAATGGACAACTGGGAAARTAGTCTGTTTATGTTTCAGGATATGGATTAAGGAACTTCTGTGATATCTCAATATTTATACTAGTGTAGAGTCAGCACTGTAGAATCTGACAGATGACTTGACAAAAGTTTAGGGATATCTGGATTCTGACTCTTTCAGTTGTACCTATTTAGCTCCAGAATCATCCTTTTCCCTGGTAATTAAGAGGATGACCCTGCAAACAAGTGAAAGATTGCTGTGCCTAATAGTTTATCTTCCAGTTTCTTGTGACAAAGTTGATCCTTTTTTTCAAAGGATGTTCTGAAGTTTGTGAAGTATTTAAGATGCGTTGTAGCTAGCTTTTATGATAGGTTTTTTTTTATATTTGACAGAATAACATTARAGCAAATATAAGTAGGATGGAAGAAAAATTGTTATACAGATGAAAAATCTAAGTCAGTATTTCTCTGTGTACAACTTATTGTAGCTTGTTTTCATTAGATTGCCAAAGATTTGTCATCTTACGTGATAAGTGGGATGTTACTGATGAATATGAGTGCTTTTATTCCAAATGATTAGGCATTTTTAATATTGCTATTACTGTACTTAGTAAAATTTATTGAACACCAAGAGGATAGTTGACTTCAAGTGGAATTCACCTTATCTAAATTAAGACATCTACCCCTGAACCTAATTATCTAGGCTGTTTTTATAGTGAGCAGAAGGAAGCAGAAATAGGCAAAAGTGCTTATTTTTTCCGTATTGACTTCATTGGAGTCTTAAACAAGCAATAAGGAGGTAATTGCTGCTAGTACAGGTTCAGAATAAGATTAATTGAATCCTATCCTTTTAGTTTTTCAATTTACAGAACAAAGTAAAATGATTTTATACTAAACTAAATGCTACTGTTAGATATATGTATGGGTAGTGATATGCAAAACAGTAAAGAAGCTATGAACTAGTATCTATACAATTTAATACATTTTATCTAGACTGTAATATAGGAGCGTGGCTACTTCCCATTACAGCAGAATCTTTTCTATGACAATATAATACACTTGGAACATAGCCTGTGTATGGGGTATGTTCCAAATCTCTGTACTGGAAGACAAATACGAAAATCAATAACAAATTTTATTCTAATTTAAGTGCAGATAATCTTTTCAAATATTGTCACCACTTAAAATACTCCTCAGTAAGGAAATTAGTTCAGTTATCTATATTGCTTTTTTTGTATTCTTGGTAGTTGGCATCTTTATTTTTTTCTTAATGGTAAATATCAGTATGAGAAGGACTGCAATAATAAGTGATTTGTGTTTGTTTTTCCTGATGTTACAACATACAGCAACATGTCTACAGAGCAATCATTCTAGCTAATACATATTGAGAGTAGGAGAAGAACAGGGACAGACATTAAAGCAGTGTTTCTTGCTGCCATTTATTAAAGGTAGATAACAAGCATAGTTTAATCAAACTTTTTATTCCAATAGTAATATTCAAAGTTAATTTTATTTTAGCTATACTTTTTTTGTTTATCCAGGAAATGTAATTTTGGGGGACTTCCTTCCATAGTGAAATTAATCCTAATGCAGCATGAACAATAACAGTAATTCAAGTATAGGTACAGCACACTTGCATTCGTAGTTTTTGTGTAGATAGAACCCAGTGTGATCAGAAATTTGTCCAAAATACGAAACCACAGCCTTGGACTGCTTTCAGAGCTGGCTGTTCTGGATGCTTTCACATGTTGTTGAAATAGTATCACTGTAATTTTTTTACTACTTAATTATTTTATACAAGTGCTTTGGTGTTTTGTGATGTCTGTAAACTTTGTGTCATTTCATAAGGATTTGGCCTAATTTTGCTTTTTATGTATGAGACCAGATTTCTTAATTTTGCAAGAGCACTGAATAATCTGAAGGATCACCTAATCCTTCAGGACCAAGAAACTCAATTTACCTGGTGACTGAAAATAATAAATGCATTTTAAAAATAAATTTTAGTTAAATTATTCATTGTTTTCTAACTTAAAAAAAATCCCACCTTGTACTAACAATCTCTATAGGAGCTGTGGAGATTGTAGCAATTTTGGTATACTGTCCATTTCTGTTGATAGCACTGATTTTACTGTATCTACTTGAAATTTGCATTGCTGGAAAACATATTTCATGAGATACTTAAGTATAAATTTTGTAATAAGTTTTTTTATTAAGTACCTGATCTTGTTTTTTCTTCTCTTGAGTATCCTCACCTGAATTGTTTATGGGTCCTTACCTCTTTCTTATTGATGCTTAGTACCATTTAATTACATGCAAGGCAATTAAGTTAATCAAAATAACAAAAGAAATAACCATTATTTTCCATATAAAGTTGAGTTATAGAAGAAAAAAAATCTTACATTAGTTATGTGACTACACATAAGACAAGTTTTTAAAGTGAAGCTTTGAAAAGCTCTGAGACCAGTTGTGTAAACTTAATTCATGCTACTTCTGCTTTTGCCTTATGTTTTTCATGCATCTCTACTCTTGCAGGTAATTAGTAAATAAATGTCTATTAAATATTTTGGACACTATTCAGTATGTTCTTTCTTTGTACCATGTTATTCAAATCCTGTTTTGAATATCAAACTTTTTCATATTTTTTTTCATTTAGGTTATCACAGTAATAATATTTCTACAATGTCACTGTCGGGTGCATTATGATTGTTTCTGCTTCTAACTTCTGCATCTAAGCAAGAGGAATACTACAAATGACAAATTCCTCCATTATGTCCTCTGGGACCATTCTTAGTACACTCCAGATGTTATGTAATTTGAAAACTAAATTTTTAATGTATAACGCACCAGAGACTTGGATAAAACAGTTCTAGTTACCTTAATTCAGAGAGATTCTGTGCTTTTGTTTCCTGACTTTGCAGCCATAGCATTATGTTGATGTAAAATTTTCTACCTGTGTGTAATTGGCTATTTTTGTAGAGCAAAGTGAACGAACAGATTATCACTTCTTTTCATGGTAGTGAGACTCTGTCATCATATAGCCTAGACTCTGTATAGAACTGTGTTGCATGAACAAACTGAGGTGACGCTGCTGGTGCGTTAGTCCTGCTCCAGTTAAAACTGCCATTGTGGTGGGAAAGGCATCAGCACTGACAGTGTACTTCATGAAAGTGCTAGGTTCAATTTTGAGTCATGCTTCAAATTAYGAAGATTTTATGAATGTCTTATGGCTCTTAACAGAGTTTGAACAGTTTTTGCTGAGAAGTTAAAAATACAACATATGCTACTTGTCAAATATGGACAACTTTAGTGCAAGTATTGACTTATTTTTTTTAGAGATTTTTTAATTTGGCAGCACCAACATGTGCAGTGCTCTCCTTTAGTTAAATCCATCTGTATGATCATTTTTCATCACAAAACTAAAAAAAAAAAAAAAAAAAAAAAAAAAAAMAAAAATGCTCTGCAGTTTTAATGCTGTATTCATTAGTTCAAACTGTTGTGTAAGAGCGCTTCTATTTTAGAAGCATCCTTGCTGTGGGAAAAATGAAATTACACATAGTGATATTATAGATCAAACTTTTGATCATATTGGCAAGCAAACATACTGGAACATTTTCAAGCATTGTAAGGTAATTGTTAGGTGGTTATATGTGCACCAATATATTTATAATTTGTACCAACAAAAAATGTTTCCTAAGCCTATGGTAAATTCTAAAATGGCATCAAATGTAGTTGCAAAATTTGTGTGTATAACTAGGGAGTTTACTGATATCTCCAAACATTAAAACATCAAAGTTGAAGCAATAAACTTGCATCATAATTTGGTGGTTGAACTTCAGTAAAAATAAATGTATTGTGATTGTCTTGCTAGTACCCTATGATGATATTCTAGTGTAATTAGAAATGTATTTGGTCTTGCATCCCATTTGGAAGAAGGAAAATGTTCTGTATCATCTTACTGAAATCCATTTTTTTTTTTTAATGGTGTAGGTGATGCAGTGCTAAGGGAAGTCACCAGGAAGTGACTGATCTAGTCTTTATGGCTAGAGTAAAACGCTACAAACACAGGTCTCAAACTGCAGTCTGTTGAAAAAGTTTGTTTTGGTTCATAGGGTTCTTAGAGCGATAATTTTACTTTCTAGTGGCTAGTAATTTGTGAAAGCAGTACATTCAGGAAAATGGGAAGGAAACTATTGACAAGTAAACCTTGCAATCATTTTTTAAGGATTTTTTTTTTTAGGTAGGTACTACTTAAAATAGTGTCATTAACCTTGATATTCTGCAACATAATAAAAGTGGTGATACAGCATTTCTTTTAGATACCCTAATTTAGTATGACAGCTTTTCTGTTTTGGAGAGAAATTATTAATTAAACTACACTCTAGATCCCATCCAATGATTTTGAGGAAATGGCTTGCTTTTCCAGTTTTATTAAACCTTCAGAACAGTATCAGTCAACTTGGTCATTAATTTAATATACATTTATGCCTAGGTAATTGTAGAAGTAACCATAATTGCTCCCCTGTGACTCTTTAGTCTTTGCAAAATTTGATTTAGTCTTTCAGTGTCTTTCATTTTCCCTTTTTCTTCTCTTTTTCTCTCTTCAGGTTATTGGTCAGATTTAGACTTGAGTGAGTATGGCCAAGCTGATAAATCCTGTTATTGCTTTTTGTATGCTGGATGCTGTGGTGTAGCTATGGTCAAGAGTCTAGTGATCTGTTCTCCCCCCCCACACACACACACACACAATACAGTCTGTATAGCCTAAGGATCTGGGCTGATGCAAAACTGTTCTAGAGTTGTTGCTCTTTCTGTAATTCTTATGAGCCATGCCATATAAATACAGGAAAATACTCTTTTTACATGCTGCCATACTACATGCTTGGGAGCAAAAGGGTCTATTAATATTAAGTTTGTTAGAGTCTATTTGTTTGCTTTCCCCTAGCTAGCAAACYTTGCCTACAGGGTCCCATGCCCCTTATCAGAAACCCACATCATTTCTGTGTTTGCAGAAGCAAGATGCAGTAACTGTGAAATGGTTTTGTTAGGAAGGGGGCATCAGGTCGATCTCTATGCAGTTCATGTGAGCAAGGCAATGAACTTCATCTCTGCTGATGATAAACCATAAATCTTCAGAAGTACCAAGTGGCCAAATTCTGTGATAGATGTTACTTGATAAAAATGCCTATGCTGTAGTTGTAGTCAACTCTTGTTAGACTTTTCAATAATACAAGTTCAATAAACTTGTGATCAGATTGCTATAATTTATTTTAATAAAAATAGCAAAGTGGTAGGAGGGTTTCAGAGAAGCCAGATTTTCAGTGAAATAAAGTATATGACAGATTGCTTGATTAATTTTTGTTTTTCTTTCCAAGATAGTCTAAAGTTTGAGTAAAATTTCTATCCTGTTTCAGTCTAACCTATGCTTCAGAAAATGTGTACTAAGTCTTTTATCGTTCTGCTATCATTCAGTCATTGGCTTGTATATACATTCGGAGACCACACAAACGTTCACRCCCACATAATACCTTTGCTTTCTTCATTTTAGAATTACACAAAGTAATATTGGTAAGTGCATCTTTTAAACAAGAGATTTGTTCTGAATCAGGTACGTGTCTATGAATGCACTCAAGATATGGCTGAAATATAAGCTTGTTCATACAAAAAAAATCACACTTTGGTTTATTTCATGCTTTTTCTGATAATAGCCCAAATCTATTTCATTTGATCTTTCTAAGAGTGATCTTTCTAAAAAAGTTACTGTACATAATTTCATTGTTTACATAAAACTAAAGAACAGCCCTTACAAAAGTATGGCTCAGATATTAAGTACCCAGTTGCATTACTCCAAGGAGATAAYTGAAGACCRTGAAAGGCTTATCTCCCCTGAAGGGAGCTTTTCATATTTGGAAAAAGGCTCTAGTGATTTAGCTGTTTTGTTCTTAGGTCCTGGTCTGACCTTCAGCATTAATAGTCAGGGCAGACACCACATGGGCTTAGGCCTTCTTGATTTCTCCTTCCCTTCTCTCCCTTTGCATTAAGGTGCCCTTAGAGAAAGGGAGAACCTGCAGGGAGTTGGTTAACCTGTATATGCACTTTTGAACTGAGACAACACCTTGGGCTAGGAGTACTGTAGCTCTAGGGAGATACAATGTGACATGAAACAAGCTTTTTCTRCTTTAGACAATCTTTCTCTAAGAAAGCAGTAGTTCTGTGTGGAAAGTCAAAGCATATTAAAGATAAAACACAATGCAAACAATAAGATACGCACATGACAACATGCATTGAATGATGCAGTGTGATTGAAAGTTGTAATCTTATTGCAGTTTCTCTGAACATTTTATACTATTGCCTGAATCCATTTCTAAAAGAGAACTTATTTCTTGGATGAAAATGTGAAAAATTGAAAATAAGTCTTAAAGAAGAATACACACACACACACACACACACACACACACACACACTTTGTTATGGAAGCACTTTAATTTATCAGCCTTTTAGTTAAGATTTAATTTTTTTCTAGGGCATCTTCTTTTACACTTGTAAGCATTGGGTCAGTCCAGCTTGCACTAATTCATATTGTTTTCTTTCTATGTAAATTTGAGCCATTGTTCAGTGTGTATACTTAGTGATGTATAATAATAAGAGGTAGAGGAGCTTGAGTCCTTAAGTCTCAGAAGTAAAAAGCAATGCCACTGTTTTCTAAAACTAGGGAAGTTAAGGACCTATGTCTTTATGCAGAGAATAGCCTGATATTTTTGTGTACTTAACATACCAGATGAATGTAAGTGGTATTTAGCTGTGTGTGTCCATGCTTAAGAGGATGCCTGTGTTAAAGGTGATAGCTGATCTTTATTCTTGCTTTATTAATAATAAAGTATGATGATATATAAAAAGAGACAGAGGAATTGAGAACTGTTTGAGCATTGTGTGTGCAGTCAGAAAGAGTTTATTAATCCCATGGAGGGATGTAATTCTGGACATTAATGGATGTGTTTTCTTCCTCTGTGTCTCAAATAGTAAGACAAACTGTCCACATCTCTTCCTGAGTTCGAAACTGGCCACTTCCATTCAGCTCAACTGAGCACGCTTACTGTATTTCAGTAGTTCCTGTTACAGAGTTTTTGTCCTTTAAGACAGCTTAGATGGAGCCAGAGAAAACGGGGAGCTGTAATGGCCTTTCTCTAGGCCTGTAGCAGAAATTGAGCCAAGAACTGGAGAACTGCTCTTTGTGCATGTATATCTAACTGTGTTGTGTATGAGATATTTTAGAAGTCTTCTTTATATTCTTCTTCTTTGCTTTCTTTAAAGTAGGTAGATATTCTGATAKCTTGCTAATGATATTTTGAGAATGTCTTCAGGAGAAGATATCAGTAATGTTTAGTGACTGGGCTCTGCAAAAATCTCCAAATGGAAAAATCACTATGGAGTGTCTGCCAAGTCTTTTGTTCGTGGTTTACTGCTGTGCATGCTTCTGTATATCATGCTGTAATTAGTGTATCTAAATTGTTAACCTGTTACTATCAGTAAAACATCCTGAGGATTTTAGAGTTAAGTGGTTTTTTGTGGGCAGGTTTTGGTTAATCCATCCCATCTGTATTTGTAGGTTGTATTTATATTTGTGTCTTGATGTTGGATGGAACAGTGTATGCTTATTTAATGCAATGTTTGCTCTATCTAGCTTGGGCCATTGGTATTAGTGATAGAAGTAGCAGTTAAGAAAACATTCAGGCCAAATGCTCGACCACTATTTTGAAGCTGTATTGTAGATTTGTAAAATTCAAGCATCTTCTAATGGCGAACATGAAGTTTATTTGACTCTACCTGCATAGAAAAGAAGTGGATGAGAGTCTCTTCAGATGCAACATGTATTTATGGAAAGACAGATTTTGACAGAAAATAAAACTCCAGGAAACTGCTAATATTAAAGATGAGCTTGGGTCTGAAAGATGTTTATTTTGCTTACAAGTAAATTTGAAGAAAAGGATTTGTTCTTAACAAATGCACTTGTTTCAGAATTTTATTTTAAAAATTTTTGTTTGCACAGATCATTCTTAACACTAAGATTCAGCTGAGTTACTAGGTCATAGCAGTGTTGCCATATTGAGGATATCTTTCCAATACTTTAGCTGTGACAGCAAGCAGAAAGCACTGGAACCTGGTGATACAACAGGTCATGTGATGTAAGTGAATACCTTGTCTTGAGACTTGATAATATGCATGACCTGCCTTGGTAAAAATGCATCGTTGAGTGAGAACCCAGAGAACTGCATAGACAGCTCCAACACCAAGAGACCCAATTTGTAGTGCTTGGTCCAGAAGAGGAATAAGATGTCGTAACAATCTCTAGCCAGTCATATGTGGTGGTCCAAAGCTGCCCTGGAGAGTGAAATACTTCAGTCTTGTCTGTTCTTGAGACTTGGTTGCCATGGTCACAGTTTTAGAGAGATAAAGACTTTCTTTTCCTGTATTTTGTATGTGTAGTAGGGGGTCATAGTTGTGGTATTGCTGCTCTGTAGAAAACCCTATCTATTTCCCCTTCATCCATTGTTATTTTATGCTCCCCAATCAGAAGCTTTAGGGCTCACCTGATTTTAAAACACTGCAGTCTTGAGTTGTGTCTCTCTCCTTTCATAATCCCATGTACAGGCTGTGTCCTATTATTATTTTTATTTTAGGAATATATTGTCTCTTTTTAAAAAGATAAGTGTTTCTGGAACAACAATTGCTCCACCCCCCACCATTTATTTTGATTGTGTGGGTCAGAATGTCTGTCAGACATTTTGACTTGCAGTATTATGTTGTATAGAAAACTTAGTTCAATCCCTTAAGTGTGAAGAACTACTTTCTTCATGACTTATATTAGTCTTGTGCCCTAAATATTGCAGGAGGACCTGTGGAGGTATAGGATATGTTTATAGTACGAAAGGCTACACTGCCTACCTAGTCCAAAATAGTACTGAATGAGCAACTGTAGTATTTCCAGTCTACTTACGATGGTTGCAAAGCTAACTATTAATACTCTTACGAAAAGTGCATGAACACATTCTATGGATATATCTAATACAGCTTGTATGATTCTTTCCTTACAAGCTTTCATGAATATAACTATTTTCATGCTTATACTCAAATGCTACTGTGATGGGAACTTCGTAGCTAGTTTTGTTTGAAGTGCTGATAGGCAGCCTGACTGTAGAGTTGTAGTTCTTGAGCAACTTGCTATTCATCCAGTTAATATTCCGTTCTGTAATAGTCCCTGGAACTGGCTGCAGATATAGGTATGGGTATAGGGTAAGAAAATTGCGTGTTAAACAGCTGGGCCTGACCTTCACATTTCAGTGCTATATTTTAGCAGTCTGTGGCATTCCACTGAGTTGAACGGGGATAGAAAGAATCAGTTGCATTACTTCTGCTCAGTGTAAACTCTTGACCACTGGAGTAACAGAGGTAATACTAATGTGGAAAGAGGGGGATGAGTTTCAAAGAAAAAAATTCAGAAAATTCTGTACACACACACATGCAGACAAATATGTTGTATGAGATCCCTCAGTCCCAGTCTAGTATTTTTAGCACCTTGCTACATGCTTTTTTCTGGTAATTGTGAAAGAAGGAAAAATTCGTGTTGGATTACTTGAGGCTACAGTGATTTCAAACTTAAGGGAAAAAGCATTTTACATCATTACATCACACATTTACTTCTTTGTCTGTTTTTTAATAAATATTGGAGATAAAGGGTATGTAGAGGATTTACAATCTCAGCCATGTTTCCTGTGAGTTAAATTCCTGTAGGAGATGTATGGTGTATACCAGGAGTTCATTTAAAATACATTCAAGCTCATTTAGATAGCTTTAGTACTCATAAATAAAGAACTGTTATCAAAATAACATAAGCTTCAGGTCATGAACACTCTTTCTAAGAAGAAAGTTGGAGATTTTAATATCCTGCAGTAGGAATAGTTGAAATATATGATGCAGAAAAGCCAAACTCAAAGGTTTGTAATGTCTACTTCATATGCTACTTCATAATTGAAAGATGCAGCAACTTAGTATACATTGTGGTGCTTAGGTTTATGATGTTTGTCAAAAGACTACTACAATGCAGGAAATAATGAATCTGATTTTTTCATTGCCAATAAAGCTGATTGTTTGCTTCAGTTGCTCAGAGTTATATATCCTGCAAATTTCAAATATTTAAGTCCTATTTACATTCTCTAAAGTTTTGTCTCTGGAGTACTGTGAAAAAGCTGAAGGCAGGGGAAAATGAAGCTTTGCCAAGTGTGGGGGGAAAGCTTCTGGCTCTAGTGAGGTCAATACCACATAGAGAAAAATACATGTATCCTTATTTAGAACATACGAATAGAAGGAAAGAAAGATATAGTTGGAAGTGTCCTTTCTAAAGGTGAGGGGAACAGAGCAAATCAATAGGTGGTTCTTTCTATCTGACCATAAACAGCACAGAGATCCTAGAAGAGAAGAGGTTCCTACTGTGCCTTCTACTACTTGCCCTGCTTTGGGACTATCAAACTGAGGGTCTAGCCCAGCCTCCTGCTCCATGAGACAAGTAAGCAGCATCACATTATCTACTTTTCTTGACTAGTTCAACTTCGTAGCTGCTGCTTTATGTGTCAGAGAATAAATTCTTTAGTAAGAAGGAAGAGACAAGATTTAAAGTGGTCATCTGCCAAAAATGGATTCATTTCTCAGCCCTGCAATTTTTCATTATGGCTAGAATAGCAAAAGCTGAAGATAAAGAGCAGGCATGAAGCAAATGTTCCACTTTTACCGTTACAGTAAAAATGAGAAGTGGGAAAAGAAAATAGAGAAAGGAGAAGCAAGAGGGAGGGGAAAATTCTTACTTGGAGAATAGCGCTCCCATCAGTGTATACTCTGGATGTGACACTTAAAGGAAGCGATTTCCCTAGAGGCACACAAATGGTAAAAACAAAGTCCCTTAAACATTGTCTTCATATTCTTGACTATTTATCTGTAAGTAATATTTCTATATGTAATACTTTCATGTGTTTAAAAAGCTTCAAAGGTAAAGATGGTTGTGGAGAATGGAAGGAAAACTTTGATCTGTCCCCTGCTATTTGTAATCCAGAACACTAGAGGACAGCACTAAAATATTACATGAATGTGTTATTGTTCAGTGTTAGTGAGATACATATTTATCATTTTTATATAAATATATATACATACTAGATATGTGTTCGAAGGCTTTGTGAGAAGAAAACAAATGGTGCTCTGATTTGAAAAGAAGGCAAGTGGTGTTTTCCTTTAATTTCTTTTTCTTTTACTGCCTGTTTTGAAAATTGCTTCTGAATTCACACATTTTTACAAAATATCTTAAGTTTCTTGCAATCTGACATACTTGCTGCTGTGATTTCTTTAGAAAAAATTAAGCTTTTATTTTTTAAATGTAGTAATGCTGCAGAGTAGACCCTTATGTTAAGCTATGTTTTTAGGGGGTTAGAGAATGAGGAATTGGTTTGTCTCTAAACTTAGAATCATGATTTGTGTGCTCACATGAAAAATACTATGTTAATACTGTGACATTTACACTGAAATATGTATGAAGTAGTGTAGTTCCTTGAAAAAATCATTCTGCTGTGTTTTCTCTAGGTACACTAGAACGACATGAAACAGGTGAAACAGCAAAAGCAATTCTTACTTCCAGTGAAGATTCAGAATATTTAGTGACAGATACTCCGCTTCCTATATCTCAAGATTCCAAAAGGAATAAAGATACTGCATACAAACCCTCTAGCTCTTACAAGCATGGCATGGTCTCTTGCAATCTTACTCATACAGAGAAAACATCTGATAAGGTAAGAATGAAGAGCAGAGAATTTAGGACCAATGAGTTGTGATCCAAATTCTTCACATTTTCATCTTTATTGATATGTAAACCTGTATAAAAATGCAGCGACTTGATTTTAAATTTGTAAAGCCTTGGTCCTTTCAGCTCAATTTTTGTGGCTTTGACTCTGTTTCCCAAAACAAATGGGGAAGATGGGGGAATTACTTAAGGCTATCAGCAGGTTATCTTAGAAGACTTTTCTCAGGGCCTTGGCACCTGCATTTAAATTCTATTTCCTTATGCTGCTAGCCTGTGACTGCCATTAGATTTTGCATCTATCAACAAGTGCCTTCAGAAAAATTAAACTCATCAGTTGAGATGGAAAAGCCTTTAGAAAAGACACCTTACGGCTCTAAGCCATTGGCCTTTCCCCTATTGTCGTTCTGCAAAAGTGCAGGTTTCTGTTGTAATTCAGTGCTAGTTTTTGTTGGATGTTTGTTTTCTCTGGACATYGCTGCAGAACTGTGTGAGAGTCTGTCTTCATTTATATTGGTGTGGTGAAATTCAGCAATTCAATGGTTAAAAGGGGGATGGTGTTGTTTCTTTATAAGATGCTGTGTCACAAACAGGTATCATGCTCTTTGGGAGAGATTTGGAATCAGACAGTGCTAGGTTTGTTTTTCACAGAAGTAATCAAGGCAAATAATAGCAACTAATAGAAAAGATGTGATT
The DNA here is from genome assembly GCF_003343005.1 of Rhea americana. Classification (NCBI taxonomy): domain Eukaryota; kingdom Metazoa; phylum Chordata; class Aves; order Rheiformes; family Rheidae; genus Rhea; species Rhea americana. Next base: position 6,235,712 of record NW_028186149.1, read on the forward strand.
TTTCTGGGAGGAAGGGGAGGTTGAAGTAAACTTCCTAGTGAAACTGGTGTTAATATCCTATTAAAGCTGAAAAAGCAAGTGCAGAGGTACCAGATAATGAAAAGGTTGAAAATGCAGTAGCCATTTTATTTGTTTGTACCTTAAAAATACACACACACACACACATCTATTAATTATTTGTTAACATGTAGAAAGCATTCATTACGTGTAAAAGCAATTATTAAAACTATCACAATTTTAACAGAATCTCAAATTCAATAAGGTATGTATTACCTTATTTAGGCTGCAAGATAATCATAGAATGGTAGAATCAGTAAGAGGAAGAGACCTCTGGAGATCATCTAGTCCAACCCCCCTGCTCAGCAGGGTCACCCAGAGCGTGTTAGACGGTTGCATYCAGGCAGGCCTTGACTATCTCCAGAGAAGGAGACTCCACAACCTCTCTGGGCAACCTGTGCCAGGGCTCCGTCACTCTCACAGTGAAGAAATTCCKCCTCACGTTCAGGCGGAACTTCCTGTGCTTCAGTTTCTGCCCATTGCCCCTTGTCCTGTCACACGGGACAACTGAAAAGAGCTTGTCCCTGTCCCCTTGACACCCTCCCTTCAGGTACTTGYAGACATTGATCAGATCCCCCCTCAGCCTTCTCTTCCCCAGGCTGAAGAGGCCCAGCTCTCGCAGCCKKTSCTCATAGGGCAGATGCTYCAGCCCTCWGATCATCTTYGTAGCCCTACGCTGGAYTCTCTCCAGCAGCTCCATATGTCTCTCTTGTACTGGGGAGCCCAGAACTGGACACAGCGCTCGAGATGAGGCCTCCCCAGGGCTGAGTAGAGGGGCAGGATCACCTTCCTTGAYGTGCTGGCAAGAGTCTTCCTAATGCAATGATACATGCCTTTTTCTAATACCTGATTTGCCTATCAAGACCTAGTGTATTCATTGAGTTCTTCATAATAAAATATCTTAAGAATGGGACTTCATTGTTTGTTCATGTCTATCACTTTTATTAATGAATTTGGGGAATTCTGTTCTTTGCGATATAACAGCAGAAGTCACATCCACTAATCCTCAACACTGTAGATTGTAAATACCTTCTTGCAAGTATGAGATGATAAAAAGAAAAAGCCTCCTTTAAATCACAAGTGCATGAAAAACAGCCTTTGAATGCTCCCTAGCCTTTTAACTTTTTGACTTTATTAATTGTAGTGCCTGAAAAACTATTTTTCCAAAATGCAGTCTGATATAAAGCACAGCTTAATCCAAATCCTAATTCTGACTCTTCTAGTCTTTTTTCTTTACTGTACTTGCAAATTTAAATATACCTTTGAGTTCAAACTGATGATTTTTTAGCTCTTTGTTTGTCTTCGACCTTTGACTAACCTTAGTCTGATTTCTAAAGTTTTTTGATGCCATTTGCTGAAAAGTCTTATTAGAGCATAATCCTGCTGAGCGTCTTGTGGGGCAGATGGTGCATGAGTTAGTCATTGACACAGAATCTGATTGCACTGTTACTTTACTAAAAGGAATAGTTTCTTGTATTTTAGAAGAGGAACAACAAAAAAGTTAATCATTTTCTTTGGAACATAGTTTTAGTAATTGAAATTTTTATGAATTTGCCAAAGTAATTGGAAAGAATTTGCTACCCATGGAATACGAGGAACTAGCTTTTGGTTGTTTATGAAATGGGAAATTTAATATGCTTTGTGGATTACTATAATTTTAATTTGAAAACAATGTCACAGTAGCGTGGCAGTGGAGTCTTAATAGCATTTATAGCATACTACTTGATCAAACATACCTCAACTGTTCTGATTTTGCAATAAGATACCTATTTCCATGTTTAAACTTTGTTTGTGAATTATCTTGTCTAGATAAAGATATTTTTTATTGAAAGAAAATTGATAGTCATAGGGAGGTCTAATAGTTACTACTGAAAGAGCTTTTCTTTCACCTTCTCTTTTCACTCTTTCTTTTATCATTGTTGTAGTCACATTAATTTTGTCTAATACTCTAATAAATATTTCATATGTCTCCATATGAAGATCTGCAGCTGGAAAGCCACTTTAAAATAAAGTAAAATAAAAAAACTTCGTCCTTTACAGGCTGGCACTTTTTCCCACTTTCATCTCTGTTAGAGCATGCTTTGTAGATTGGGATGTGAGAGGCCAGGGCTATACATATAATGTGTAGGTAACCTAGCAAAACTGTGACGATGGAGGGCCCCCTTATAATGCTATTCCAAGAAGCCAATGTGTGCTRCACCAAGGGAGTGTAGAGCTCTAGGGCTTTTTATAGCTGACACTATAAGAGACTTGTAACGAACTCCATCATTTTTCTTAGTTCTTATTCAGAATACATTTTAACTTTTTGAAAAGTACTATATTGACTCTTTCTGGTTGTTGTATTAAAATGTTTTTAGRTAGTCTCCTGAAATCCGATTGCATGAAATTATTGGTAATTCTATGGATATCAGGAGATTCAGCACTTCATGCTATTTTTCTGTGAACAATGACCTCACTGATGAAACTAACACAGAACTTTTAGATTAACTAAAGACTTTGTGTATACATACATAATTTCATTATCAATTTGTTTCTTTGAAAAATTGTATATTAGACATTGAACATCGCTATATTGTTTAAAACATTTCTATTTTACTAAAAAATAACCAGCACATGTTTGACTGACTTTTTCTAAAGCACTGGATATCAATTTTTTCCCTTTTCTTCATTTAACTCCTGACTTAACATTTTAGCATAGAATGTTTAAGATTTCAATTTTAAAAGGTTTATGTAATAGAAAGTTAAGAGTAGGTGTTCTGTCCTGTGGGTTTTACACTTGTAAGTAATCCTTATTGCGTACAATGATACAGTCTCCGTGAAGACTGCAAACAAGGTTCAGCTCTACATTTTTAATGTTACTTTATTTTGTTATTATCACTATATTTAAGACAAAATGTCTGAAAGGTTATAGTACCTTTATCCTTAGAAAAAAGGAGAAAAATATCCTGGCATAACAGTCCAGCATCAAAGGCTTTCTTTCAAAACATTTGTCATCATGTAAATCACCAGATACAAAAGCAGAATGCTTCGATTTCATGGTGTTTTGGCCATTTTAATTCTTTTATTGTGCTGCACGTGCCAGTGGGAGTACCAATAACGGTTGAGTGTGACAAATGCAGTTAACACAAGATCCATATTAATGTTGTCAAATTCCCTTGATATATTTAAGCAGATTTTAATTATTTTCAAGCCAAAAGAGCTGAAATATATAGCTTAATAGTGCTTCAGGAAAGCTTTACTTAGTATGTGAATGTAAAACCTCTCATAAAAATGAAACTTTTATATTGGCCTTAGTCATTGACATAGGGTATTCATCAAGTCAGCAATTTGTGTGGCAAAGTGCCATTTGAATAGTGTATTGTTAGAATACTTATGGTCCACTTGACAAGGGCTCTTGCTGTAAATAGTGCAATTTGACTCCAGCTGTTAAAGAGTGGCTTTGACAGCAGCCAAATAGAATGGAGATGCTTTACTGCACCGCAGAAAAATCAATATTGGGTTCTTGTTCATGGTAACCTGTTTTTTCTTTTTTTGCAGATTTATACGAGACTATCTAGAGTTTATGTATGAAATTTAAATACTATTTTAAAAGTTGCTGTGTTTCTTTTTTCAGATTAATACAGGTGATAAATGATGCACGAGTTTTAGTAAACAATGAGAGAGTACTTTGTGAATATAAGCACTAGCAATGCAGTGTTATTTCAACTCTCTAGCTTATGGATAAGTATTAGGATATGGAAGTATAAGTTACGTGACTAATGACAAGAAATGATCTTTCCTTCTTACCAGTATTTTTTTTTTCCTTTTTTTATTGCTCCTGTCATATCCCTGTCAATTTTCTAAGCAGGTTTTTTTTAAAGCAGATTTCTTTATTGTTCTCCCTGTAACAACCCCCATAGATGTTGACAGTCTGTAGTGCCATTGTAGATTTTCCTGAAGCATAGTCTTGCTGGGGCTGAACAGTTTTCTAGCAGTATYCACTGACACAGGGTTGCTATGATACCTGGCCAGTAGCAATAGGTATTGAATCACTGGTCTTAATTACAATAGACTACACACTAGATTGTGCTTATGGTGTTTTTTTTTTTTTGAACTAGCACTCGTTATACTTCTAAGTCATAGTTATTTTGAAAATTGGGGCTGTGTAAAAGACTACTTTAAAGAAAAAATGCTTCAGCAGTTCATATGAAGATTTCATTGATCCACGTAAGCTGGATATTTCTGGGAATTGTTTTCCTGATGCTCTAGTAGCCTCTTACCTTAGGAAGTTTACCAGTATTTTAGTTTAAGTGCTTGGATGAGAATGTGTTTATCATGCACTGGTATTTTGTGATTTAAATATTGTGATTAAACAGTCATTACTGTTTTTCATATCAGTGTGGATAAGACAAGACAAAGATGAGAGGGAAACATATATTTGCATATGAACAATTACAGGAATCTTAGATATGTTTATTGCTTAATATTTCACTTTCCAACTTCAGAATATTGATCGTTGAATATTTAATAGCGCATTAACATGATATAAAAAGTAGTGTCAAAATACCTAAATAGGAGTTCACAGAAGATCTGTAAGAGGTCATCTTGGTTTAAGCAGTCRTTACAAATAATTATGACTAGAGTAGTTGAGTATCTGTTACTCTAACACCTGTTAAATACCTTTAAACATTTTAAATTGACATAACCAGTGTTATTTGTTCTAAACCACTTCTTATTCACTTATGTAATAACATATTCTGCTCTAAACAAAACCTGTATAGGCAGGAGGCTTCTGAAATTGAGCTACTTGTTTGATGGAAAGCCTGTTTTTTTTTTTTTTAATAAGTGCATATCTGCTTGTTTCTTGCTTTAAGCAATAAAATGTAAATAAAATTAGTATCAACTTTGTTAGGTTGCTGCACAAAATAAGCAAAACACAAATGCATACTGTAGGAGAACAGAAGTTACTTGCTTCAGTAAGGTAAAGGATGTAAGTTAAAAATTAAATTTTGAATGGAAGTCTGGAGAAAAATATTACTAGTTAAATCTCAGTGATGAAAAACGAATAGCATAGTAAAAATGAGCTAAAAGTACAAATAACAAATAATGCTTATCAGTAATACATCAGGAGCAGTACCATATACTATGTTGGGTTAGCCATAAATTCCTTTCATTTCTTTCATTTTGTGATATTTAAAGAATTACTATGAGGAATTCCAGATTTTATCATTTGTAAGAAGCAGAAATTTAAGACCAAAGCAAAACAAAAGTAGAATGTTTCTTCCACACGTTGATAATCTTTATTGTAGTGTTTCCAGGGTATTTCTTTGCTTTTACTGGGATTGGTGCTCAGAAGCTGTATTCACTAAGGTAATAAAGTGTAACAGGAAAATGAGCAAAGAGAGAAAGACCTCCATATGTATCTCCCTTGACTCAAAATTAAAAAGCAGCTCAATAGAATGTTTTCTGTGAAATTTAAGTTGTGTATTATCAAGGAACCAACATGGTAACGTAACTGCAATGAAGTAGTTGCCCTTTGAGATTAATTTGATGCTGGTTAAAAGGCCTCATCCTGAGAGATACTGATAGCATGGACTACGTATCAACTTTGAAAGTTACTGTAGCTTTCTGAATCAGTCCCTCAAGCCAAGAATTTCTGACTTCAGTGCTTTCTGTTGTTTACACCAATGCAGCAAGTGAAAGGAAGCGATGTGATCCTTTAGCACAATTTACTTGTGCAGATGTAAACAGTAACACAGGCTGCAAGGCATCTAAATAAGCCTATCTGTTTGTTACAACACTTTAGACAATTTTTATGTATATTTCTGCAATTTTTTTCTGTGACATTATTTTGAAGGTGGCTTAAAATATTCAGTTTTCCTTGTCTACACAGCTAATCGGATCCTGTGCTAAAGCTAAGGAACTGCTTCAGGAGCCTTCTACTAGAAATAAATCTAAAGTCATTATTGAACTATTATTGAACTATTTTACATTGAGGAACTGTTTACTGAAACTAACAACTCTTACTAACTTCTTCATCTTCCCACATACCTCAGCAGTCATGCAGTTCCCTCCTCTTTCTGTGACTTTTTAAAACATATTTCTTGTCTGATACTTGGTTATTCCTTGTATTGAGAATGTCTTCAAATCTTGTGCCATTAAGTTCCTCTGACACCTATATCTTTTTATACCAAGGACTGGCACAAGACTGAATATTGGGGAACTCTGCTGATAACTTTCTACAGCCAATTTCTGCTGAAACACAGATACTTTTCTTTCTTTTAGAGTTTTTCTTACACAGTTTACACTTATTTTTCTTCTATTTCAGAATTTTCTGGGCAAGTAGTATTTTAATATTAAAGAATTTATTTATTTTGGGAGTGATTTACACTGAGAAGGAATCCCACATTGTTGTTGATTTTTAAGAGAAAGCCACTTCTAATAGGTTTGATTTGGTCTAGTAGTTTTTATATTTTTATGTAGCATAAAATCCTTGTAATTCAGTGTGAGAAATGTACTACTAGAGCAGCCCAGGACAAATACATGGTTTCAGTTGGAGTTAACCAGCCATGTTTTGGTAACTTAACTTTTATATCCACCAAACCTCTATAGCACAAAACAATATTTCTGTGCTTTTAACCTCCTTTAATGGTCATATTGGCAATATCTCTTAGTAGTGCAGCATTAGTCTCACAGATAATTGAATGTTCATTCATCCTGTAAGCAACTGAGTATAAAGTTCCCATATCCACRAGGCAGTTTTGTACCATGTGGATGGCTGTGGTAGTGTTTGTGTAGCTGATGACTTGGAAAACGCATGTGAGAGATTCCAGCATTTCTTCATAAGTGCTGAGCCAGGCTGGAAACTTTTCCTAAGTAATTGAAAATTTACCTATATGTTTTGGCTGTCACTGACCTGTGGGTACTATATATCCTAGAGATGTTTCTCTTTTGGTTAGAGAATTTACTTCAGCATTCCAGATAAGTTAGTGTATGAAGAAGTAGAAATAGTATTCAAATATTAAATATATGTTAGTAAGACTTTAGGTGTTTTTGTATAAAAACACCTGTACACTACTTTTCCCTCCAGAGTTTTCATGGTGCAGAGGCTGTCTGTAATGTAAAAGACAAATAGGTCTTGTTTGAGATGAATGGATCCGCAGTTTATTTTGATACTTGTTTTTTAATAAAATTAGAGAAGAGACTTTGTCACAGACTTTGTATTCAGGTTCACCTTTCAGATAGTGTGCCCAGACAGTAAGTTGAATTCTAGAGCAAAGCAAAAGTTCATGCTGTTACATATTCAAATATTTTTGTGGAAAAAAATGTGGATTTGTTGTCTAATGTTGAAAATTAATCTGAAGAATATTCTTTGATATCGGTAGTGTTATGGTATTCCAGAATCACTTGTTTATGTACACTGACATTTAATCCAATAAAAAATTCAGCATGTTTAATGGAGAGAGAACTAGTGTGAACATCAAAACAAAGGATGAGAAACATCTAGTTTTCATACYAGTCTGCAGTAAGTGTTCTGTGCTAACAGTTTTCCCTAGGCAGTTATCAGTTTCTTGAGCCCAGTAGATTCATCTGGCCTGCAATCCRCCTGTCCACTGGTCTTTCGTTCTATACAAAAAGGTGGATTTATTGGTTGATCGGTCCATTGTACTACTTGTACTTACTTTCCTCACACAGCTTGAGCTTGAAGGCGCCTCTTTGGCCTAATTACTTTCATTTTGCCACAGAGTTATCAAAAGTGATGCTCTGATTACTGGTCAAAGTGCTGTGAAGAGACTAGTATTCTCCACTGGGATAAGAAAAAGGGAGAAATTAGTGTTGCAAGGGAAGAGATTACCTCCACTTAAGTTGCAGTTAAATTGACAGGCAAACATTGATACAAGGTTAAAAAAAATACTGTAGGCATTTTTGTGTGGGAGGTGGATTCCAGTTCAGACTTGGACATCTTCAGTACAATCAGATTTGTTGTAATGATCAATATAATGAAAGAAATTTAAAGTACGTTCAGTGCACTTTCTTTAAACCAATTCATATGGAAAAATCATCATAAATTAGAATTTTTGTTTGGGACTGCATTGTACAAATTGAGAGGGCTTGATCAGACGTGAACTGGCCTGTGAAAGCAAACTGGGACACCACTATCAACGCAACCATTTGACACTTTTTGTATGCAGGTACTGATGTTTATAAAGGGTAGATGAAGTTATTTGTTTACTTTCTCTGAAAAAAGAAAAACACAAAATAGTGACTTGAGAGAAAACGCTTATTGAACTGAAGAAAAGTTACAGTAAAGGGGGCTGTGGGACAATTACTTGCAGTATGTGGGTGTAGACCACAGACAGCAGCAAGGGGGAGCATTCAAAGTTACTGAACAGTAAGCAGCCCCCTTGCCGCCTAACAGTAGGTGAGGCCCAGGTTATTCCTGCCTTTGCTACCAAAAATTAAGGCTGTCCAAAAATCTTAACCAACACCTGGAGATGCTAGTCTGCTGCAACTGACTTGAGAGAGCACCTGTGGCATGTGCGCCCTGTGAAGTTGCCTCAAGAGATACAAAAAGTTGTCTGGAATTAATCTGAGTCCTTTTTAGTTAATGAAGAAGAATGCCTCTCCAGTGATTGAGAGAGATTTAGACACTATATCTTCTCCTCCTTCCACTCCCCCCCCTCCACACGCACAGACTTAAGGAGATCTTATATCTCTCCTTTGCCTCGTAAGAAAACTCAGTGAAGTACTTGAAGTTAAGCAGTATGAATGGCTTCCACTATGGGAATGCCTTGACTCTGTGAGCCTCATTCTATGTGGAAAGCCAGCATTGCTTTAGAGGGGGTAAGCCTTCAACCTTTTCTTGTTCTTGCCTATGCCAACTTTGGAAGGCTTTAGCTACTTTTAGTGTTAGAAACTGCCCTGCAAATTCGGGKGATCCTGAGGCTCCAAGAGGTAGGCTGGGGCAAATACAGGAGAGTGTATGTGGCGTTTTTCTATAGAGGGCTCTATTGGATGAGAAGGTGTTTCTGGTCTTTATGAGACCATGGCTGATAACTTGCATTCTTTCTCCCTATGCAGAATCCTTAAGAGATGGTGTATATGTTGAAGAGCTATTTCAGTTGTATCCCTACTGTTTGTAACTATTTGCTTATTAAACAAATGCCTTTTTGCCCATATTATGAATTATTTATCATTTCAACTAGAGAAGAAAATAAGCTATGCATTTGCAAATAATGGTGAGTTTATTGTCAGTGAAACTACTGTGGATGGGATGAATGATTGAATTGAGGTGGTATTAGAATGAAGGACTAGAGAAAGTCTTGGGATGGTATCACTATGAAACATCCATCGTCTTCTGCAAAATGATGCAGATAGGACTTTGCATCTTGAATTTATTCTGTTGAATACTGAGTCAGGCTTGGAAAAAAAATGACATCCCATGGATTTATCCAATTTGTTCAGATATTTTCAACCCCAAACTTTAAGCCTATGTAACACTTGTTACTTTTTGAACTTAACCAAGTAGGTCTGCTGGTGTGATTTAGCTCATATGAAAGACCATTCAATGGTGGTTTTGAACAATGAGAGATTGTTTTTCAGTTATAAATGCATAAATATGATGGTATGACCATGACATGTGTATGTCTGATTGTCACCAGTTTTTCAAAGCATCACTCAGGGAATATGACAATTGCTTTTTATGAAATATTTTATGACTTAAATCTTTCTGCAGTAATTTAAAGAGCAAAGGCTCCCTCCCCCTGCCCTGTGACATCTTCAAAAAGAATTAAACCTTAAGATCAGAGAAACTGGAAATGAAGGTCAGAGCCTTCTCCAAATACTTTATGATAGCTTACTGGTTTAGTATTCCTCCACTGAATGATTTGTTTGACCATGTGAAGTATGCTACACTACTATCTGTGAGCATCATGATGAAAGGCTGGATTTTCTTGCTCTTTTTTTTTTTTTTTTTTTTTTAACCAGTTAAGATAATTAACTTAGATTTTCTAAAATTCAGAAGTAAGTTTGTGATAACTGGCTGTGTAAATTGTATCAAGGTTTTTTGTTAAGTTTCTACAAAAAACTACAATTTACCAGTAGGTGAAGAGGTGCTGTATTCATAGGATAGATTTAAGATGTGCTATTTGAAATCAGAGATTTTTCTGGAACTTGCCAGCAATATTTTATACTCATAAACCAGTTTGAAGCCCAAAACACAATTTCATTTATCTTTATATTCTAAGCTTTATAGAGTCTACAAAAGTGTCCATCTGTTCAGCTGAGATTGCTTCAAATAGTGAGTGGTCAGAGAGACTTAGCTGATACAGGTCAAAGGAGCCTCTTGACCCTGTGATACTTGCCGAAGCAATTGGAGCATAGGGACTGATATGCAGTTAGATATGGCTTGCTAACGCGATCTCCACTTTAATTGGTAATGATAGCAGGAATACACAGTAAAGTCATTGCTGAAAGAAAACAAAAAGTATCCAATATAGTAATTTATTACCAGTCAGTGGGTTTCACGCACGGGGTTGTTTTACCCCTGCAGTGGTCAGAGAAAGCAAAAAGGTACTCTAACACTTAACTGAAAATGGATGCCCTGCTGCTATCAGAGATGCATGGTGGTCAAATGATTGCCTGTGCCATTAGCTTGGTAATGTTTTCTCTATTGTAAACTCAGCTCCCCATGTTCTTCCTGTGCATCAGCTGCAGATTGAAGGCTTTCTCGTTTGTCTTCTATTTGTGCTGCCAATCATCAAGCTGCTGTCCACCAAGCACATTTCAAGGAGGCAATCTGTTTTTTTTTTTTTTAAACTACTATTGACTACTATCTCCAGGAACCCAGGGCTCAGAGGATTTAGAAATAAATTTAATGCTTTAATTTCTACTGTGCTGTCCATTCTGTGCATTGTTTATGTATTTGTTTTGTGAGACAATTTCATGAGACAGTTAAAAATTTTCATATTTTACAAAATATTTTTTGCAAGATATGTCCTGCAAACATGTCCCCTAACATAATTGTTTTTCGTGTTATGTATAATATATGTAATGTATTTKTTAGAGGGGCTAAAAAGTAAAAGGTCTGTGCAGATAGTCATTTACAGAGCTATTCCATATATTTGTTCCAGATCAAAAAATATTTATCGCTTCCCGCCAGTTAAGGACAAAGCATCATGTAGAATGGAAACAAGCTGTATTTAGAAATATAAGTTCATCCTTAAGACCCCTAGATAAGGTAGCCATGTAGCTGTTCCAGTTAAAGTGATTCTTCCAGCTCCATGAAGTAAATGTGAGAGATGGGATGGGGTAGTTGATGTGCTTTTACAAGGAGCCATGTGTGACAYGTTTGTTTTTACGAGCTTAGAGCTGGAGAAATGATGGGACCAGATTCAGAGAGAAGCTAGGAGCTCTGAATGTCCACTGACATCGCAGTGACTGGCATGATTGAGACTTAGAAAATTGCTAGTCCTTAATAAATTTTAGGTGGCAAATCCTACCTTTCCCACCCCCTTCACTCATGTCTATGACTGAGGTTTTCAGGTTTTCATTAAAAAAAAAAAAGAAAAAAAGACTAATAAGGATATTTTTGATTGTCACAGAGGTACTGACAAGTAAATGATTGAAACCTACATGTTCTGCAGGATTTGTTTTGTCTTATAATTAAGGTTACAGAAATGATATGAGAAGATGAAAGCAAATGTATATTAATTTCACTAGGTATAGTGATCTTGTATTCTAAAAAAGTTAGTTCTAATATTTCAAAAATTATGATACAAAGAAACTTCCAAAGACAGACTGTAAGTTAGTGTTTTTTATGACTACATTCTCTTTGCTTAAAAATACTTGTGTGAAATGGTGAAGTATGTGTCCTTTTTTCACAGAATGTCTTCACATATGCATACATATGTGCAGACCCAATAGGATGGTGCTATTTAGTTGATCGGTTAGCAGATTTTTGTTATGTGTATAGCTAGTAATAAACTAAGTTATAAGATTGAAGGTCTACTGCTTATTTGTCAAGCTGACTTCTATTGTGTACTTGAATTCTCTGTTTTATTGGGCATATATTAAGGTGATCTATTAAGAGCCTATATTGTAATGGCAGTGAAATTAAAAAAAAAAAAAACTATAAAGCTGCCAAAAATTTCAGATGAATATGAAGAGAACATTAAAAAAATCCTTTTATGATCTTAGTAAATGCATCTTCTAGTCTCCTTTGATGGAGCTTTGATTAAGCTCACGCCCTTTCAAAATCTGATCAAAATTTAACTCAAGAATAAGCTGTTCAATTTTATCTTAACATTTTTTGACCCTTTTTGCATGAGGGCTAAGGAGTGGAGAAAGGAGAAGGCTCATCTTTTCTCTGACTTGAATTTCATGTTGATGGAGTAAATCATGCTCTCAACAGGGGCTGTAAAGAGAGGCAATTGAAACCCATGAATTTTCTAAAATTAAAGGAAATAGTTGATTAAAATCAGCAGAATATTTAGTGTTAAAGCTATATATAGCATGCTGTAGGCACTGGGAACTTTAAGGCCAATATTTGCTTTTTATGCTATTGGTTTTTTTGTGATAAAGTGAGTGTACAATACATAAAGAAGGCCAAAAGTCTGGAAAAGAGACACATCTTTAGGACTTGTTTTACGTACAAATGGATACTGCCCACGCAGTGCAAACTGAGCCATTTCTTTTCAGTAGTATTGAAGTGACCTGTAAGTACATTTTGAGACTGATTTTTCTTCTAAGATCACCCATGTGATTCTGCCACTTTATTTCCTTTATGTAAAATGAATGTCAAGACTGTTCTTGTCAAATCCATTTTTAGCACAAAACCAACAATAGAATGCATCTAGTAAAGAAAGTTGGTGTGTGGAGAAAGTGCATATATATGAGGAGTTGAAAAAATATGGGAATCCCTGCCAACTAATGGAAGTGTGTATTTTAAGTGCAATAGAGTTCCCAGGAAAAATTAGATCCCAGTGGGAAAGGGTCTTTAGAGACAAGGCAGCCAGGTAAGATAACATTTGAATTGTACTTCTCATGAAATTTTTATGTGGTATGTCTGTCTTAAGCCTCTTAAAGATAGTAGCATGAATTGATGTATTTGGGGACTATAACAAAGAAGAGGATGCTTTCCCCCTCCTCCCGCACCTTGCCCCTTCTTCCCTCTCCTATAGAAAAGATTATTTTCTTTGGATGCTAAGATGATTTGGTAAAGATTTGTAAAGGGGAAGATCAGACTTGCAAATTATGAAGCAGGAGTGGATTRCTTGCCTGAAGGACTCACTGAAGGTACGTAAACTGAGTTTGTTGCACTGACTTTTATCTTGTCCTGGCTCAGACACCTTCCCCAGCAAAGCAGAGAGCTGTTACAGAGGTAGAAATTGCCATGCATGGAGTGTAGCCTGCTGTTTCAGAATCTCCCTGAATCCTGTTCTTTGGATTCAGAATGCCAGTTCTGCTCTGGTTCAATCAGAGATCATACTCAAGAGATTTGTGAGTCTCGAGGTCTGATACTAATTTATGTCTGTAGCCAGACTACTTGCTTTTTTTATGAGCTTACAGGTGAAAGCCTCAAAGAAAGCATTATCGAGCAATGCATATCTTTCCAAGCAGTATAAATATTTTGAGCTGAATTGTTAATAGGAATGGAACCAGCACACAAATGGCAGTATTTTGAACATGGGATGTCTAGTCTCATTACTGAACTATTCAGCTTCAAATGGGGTTTTGTTTGTTGATTCTAAAAATAGTAAGCTATTTTACTTTGGGCTTTGGAAAAGCTTAAATTAAAAAGTTAGAGTTAAATATTAAATTCCTGTGAGATCATCGGTGTCTGTTAGGTACTAGCAAATACTTTAAAATGGCTGATGTTGCTATTGGGTTGATTTTGAAACAATATATAGATATGCAAAATAAAATTAAAAAGTAATTCCTACTCGCTTTAAAACAAAAAAAAAAAAGATAAGGTGTATTATGATTATGAAAATCTGTTTCTAGCTCTAAGCATGATAATACTTGTTTTACTACAAAAATATGATTTTTCTTATTACCAAAGTTAAGCTTTCTTGGATGCTATAGGCATCCTTCAGAAAGGTTCCTTGTTAGACTTACTACTAGTGATGCATGAGAGTGAGATAGCACATTCTGCTTATTTTTACAACTGAAGTGTATTGGGGCTTTAACCTGTATTGACAGTTCAGATTCATATACTTGTACACAATGACAAAGAACACACAGATCAGCTCTCCAAAATCTGGTTAAAATTAATAAACCAGTGAACAAGTGAAGCTATGAAGGAGGATCAGGATGGATGGAAGTTGTGTGATTGTGAATGGTCATWCAGTTTGCTATTTGTTTTCATAATAGCTTCCAGAAGATGTAATATAAATAAATAAACCCCTCCTGATTGCACTGCTAATTAATCACAGTAGGTGGAACACTAGTGATTGGGGAAGGTCTATCAATGGGATATCAGGAAGTCTGTGGTCTTATCAGTGATAACATAGAAGACTTAAAATTTTAAGTTAGGAAAAGAATGTGACTATCTTCTGAAATGGTGAGATGCCCACCTTCCTTCATTGGAATGAAATGCCTATGGCGGAAAACTAAGATAACTTGGTAGCTGCTTTTAGGATAAATGTCAATAAGCTTTCATATTGCCAATAAACATTTATTGTGACTTCATGAACAATAGTATCACTAGATGCATCAACAGATTGACATTGTCACAGTATTTTCCTTTATCTGGATGGTGATTTTCCTAAAGATTTACCAAATGTTAATCAACTAAATAATGTGTTGAACAGAGAAAATGAAAATGGTAGGCAAAATCGTAACAATAGGTTCTATTTATATCTATTCAAAAGCTAGCTTGTGAATTCCAGTGTATGCATTCCATGGGCGGCTTCCTGTGTGTTAGGAAATGGCATAATTGAAGATTAAAATAATCCTACTTCTTAACTATAATATATTATTTTTTTAAAAAAGGAAAAGGATAGAAAGAAGACCTGAACAAGTAGTTCTAATCTCTTTCTTATGTTTCCCTATGGAGATCTTTAAATAAGATTATGTATTTAGAGCACATCCTCATCTGATAGGAACATCATTCTCCAAATAATGTAAGGCCSAATTATATAATTATCCCAAATTAAATAGGCCAAATAACTTACAGGCTATAGAAGGGCAAACTTTTTTCAATGTTACGTTATTTGTAACCACAATCTTAACACTTTAAGGATAGTTAATCCTATAAAATCAGTTTCTAATGTAAAAAGAGCTAGGTAAGGAGATGAATTAGTTAAGACTGCATTCAAGTTGAATCCAGCTGTTAACCTGTTTACCACTATTTGCWGATGTCATCTTCAAAAGATCAGATTGTGTTCAGCAGAAACAGTTTCTACTTCATGTTAGTGAAATATTTCTAATAAAATTATCACAAGGAAGAATTAAAACTAGCAATGATCTAGCCAAGTCAATAATTTCATGATGTGGAAGTTGGCACTGTTGCCTTATTGGAAAAGCACTACTGGGCTGAAAATTTGCTTCTTGATGCTGTTTTTCTACTGACATGTTCTTGCTTGTAAAGGGTGAAAAGGCTAGGATGAACAAAGTGCTGAGAGCATGGGCCTGTGCAGGACATAGCATATGGTTCTTAAGTGCTTTAGGATAAGGGCATAAGTATCCAAGAGGAGTATCTGCCTTGTCTCTGTTCTTCCCCTGAAAGTAAAAGATACCTCTTTAAAGTGTGCAACAGGATTCTGATAGATGTTGTATCACCATCTCATAACTTAACATTCCTGTTGGATGGTTCTCATAGTATGTTCATGGAGTGCCCCTTAGTAGTAAGACGTGATTATTGCAGTGGGAAGAGGTAGCTGCTCTTCTGCAAGCTCATTTAGGTTGCTTTTGTCTTTGCAATGGACATTTATCAGAGTACTCTTAATTGCTCTTTATTTACATGGAGAAGTATTAGGATTTTTCTTCTAAATAAATTGTACATTTTTCATGTTTTCTCATACTGACAGTGTCCTAAAAGTGTCAGTGGTATGAATGTGTGTCAAGCAGGTGTGAGATGACCTCCAGAAGCTTTCTAGAGAACAGTTCTGTGATTTCTATGATTCTGTCTAACATTTTCTGTAGTAAAGCAAAAACTTTGAAAAGCTCATTATGCCAAGAGTTAACATCTATAAAATATTTCAATTTTTGCTTTAAAATGCTTGTTTCAAACCTTTTTAAAAATCAGAATTCATCTTGAAGGTTAAAAATGAGGAAATTAGGCTATATAAAAGCATTAATCCTTTTAGGGTATTTGTAATTTAGTACTGGCAGCATTATTATTGCAGTCTCTTCATTAGGTGGTAGGTAGGTTTCATTTTTTTATTGTAAGAAAAGGAAGCAGCAAAAGAGGTCGGTATTTTATTGGGCTCTTATTAATAAGATCTTTCAGTTTTCCTAAGCCTACTAAGTCTGTGTTGCTGGAGGTATACAGGCATAGAGCATTATATGCAGAGAAGGGCAGCAGGAATGTGCAATGTTCTTCTGAACTCACAGACTTAGAGGGAATTGAGTACCGAAGTGGAGCCTGACTGGAATACAGGATCTGAGGGAACATGCTGTGCCTTTCCTCCCCTTAGAGTCTCAGAACTTGGCTGGTGCAAAAGGCCGAAACAGAGCGTCTCCTGAGGAAGTCATGCTAAATTGGAAACGGAGGTAAAAGGAAGTAAGTGGTAGGGTCCATATATAGTGAAATTCCAAAGTCTATCTTGCAGCTGTTAGGATATTTCCCTATCTTTACAATTCCTTGTCTTTACAGTCTACATGCTTAGGATCTTGTTCTCACTTGCATGTGTCCTGCATTTATCAGATTGTTTTATGTAAACATTTTTATTCATTCATGTATTCTTGCTCTTTCCTTCTTTCTACAAGTTCTACTTAAAGGAAGACTAATCTATAGAATTTATGTCCTAGTAGAGGCTATGGTTCTGTCCGAATCTTCTCAAATATTGTATTCTTTCTGTACACTTAAGCAAAAATCTTTCTCAGGTTCTCATGTCAAGCATAGATGTTTTTGATGGGCATTTTTGTGGGTAAGATCTGTGATACTTGTAAAAGGAGTCGATTTTCAAGGTGTCCAAACAGATTCTCTCCTCAGAGCTTAATCTACCCTATGCCTGGAATATTGATCAAATCAAGATGAATTGTAATCTTAAAAGGTATATACTCTTGTTCGAAACATTCAAAGAATGAAACTAAAAAAATAAAACTAGGTACATATTTAAACTTTAATTATGAACTTGATTTGCAACTACTGACACTGTGCTGTTGTTCATCATGCTTAGGTTACTATTATTGTACTTTTATATATCAGTCCAAAGTTGTGAGTAATTGTAGCTGGTTTTGGCTCTGCAGTTCTGCTAGATTCTGCAAGGATTTGTAAACCATTTTGTTTGGATATTCATTAACAACAGTAATCACTGACATTTGTATTTATTCCAGTACAGTTATTGCATCAGGATGTGGAACTGAAATGCAAATCTGTTGCCTTGAATGGATTTTAAAATGGATATAGTAGTATGGGAAATTGTAGAAAGATTCAGGTTGTAAATACAGTGGCACAGAGTTGAGTCAGATGATCACAATGATTGTAGTAAATGTTTTCTCTCTGAGCACTTTTCGTTTAAGCAGCATAACTCTATAACTGGAGGTCTAATTGTTTAAGTTCTCTATTGGTTCTGACAAAGCATGTGTGACTTGACTTGTAAGTTTGTAATTTTAAACTATTTTTGCACGTTTTGAGGTGGCAAAAGGCATAGTCCTTATCTTGGACACATTTCAAACTGCTGCTATAAGGCATATAGATTCTCAAAGTTTGCAAGAATTTTGCATCATTGGAGATTTTGTTTCCCAGCTATATTTTGAAAACAGATACTTTCTTTGAAGGAATCTTAAGAAAGTTTTAGTTTGAAATGAGACCTAGCAGAAGAAGTATTTGCTTGAGGTTTAGCAAAAATAGCATGACTATATAATCAAAGATATTAGAAACTGGATTATAGTATTTAAATGTGTATGCCTTTATATGATAGGGCTAAAAACCTGTTTCCTTACTGTCTGAGAAATGAATAAAGATAATTAAGTTGAAGTTAATGGAATTAATAGATCTGACTTTTTTCATATGTAACTCTAGAAAACTAGAACATACTATGGGTTTATATTTGAACACATAGTATTTTTCTTTCAGCTGACTGATGCTCGCCATGTCCAACAGACCTTTACTGTTCTACCAGTTAAGACAAAATGGAACAATGTAAACTTTCATGTTCTCCTATTTGATCCGGGAAGACTTGTTGAAATTCTGCTGTTATCTCAACTCAATGGATTAAAGTCATCAAATTCATTCCATGACTATGACACTCTACAAAGAGCCAAAAGTACTGCTGAAAAAAGGTCACTAACATTAAAAAGAAATAAAACTGCTAGCTCCGTATGTCCAGTGGATGGGCAAGTAAATACTATTTGTGCAAACCAGGTCCATCGAGATAATGCAGTTAGGCCTTTAGAAGAAAATGGTGGTGTGAAAAGACAGAAAAAAATGAAGAGTTCAAGAAAAAATAGAATGCAGCCACTAGGAAACATTGATGTGAACATCACCGATACAGCTAAACTGCTTTTGTCATGTCTCTTACCATGGGGTGTAGATAAGGAAATAGACAATCTTTGTGTTAGCTACTTAAAAATCTTGAGACTTCAATGTCCAGTCTCTTTTGGACTTGTGTCAAATGAAAAACACATATCACTAATGTTGCCAGGATGGAGTAGTACTGATTGTGGTGTGCTAGAGGAAAACACAGTCATCAACTTGTTTTCAAAAAGAGTGCTTGATTTATCAAACAAGTACCTTTCTGCAACTGAAGGACAAACTGGAAAGAAGGATGGATCACAGGGATCAGAAACTCTATTCTTATTAAGCAGAATAGCTTTTATCAACAGGATAATTAACATGCCTTTGGAAGTAACAACTGAAATGGAAAGGTAAGAACAATTTCTTTATAAGTCTTTTCCTCCTGAATAGTGGTCAAAAAATGGAAAAATACTAAAAATACTCTTATTCTTAAATACGGGTCTATGCAATGGAGTCTGTGTTCATTCTCTGGAATTTTCTTATAGGACATCCTTTGCATGAAAGGAGATTTAGTAGCAAGTTGAGTGCTCTTCTGTTCTTCTGTTTAACAGATGAGTAAAGAGATGCAAGACACTTTTTCAACAGAACTAGACTTGAATTATCCAGCTTCACGCCATTTCTTTCCAAAAATCAATCTTTTCCTCACTGTTGAAAGTAGGTAGAATACCGAGTCCCTTCAGGCACATTTTGAGATGTGCATGTTTTAGCTTCCACTCCCTGTAAGTAGTATACTTTCTTTACCATACAAACCCCAGGCTCCACAGATAGATAAATCATGACAGACCAGAAAAATCCGTCCTAGTTTCGTTACCTAAAGTACAGAAAAACTCCAATAATAATGGCAGCTACTACGAATGAATGCCACCTCAACCCCTATATTGTGAGAACCATCCCAAATAACACTTACATTACTCAAAACATACTGACTGAATGGTTTTTCAGCAATAAGGAAAAGATAGTGTGGCCAACATTATTTGGACAAGCCAAACAAAGCATACTAATAAGCAGTGGATATTGTCCATAGACTGTTGTTCAGCAAACCTAAATTGGTCTCTATTTAGTGTTTCAGTAACTCAGTGTTGTTGATGCTATGGTTTAGCAACAAGAAGAGGTACAGAAGATATCCTAATGATTCAAAAGGCTGTGCATCTCCCACAAAGCTCTAGGAATTCAGGATATCTCAGGAGATGTGCAGAATCCTGTAGGGGGCACAACTATTTCTCAGTTTTTTTTGCTAATCATGTTGCCTGTTGGTCCATATTCAGCATATGCTCTTATACCAAAGGATGTCTCTTAAGATGCTGTCTTGAATGTGAGCTCCAAGGGAATGAACTTCGGTTGTCTTCAAACATAAGCATTTTTTAAAAAGCAATTCCAAACTCCTAGTAAGTCTAGGGAAACAAAAAGGCATGATATACTTTCATGAGCTAGTTCTTTTTGTCCGAGTATTGAAGGCATAGTTTTGCTAACTGCAATTTTTTCATGTCTTAAATTAAGACTGTTTTTCCATTGATTCATTCTGAATACTAATCAGTCACAGCTGCTCAAATTTGTGCAAAGATCTTGCACATGCTGTTGTACAGGATGTGGTGAGACAGACGCTGTGCTGATGTTGAGTCAAAATTCTGTTGACATCAGAAGCTACCATAATTTATAAAAATCAGCACAGGTACTTGGTGACTTAATTTATAAACCACTTAGAGATGAACAAAAGTATCTCCCTCTCTACAGCTGAGGATAAAAGCCCTTTTCCTATGAAGTTCTGTTTTCCATTTTTTTCCCTGGGAATAAGCATAGCATGAATAGGATTTTGCTTGTTCTCCACAACTTTGGAATACAGGCTTTGTTTCACCTCTTTTTCATGCAAATAATTGAAACTTGAGAGTGAATTCTCACAATCTGTATCATCTTTTCTTTAAATCTTTCTGTATATCTTATCTTCATTCATTCTTTACTCTGTGTTCAGGGTTGGAATGAATTTTGTTCATTATAATAATGTCATAATGTACTTTTTTCAAATTAAAAGTTGAAAGAAATGAAGCAAGTGTTATTTTGTCCAMTTTACCATCTAAAAGTAAAAGCATGTAGCTGTACCAGTTTGCTGGGTAGTTGATATAGGTGAAACTGCTCCATGCTCAAGGGAAAAATTAAATATTAAATTACAATTCTCTGCACCATTTGTGGAAGGAGTTAGTGGGACAGAGAATGGAGGGTTTTTTTTTATTTTGTTTTTTTCATGCCTCTGCAAGGATGCTTACAGCCCTCTCCTTCCAGTGTGGGGAATGATGAGATCCAGCAATGAGCTGGAGAGATTGAAAGTTAGTGTGACAACTTTGGGACAGTCTGGATGTGTAATTTCCTTACTRTAAAAGCCAAACACATTACTTAATTTACAAGATTCAGGGAAGAATGGCTGCCTAATCTGCATTTTTACAACTTCTAAGGGTCCTGGCTCGTTACTGGCCTCCTAAGTATTACTGCAGAACAAGTAACTACTTTGGTTACTATTATGAAAGACAACTGCACTCTGATCTCCTTTCAGTAGTTTATCTGTCAGCAGAGCTGTGTGAGTTTCTCAGTCCTGTGAAGGTTTACTTTCTGTTGGCACAAACCCAGGGAGCATGAAGCTTTTAAACTTCTAAATGAGAACAGGGGAAAGAAGAACATCTGAACAGATTGTCCAGTGACTGGGACACTTAAGTATGTTTTTGGCTGCTACTCAAATCCCTGGCCACTCTGATGTTGAAGAATGGACTTGCGTATTTATTCTCTCTAACCCAGCACAGTGTTCTAACTACTGCTTTATCATAATTTGGGGATTCCATCTTTCTTCTATTAATGCTGGTCTACTTTGCATATAATACGTCGGGCTGTAGGGAGATCTATCTTACTGTCAGTTGACTATGGCTTTGACCCTGAGGAATGCAATAATAAATCCCTGTTTTCTGCCGTATCTTGATAAGGTTTTGCTATTGCAGGAGATTGAAAGGCTCTTCTGTAAGTATATTTATTTATAAACATAAATACATTTAAAAAACCTGGAGAATCAGAAAGGGAAAAATACATTTGTCAGTTCCTAGTGTGTTAGGCATTCTGGAATGAGTCTAGTTATTTTCATTTTGAGTAGAAATTCTGTCCTTGCCAAAATGGGTACGTATGTTTCTGCTTAAAGCATAGGTTTGACAGATCAGCATTCCCCACTGAAAAACATTTAGCTGGAAAACTCTTGACTAGCTCTTACAAGTTTTAAGCTAGTGATTTGGATTAGCAAGTTTCAGGTATTGTTTGTGAACTGTTAGCTGCCTGACTAGATGAATGTAATCCATGGAGTGGGAAAATAGTGAACAGTGAATGGCTTGCTTTGACCAGATTATCAGATTACTAATCCCTGTCTTTAAAAATAAAAGCAAACAACCCCCTTTCAATCCCCCCAAAAAAACCCTGAAGCAAGTGTTTTTTACAGAACTAAATATTTTCATGAGAACCTATTATCCAAAAAGAGTAAAGTATGAAAAACATGACCATAGAAACACCAGGAATTGAGTTTATATGCTGTTACTCATAAAAACGTTTGTAAATCTGTTACTTTTTGCAACATGACCTGATCTTTAAAAATAAAGGGAAATTGCAGAACATATGAGGTTATAAATGTGGGACAGAGTAGTTAAGGTATCCTGGTTGGCAAGAGCGTCAGTACACATTTATGTTACATTTTTATTTCATGGTCCAGACCTTTTTTTGCTGATATACCTTATTCCTTATCAATATAATCGGGAAAAAACAGGGAGAAGATAGCAGGAACAAAAAAATTAAAAATTTAATTCAAAAAATTAATTTTCTCCTGCTGCATTTTGAGATTTGTATCTGTAACACTCCTGAAAGCTTTCAAGTTGAAAGCTTTTAGAGTAGTTTAGGATCTTAAAGCTTTTAAAGTATTATGAATTACTGTTGGTTGTAGTGAATTTGAAAGATGAAATATGTTATTTTAAAATGAAAACTTTTTTTTTTTTTCAGGGTCACTGTGGTGTAGTGTTTAAAACAAACGTATGGATTTAAAATAATATAAGGGTTTGGGGAGATTTTCTACTTCCTTTCCCTCCTTCTGTATTCTTTCTTTGTCTTCAAGAGTTTGGATCCTGAATGAGTCCACTAAATCATAGCCATTTGTTGAAGTCCCAAGTATTGCAATATTTTTTTAAAATGATTTATCACCAAACTAGCACAAATGCTTAGCAAAAATGATATTTTGCTTTAATTCACTGCATATGATTTTGTTTCTATAATACAATATGAAAGTTAGCTATAATAAATTTGGGGCCAAATGCTAAAGTTTCTGCATAGGGACAGTACTTTTCAGGAATTACGTATATGCGAATGTTTCAGTGGTGAGGTGAATTTCAAGGGTGAAAGCATACAAGTGATTTTTGAGAAGAGACTAAATTGTGGTTGTTAGTAATTGATAGCAGTCAGTCACTACCTTAAAACAGATGCAACTTTGTTGTTAAGTGTGTTCATTTTTCATTTAACAGTTTAATATTTCTTTAGGCCACAGAAATCGGAGTCTATACATAACAAATGGAGAAATGTGGAAGCAATCAGCTCTTCATTCCCCAGTTTTTATGCAGACTTACCAAGCAGTGAGTATACGGAAGAGTGGTGATACTAGCTTTTAATGTTACGTTTTTGTGTGCATTTTGTTGATAAAACTCACTTAAATTAAGCAATAAAAAAGCCTTACCACTTACGTTCTTTAGTTCAGAGGAGTTTCAGTTTTCAAATACTGAAACTGCACTAGTCCATTACATCTATCTGTGAACATCACAAAAGCATGTAAACAAAACATTGATTCCAATATTACTTCACATTTGAAGACACATTTTGTGTGATGGGAAAATACTTGGTTGCATTTCAAAAGACATTTTCTAGCCATCTGGAAAAAAACAAAATGTAATAAGACAAACGTCTTATTACAAAACCTTACAAAGACAAACCTTCTCTCCCTCGACACAATCACATGCTTGCCCAATAATATATACAATCCTTCAAAGCAAACTGTTGCCTTAGTAATACAGGAGTTAACTTGACTTTTCAATAATGCCCTTAGACTTTTTGCTTAGAGCAGAATAAAGTAATGTCTTCACATTAACATCCCACGGGGAATAGTTCACCAGTCTTGGCTTGTAGGACAACCAGTGTGTTTTTATAACATGCAACTAACCAAAGAATGTTTAAATAAAAAGCTAAATGGAATATGGATATTTGTCAGTATGCATTACCTACTAAATATAGTGTGTTCATATTATAGTCTGTCCTGTCTAGATTGATAATACAAATTATTTCAGGTCAAATCTTGACCTAGTACTATGTGAGGGGGAAAAAGGGTTATGTGTAAATAAGCCTTGAAATACCTATCTAAACCTAGCTTTTAACATACCTGTGCTTGCGAGTCTCAATTTGTAGACGCTATGATGACATAACAGAGAGAGAGATGGAACAAGAAATTAAAGGGTTACAGACATAAACTAAGTGAATGGCATGGGAATGGTGTAGAGATGATGTTGATGGTCATAAAAATAGTTTTACTGGAGTATGGATTATACTGCCTTGGACACTTTAGGTCATTCATTCCAGTCTCAGAGTTCACACTTTTTTTGGGTGGAGGAGGGATTTGCAAATAAAAATTGTATCTGAGCCTTGCAGAAATCAGTTATTTCAGGATTGAACACTTTAGCATCAAGGATATATTGGGAGGCAGAATGAGCAATATTAGATCTTGACTTGTGCTGACCTCTTTGGACCTTTGGACGGAGTTACACCTTTTGGAAAGTGATGGGAACACAACCAAATTAGAAGAGTAACTTTTAATATTTCTTTGCGTACATAGGACAAAAAAAATGAAGACAAGCTGTCTTGTACCTGGGCAAAGGATTAGGCTAGATAGTTGCCATCTTTGTTGTATTCTTCCTGGTCACTGGGGTAGTTGCTGAAAGACTTTTTCTGTGTTTAAAATAGCCTCAGATTAGCTCTTGTGTCAGTTTAGTAACAATCAAAAAGGCCATTAATTCACATCAGCATTGCTTCAATTCAGTCTGTCTGTATTTATATAATCATTTATTGAATAGCATACCAAGGCTATTCAGACTACACTAGTACATATCATTGACTTCTTAATATGCAAATACTTATATAATTCTTTCAAACTTGAGTCTTCACTTCAGAATTCTTAAGTGGAGGACGGTGTACTATGGTTAGAATATTTGTTGAACTTGTTACTGAAACACAGCTGCCACTTAAAATTCAGCTTCCTGTTCTCAAGATATGACATGGCATTGGCATTCAGAGATTGTGTAAATTCAAAAGATCATACAACCAGTTTACCCAAATTACATATATGGCATCAGACATTTTAGGCAAAGTACTGAGATAAGTCATATCAGTCTGTTGAAGCCCAGAGGAGGAAGAACTRGACTAAACAAGCACAGCTGCCAGTTCAGAACTACACTGTTCATTTGAAAATCATTTGGAAGGTCATGATGGGTAGTAATTAAAAAAATCATTTACATACTAATAAATAAAATTAATTTCATATCTACAATCATAACTAGTGAGCCATTTTGACCACGTACTAGTATCATGGCCCTGTAAGAGCAGAAAAGTAAATCATGTAGAATTGTAACTGTACAAAATGTTGTTCAGGGTGTTTTATGTATAGGCCATACTGTTCTGAAGGGCTTTTTAAAAAAAAAAAAAAAAGTTCAGGTAGTTTCAGAACTTGCATAACAGTACCTATAGTTACCTACTTGAAATTTGAATATATTCTTAAAAGAAAAATGCAGTGAAGTAGCTTCTGTAGCAGAAATATGCTCAGCAGTACCACATGGATAGAGATGGACAGAACTTCAGCTGCAAGGACTGGAGATAGGGCAGCACCACATGGAGGTGAATTCCTGRTCTTGCGATTAGTGAAAGATAAATAATTTCATAGATTCTTATGTCAGAGGAGCGTGATTCTTATCTGAGGTATTGCAGGCTAAAATATTTCTAGCTTCTTGATTAAGTTGTGTTCCAACTGCAAGGTACCCACCACCTTACAGTAGCATATTTGACAGAAAACATCAATGTTCAGCTTGATTGAATTTTAAATTTTAAAACAGAATTTTAAAACTTCAGAACTTTAAAATTCAGCATGTGTTTGACCTGCTTATTTTATAAGTGTACTTCATCACAGCCTGTAGACACAGTTTTCATTGAGTTAATGTAAATTCACTACAGGCTCGAGGCAGGAAACTTATACAAAGCAGAAGTTTGCTTTTTTCATTTGAATCTTTTTTCCCTCTTCTGTTATTCTTAAAGTGATCAAACAAGGGGCATTGCACTTTTATATAAAAAATACAGGAGAGGTAACCATGGTTCTCTTTGTTCTAAACTGATTTGATTTCATCAAGTTGTTTTCGATATGAGTGTTTTTTTAAAAAAGTTAATTATACTTTCATACTTCATCTTTTCATAAAACAATGTCCTAGAAGCTTCAGATTTGACTTGTTAGTGCAGTTTCAACTCTGAAATGCCCAAAGGCTGGCTTGGGTATAAAGCATAAATTTCTATGTCTTTACATAAATCTGTATGTTTACATAAATTTCTGTGAAAGAAGCTATTTTTCTGAGGTACAAACTATAGCCAATATTTATAGAAAATTATGATGAAAACAGAACCCCTCTGGTTTTGGTATCAAACCAAAAKGTATCAAAGGTGTAGAGGTATCAAATGTCTGTAAAGGAAATGGACTAATCTGATTTACGAGAGGAATAAATATTCAGACAATAATAAACAGTAGGAACATCTGTCTGTTAGATGAAACGGTATTCTGTGAAATGATTTTCAGATCTTTTTCACTATATTGCTGAAATGTAAATTAAAACTATTAAATATTTTCTATTTATGTACTTGTATGTATAGCTTGAGTTTCATAAATTATGTTTTTCAGATAAAAGCAGATCTCATTCCCCTGATTTTGAGACTGTCTCACTGATGAAACTCATTTTTTCTTGGAGTGATCAGTCTATAAAGGTAGGAAATAGTCTGGGTCAGTTGTTAGAGTTGTCACATTGACTTTAAGTGACATTATCTGCAATTTCATATTTTGAATTTGTAATGTAATGTGATAGTTACAGATCTATGGTGAAATTATTATATAAATCCTGCAATTTACATGAGCTGTGAAAAGTTATCAGTGTGAGATGTTAATCATGAAGCTATTTGGCTTTAAGAACATGTCTAAATATGGGGAAATAACTGAGTTTAATCTATGCGATAAAATATAGCAAAGGTAATTATGAACTGAAGTATGCTTGCTAATATATTTTTGTTCATAGCGTGTATTTAAAAAATCCAAGTTAACTTTTCTCTAATGATTAGATGTAACTTACATTGCAAATGCTATTTTATGCTCCAGGAAAATATAGGGCCTGTGATGTTATGTCAATAACAATGTATTATAGAAAAAACAGAATACTTTCTTAAATGGATATGTAATTAATCCTAAATCTCTACTCATTAGAATACTTTTTAAGAACCACTAGAAAATTTAGTAAATTACGGATTCCCAGGTCAAATTAAGCTTGTACCTATTGCTGGTGAAGATTCTGATCTCTTGGGAGATTAGTTACTGTTTCTTCAGGGTCATCAAGTGACTGTGAGATAGTCTTTTAAATATTGAAATGTAGGAATCATTTTTCATTTTGGAAATAAGTATTTAAATAAACTGCCATGGTAGCTGGGGCTAGTAATGTTCAGGAGTATGAAACTGAAGACCAGGAGCAGCTGATCATGTCTGTCCTCCACCTTTCTCCTCTCCTCCCCCCATGCCCAAGTTTGTTTTATGATGTTACCTGTTAAAGTGAATACAGCTCTCTGTATTTGAATTGAGAATGTTTTCCAGAGCTGAGAAGTATGCAAAGGTATCATTGCAATGATCCCCTGTTCTGTTAGGCAGAGGCAGTAATGATCTGCAAATATTCGCATCCAATTTAATTAAACTTCTATCTTGAACTTCTCAGTTGTTTTTTTGCCCCACTGCCTGCACATCTTCACATTATTTTGACATTCTCCTTCCCTCATAGACTGCCCCATTTCTTCTCAGAATAAGGTTCTTTTTCTTTTTGGAATCCTTTTAATGAAATAATCAAGTATAGGAGCTCAGTTTCAGTAGTTGCAATTGTTAAGTGAAATCCATATAATCCCTTGCTGACCTGGCAGCTGCTGAAACTATTAAGTAGGGTTGTATAGCCGCAAAACTTGAATTTGCAGTATAACTGATTATATGTGATCTATATATTAGTTTCCAATTAATTTAGCAACTCATAAAATGAAAAAGTTCTTATCTACCAAAGGAGGTTAGTGTGCAGGAGGAGGAGATGAGGAACAAGCAACCTCATGCTTCTTTCATCTGAAAAGACTTTAACTTGACATTGATGTTGTCAAGTACTGCAGATATGCGTATCAGCTCAACTCAAATTCTGTCATTATTTTGACAGCTTTGTTGTTGTAATAAGCTTTGTTAACCTGCTTTTGTAGTACATGTTTTTTTTCTGTTTGCAGCCAAACTGCTGTAAGTATTGTAACATTCAAAATTGTTTCTGATGTTGGCAATAGATTGTGGTCATCAGCTGCAGACAACTYTGTATAATTTGTTTCTAATAGGATGCCTCTGTAACACTTTTTGCAAGCAGAGGTTCAAGGCCAACAATCCTGAGCAGCATGATTAAGCAGTTGGATATGTTCATCCAAAATATCATTAGTTACCTTGCTCTTAAAAACTTTTTGTATGGTTATTCTCAGTGATGGATACTGACTCTCAGATGTGATCAAAAGGACTCGCTGTTTTTGATTCCTCATTGTCTTACTGAACTGCAGTAAATTCTGCAAATAACCAAACAGAAAGAACCTGCTGCAAATAATTGATTCGGACTTCAGTGCCCTGTAACTGACTTAATAAAGTTGAAGGGCTTTAGGAGGTCTCTTTCTGTCTTAAATTTCAAAAACCTACTTATTTTTGAAATATTTTCCTAGAGGTTTTCCCCATCTCAGAAGATTTTAAAGGAAAAGTCTTTTTGTGCATTTTACTGTTCTTTCAGGTAAAATACAGCCTTTTGATACCATGCTCCAACCCACCCTGAAATGACTTAATTTACTGCTCTTTTCAGTGATGTGTAGTAAGAATTGTTTACACTAAAACATTTAATATGTGGGAAAAGTGGTTTTACTTTTGCCATTAATTGTACTTATATTTAAAATCTGTTYCTCAGTTATCTCTGATAGCTTGTATAACATCTAGGGCCTGATTTGGAAGCCCAACACCAACATTCAATTCTGATCCTGTAGTATTCCTTTTCTGTACGATAAAATTTATATCCCCTACTATCAACTGGCTACTCAGCACAGTCTTTCCCCTAGAGAAAACTATTAATGCCATATTTAGATTTCTGACATAAGCGTGTACATGAGGAGAGATGCTGTTAAGATTTTAGGAGGAATGAATCATCTCTAGAGTTGCTCATCTCTTTCTATTGATTCCTGCAGTGCATCTGTAACTTTTTAACTTCAGTTTTTTCATTTCCATTTAATATCAAAAATAAGGTAGGTTGAATCTAAGACATATTACAAAGGACCTTACTTTGAAAGCGTAGGCTACTTCACGTAAAGGATGTCTCTGTGAGTTGGGAGTAGTTTAGAGAAGCTAATATTTTCTTTATGCCCATGTTTTACTTTACAGTAAAATAAAATTTAAATGCATTCATATTCTTATAGTGTTTGACTCTTCACTTGAAGCCAAGTGACTTAAATATCAATGTCTAGAAAATTCTCTTGACAGTTGCTAGCTAGTGGATCCCCTCTGCAGCTGTGCCTTGTTTAGGCTGATCTTCAGAATGAAAGAAATTAATTAATGTTCAAAAACTGTATAGGCCAGTGCACTGCAAACTTCTCTTCCTTTCCCCTTTGTATTTCTGTCTGTTTTTGTAGTAGAGGGTGGCGATCAGAATTAGAGAAAAGCATCCTGGGTACTACAAGTCTGATGCTTTTAATCTGTAGTTCATTTTTGCTCCCTAATGTGGCTGGCTGTGTTATAGAGGCAGCTGCTAAGCAGCTGCAGGAAGCTTCAGCCCTAGGGAGGTTACAACCTAGGCAGCTGCAGAGGCTGTAGCTAGCGCCTTCCCTTCTCAGAGCCAGTCATTGTAAAGACAGTAGCAATCCTTACAACTAGTGGATGAAGCACAGAAAGGACATCAGTATAATTCAGTATAGATGTAACAAGTCTGCTTGCATTAACTCTTTTCCACTTACCTTCTCAACTGTTCTCTAGTATTGCTCCTGTAGATCCTCACAGTCAAACAATTACCTTTCACTTTTTAATACCCATATTTATAGTTGGAAATGTACTATTTATACTTTGTCAGGCAYACCCTTAGAAGAAGCATAACTTCTGTCATATTTCATAATCCTATCTCAGAAGCAGCTAATATTTACAGCAGTGTTATGAGGAAGTAGCCAGAAAGATGCTAAAGGATACTGGAAACTCAGAGAAAATGAAGGATGCTCATGGAAAAATGTGAAGACTGTTCTGTGGTAGAAATAGGTGAGGTCTCTGGAGATTTTTAACTCTGAAATGATGTTAGATGAAGTATTTGAATTGTTGGGAAGACACAGAGGGCAAAATTAAAGATGTGAAACCACACTGAGCACTGTGGAATTGTGGATTCAACAAAGTGATAGTGAAGTAGCATGCAGAGATTTACAGGTGCCTCCAGAACATCATGTTGTGCCATTTGCAACACTTTCTTATTTCATTCTAAGATGTTGGAGGAAATTGAATATTACACATACTGCCTGGCTGACATACACAGCAGTGATACAGGTAATGAATATCTGATCCAGATTTGTGGCAGGTTCTTTTCAGAAAACCGTAATAAAAGGATAACTTTGTAGGCTGCATTCAGGATGTTTCCCAACAAGTGGATCTTTTCCTGAAAAATATGTGCAACTCTTTTGCATGCACCTTTTTGCCAGAAATTGTCTAGGACAATCAGTGCATGCCTCTGTTTCCTTCTTGTTCTTAATCATGGTAGATTTACTGTAAGAGTTTGCTGTAAAATTGGGATCTATAATCCCCAAAGCTCAGGGCTGCATGAGTGTAAGGAAGTGGAAACTGCCTTTGGTTTCCACTGTAAAATAATGTACTGTTATAATAAGRTGAAAGACTTGTACTACATCAGAATGCATAGGGCTGTTAACTTTCACACTATGGACCTGGCCACGGTATGGTTTTTTGAGAGAAATGTTGTCACAAAGGACATCTGCAGCCTTTGTTCTATTTAATGATCTGAATTTGCAATGGCTGCTAGAAATGTGTGTGGACAGCCCAGGAATTAACCATACTTCATTACTGAGATGAAATTCTCTCTCTTCCAGGAAGTTCAAGGGAGACTGCATATAAATAAGGATTTAAATTGAAGTTGATGTGTGGTCTGCTGTCCTGAAAACTGTAGAATCTGTCCTATATGAAATTTCTTGCACTTGAGAATAAATGCCTCCTGAGTCAGGGAAAATGGTATTTCCTTCTGTAGAACATACAGAATTAGGAGAAGGTGTCGTTTGCCCCACACTGAAGTTTACTCAGGACTGCAAAAAAATTAGTCCCTCATGAAAGGTCTCCATGTGTGTTAGGGCTCTGAACTTTCCCAGTTCTCCTTATGCTTCTCCTGTAAAGCAAATAGAAGGGAAAATAACAGCCCTATCATACTATCTTAAGACTACATTGTCTTAACACCCATATGTTGTACAACAGGTATTGCAAGTGCTGTTTATTAACTACTCATAATTCCAGCAGATGTTCCTTTTGGCTAAGAGGAATTTTTGGAATAGTTTTCTCTCCTTGTGTTAAACAACAACAACAACAAAAACATTATTGTGGTTGAGCTAGAGGTGTGGGAGATCACTGCTAATAAAAATGTTAATGAAGCTTTTTAGAGACTGACTAGACCCCCAAATTCTAAGAAAAAGGTTAGATTATGAGATCTTTACTCAAAGTATACAGCTTATTGTTGCACACATTATAAAACAGTTGGAGATGTTTCTTACTAGTTGATCTTGCTGTCAATGACAAGGCAGTAGACTACTGATTCAGAATTTGAGGTAATGAAAATGTGTTCTGTTAGTAGACGGCAGTCACCATTGACAACTTGCATGATTTATTGCTATCCAGTTAGCAATTATTTCTGGTATTTGTATAGAGACAATTATCGCTGCATGGAAGCTATTGGTAARTGTTGTCTTTCTAATGACATCCAATGTAACAGTCTTAAACTCATCATTCCTATTTAAGCATTTGATAATTTCAAATTGAAATACTGATATCATCCAGTAATAATCTACATCCATGACAGATTATTGAAGCAATACAAGCGATGCTGCTGGCAGAAGTTCAAAGGATTATGAAAACCCTGAGAAAGACAGTAGTCTGCAGAGAGCCACTGCCCATACTAGAGAATGGAAATGGTAAGTTACAGACTGCCAAAAACTGAGGAGATAAAGCAGGTAGATTTGCAACACATTAAAAACATTCCTTTGCCATCTAAGTGGAAAATTTATTGGTATATTCTTTTAGCAGAACTTCTAGTGCTCAGAACAAGTTAGGAGTATGAGTTCATAATACATCATTTCTGTGCAAGACAAGCCAAGTGGCCTATTTCTGACCTTATCAGGCTATCAGTTTTCTTGTATGATTGTCAAATACTTAAAGGATTTCTAAACTCTTTCATTATCTCTCAGTATTAAAGAAGAAAAAGTAGAATTTGCTTGTTCAATATTTCCTACAAATACAACTCTGATAGTGTGAATACATTTGAAAATAAAGGAAGCAGTGCATTTGAGATAGAATCAGTAAATCATTGAAATGAAGAGAAATCTTACAAATTTATCTTTTCAATGACATCAGACTTGTACAGCACTAAAAATTAATTGCTTAAATTTTATAACTCCATAATGTAATACAGAATATTTTATTTTTCTTTTAGAAATAACCTCTCTGCAAGGAGAACTCAAATGCATTTTACAATTAGATCATTTCATTTTACATGAAACCTACTCTTTGCAACTTTACAACGGTGCTAATGTTTATGGTAGAAAAGATTGAATCTGAATTTATGTTATGAAGTTCTACTCATTTTTTTAGCCCATTAGCTGAGTCTTAAAATAAGTGACCTAAATTTTAAATCCAATCTTATTAGTGAGCCTTCTCTTGGGAAACTAATTTATAATCTCATTGAGTGAGTCTGTCATGAAAATTTGTTACCGATCTTCTTGTTCCAGGGTACTAAAAATGATCAGTGATACTTGTTTCAGGCCACAAAACAAAATGTCACTGTAACTTGGACTCTTATATGGCAGAACTCAAAAGCTTTGAATAATTGTTGTATATGTATTTATGTATTGCATACAATGGAGATTGCTTTGAATCGTATTAGTTTAAGTGGTTTGGGACAAGATGTATTGTAACTAAAATATCCCCAGCCTACAGCATTCAGCTCTGAGTTTGATTCAAAATTTCGTGAATTTTCAGACTGTACTCAATGTGGTGTTTTGATATGGATGGACTACAAGAAAAATTAGAACTAACTGGAAGTCACAAGTGCAAATACACACATCTGTAAACTTCAACTCTGTTTAAGGCTTGTTTCAAACCCTTCTGTAAAAGAAGAAAATTCATTTCATGTTATGTAAAGTGTGCAGAAATGATTACATGAGCCTAGTGCTTTGTATATTGATTGTTAATTCTAATCAAATATCGAGGCACAAAAAAGTTATTAGTGAATTTACTGTAGCTTTCCATCCTCTGAAAGGGGGATTTGGTTTTTTTGCATGTCTAGTAATGTTTACTGTCATTTTCTTAATGCTGTTATTTGCAGTTAATTCAACACACTCAACTAGAAAATTGACTTACTCTAGAATGATCACATTATTCATGCGCTTACATTCACTAAGATGTAGCCTTTTTTTCATGCTCTGATCCAGACTGCATATAAAAATTCTGTAAAGCAGGGTCTGTTTTTTGACATGCCATCAATTTTTCAGAGATTGAATGCATTTTGGAAAAAATTGAAAACATACAGAAAGACTGGGAAGGAACTGTTATGCTATGAGTGTTTAATACCATGTTAACTTTCTTTTTTTTCTCATTTCCATTCATGTTTTTAGCTTTTTGTATTATTTTGTCACAGTATGTAAATAGCACAAATATTCTTCCTTTAGTTTGTATGTTTTTGCAATATTCACTGCAAAACCTACTGGGTTTCTTCAGAATTCAATAGATTCTCAGATTTGTAATGTGTTAAGGAGAATTATTTGTGGCAGGTAATGATATGTGGAAATTAAAATCCAAGAGTAAGTTCACAGACTAATTACTGAGATGAGTAATTGTTTACTTTTAATCATTCATCTAAAATGTTGTCCTATATTTTACTAAATACTAAGTATTTATGGGTTACACAGTAGTGGTCACCTTGTATGACATCAGTGTAGAGGCTAAATGTTGTTTCAGATTTTAAACTCAACAAACTTTCACTGAAGTCAATAGGTATCTTTAAAAAGATTAGTAAAACTTCCGTATTTGACTTTCAGTCCTTATTATCTTTAAAGTTTGTAATATATTATGTAGTAATTTTTCAGAAAACTCTTATGTCTTAGGAGATTCCTGTATCCTTACTTCATGTATATGGATGATAACTTTTWAAAAAAAAATTACTTGCTAAATAATTTAAAATGTCATATTTTCCTATGTGGTTCCATACAGAGAGAATTGTTAATTGAATAAAAAAAACAAGACTCTGATGCATTATTATTAGAAACAAATACAAGGAGTTAAACAATCATTCATATAAAGCGTGCCAGAGAAAGGGATAATTGTGTTCTCTCCTAGTACTTTCTTCCATTGCTACTAAAAGGAAATAAAAATGCAAAGAGTTGCAATTTCCTTATGCTAGAGATGATCATTTTGGGCCTGTTCCAAACATATTGGTAGCAATCTTACTATTGATTTCTTTCTCAAAGAAGCTGAGATTTTCCCTATTTTGGCATTTGTTGTAGTTCTAGAAAGTACATTTCACTTATTTCTCCTTACTCTTTTCCTGAACACTGATAATCTCACCTTAACAGTACTATTTAATAGGTTGTCAGTGTGGCACTGTTTTCCACTGCCACTTGTGTCAAAGGCAACATGTTTAAAATCTTAGCAATCAAGTTATCCACATTTATTTTTATAAGCTAAAGAACTAGGTTTTCTGTCATTTTTAATTTATTTTCATTTGTAATTGTTGATCTTATGACATACATACCCAGTGCATACCAAAACATGTGCAAAACCTGCTTGGGGGAGTAAGGATGGTAGTTCTTATTCAGTAGCCCAGTGAATAGATGTAAAGAAATTTAATAGTGCTTCCTGTGGTTGATTTTGTCTTCCCTAAGAGTAATGTCTGTCTTGTCTTCAAGGCATTCTCCAGTCAATTCTCTCAAATTCATCTACAGAAATTGTTCCACTTTTCATGAAGATCTCAAAACATTTATAAGGGTAAGAGTTAGAAAGTAGATTCCCTCACCGCCAGGTGAGAAWTCTGTGCGAACTGTGCTCTCCGTTCAGCTAGTGCGCCGAAGCAGTTTCAAACAGGCCATTCTCGGATGCCTGTTCTTCTAATGAGTAGCGAGCCAGAACTACCCTATTGTACACAGCGTTGCAGTGTAAATACTTCTGGCATTGTGTCCCTCTATTCTTTGTAAAATACAAATAACCTAATTGTTTTTAGGAAAATGGTGAGGATAAGTGTTTAAGATTGTGATGTTGATGCTGAGATATTATATTACGGAATTAATATATTTGATATTCTAGGAATGGCAACAATTGGAAAGGAGAAAGGACTGTACAAAGTACAGGCTTTATTCCGAAATATGTAACATTATTATAATGGCCTTCATTTACTTTGTCTCTGAAAGAAATGAAGTTACAATTCAGACTAGGGAAATGTTTAAATAGGAAAAACACTACTAAGGTTAGCTTGCAACAACTTCTGTTTTGTACTTTAGCAGTTGCTTAAACTACGAATTCTAATGATTCAAGTATAATTTGTAGCATACAAGTATACAATAAGTATATTTGAAAGCTATTAGCTGTAACCTCATCTTTTATGTGTGGTTTTGGAGCTCTTTATTCAATTAAAGAAATTGGTTCTTGCAGAAAAAACTCCTGCTAATAAATACAAGAGTGAAATTAACAGTGAAGTTTGAGATTAACGTAAAGAATCATCAAAGGCTTACAGTATAACACATTATAACAATATATTTATTATAACTTTATAATAATAAATTGTTATAACAGTACAATAATACAATAAAACAATGTTTTGTTAAAATAAGGAAACCTATCCAGATAGTAATGGTAAATCAATGAAAGGCCAAATATAGCGGTTTCTGTGCACAGGAATAGTGACCTGCAGCAGAAGGTCTCAGACTTCTATTATCTGAATTTTTCAGAAAGCAATCTGTCCATTTACAAGTGACTTTTTGTCTACTTTATGCATCTCTCTCCTAGGATGTCATTCTGTGACAGTGTCTTTCTGTGTAGCAAATGAATCTGCTTTCCCACCTGCAAAATACTAATGTTTTGTCAAGAAAGTGTGAGTAAGGACAGGGGTTGTGCTTTATTTGTGATACTTTCTTTTGAACTGTCTTGTTACAACCTACTGCCTTTTCATATTAGGCTGTACATATGTTCTGATTCTGTGTACTTAAGCAAAAAAACCCAAAAGACAATCCCAAGTCTTGACCTCAGTGTATTTGGTCCATTGCTACCACCAAGGTCACATGTAATTTAAATAGAAACTTGGCCTTGTTTGCCTGATTGCTGGGGAAATATTTTTTTAGTGATATCAAAGGTATATGATAGACTTCTTTACAAAAATATGTTGAAGTATTTTGCATTGTTTGTTTTCTGACAAAATACTAAACAGACAAAATTTGAGCAACGTGTTAGCAATCAGTTTTTTGCATAACGTTGTGCATTGGAATAAATATACACATCTGTCCTCACATCCTAATGTTTTTCTCATACTGTGTTAGTTTCAAGTTTACATCATCCCATGTCCAAGAGCTGCTATTCCACAGGCCAACAAGCAAGTGCAACAGGATGAATAGATTGTGCTTCACTGTGATGGAGTTCATTTTTCGTTAATCCATGCTAAGTTCTTTTCAAGTGGGAGACTTCTCCACTCTGTCAAAATACTGAATGCTGTTTACAAAATATAGTGAAAGCTGACCTGGTTAGAGCAAGTAGACTTCTGTTCATATAGACTTGAAATCTGAATTAGGCCAGTGTTATCATGAAGTAAGCATAAGTTTTGGTAACGCAAATGAGAATATTGATGTGAAGAAACCTTTATATTTCAAGAATTCTTTTCATATATGTATTCTGCAAAATGTATAATCTGAAATGACCTTATGAGCCTCGCAGCATCTCTGTAATTAAAATAAATAACTTTTTGAAGGTCACTAAAACTATTCTTCTTTCTCTGTAGCCTGTCTATCCTTTTGAAGTATTTCACACTTTACCAGTGCAACTTCTGAACGAAACACTGTGCTTCTACCTTTTCTTATTGCTAGCTTTCAACTGGATTGGCCTCTGGCTTCAAACTTCTCTTCATCTTCCAGTGTGGCCTCCCTCAGTTTTTTCCAATTACCTTCTGTTCTGTTGCCTGTTAATATCTTCCATTCAGAAGGTGTTGGGAGAGGAATAGAGAAAAATTACAGGTTCTCCAGCAATGAACCTTTGAGGAAGTCTCTTATTAGTTTTACTTGCAATTCTTGCTATTGTCTGAATTCAGGAACTGTTCTTTCTTCTTTAATGGACCATAGAATACTCATTCTTACAACTTCTCATCTTTCTTCATTCCACTACAAGGTGAAGAACAGATCATCTCTAATCAGATAAAATAATGTTTGAAAAAATGTTTGAAAATGTATAAGTATATTGTGAGTCAGGATGAGAATACACAACACCTTGAAAATAAAATTGGGAAGCTTGAGGTTTTTTAAGAAGCATTTAATGAAAAAATGAGAGGCTGACTGGGAAAATAAAGTTGAAGGAAATGAGAGAAATAGTATTATAAGAGCATGTGGAAGGTTTGGGGAGAAGTGGTAACTGAAGGTGAGGGATTAAAAAAGTTAGTTACCTGGGATAAGAGGTTTCTCTTCTGGGGTAATAGAGCCAAGGATGGTGATGAGGTCAAGAATATGTCAAGGTAAAGGATAGTAAATATATCAGCATAGTGAGAGAAGGAAGTAATGAATAGAAATTATTTAAGAAAACTTTATAGATTTGATGTAGGAAGCTATTTGAAGTTCGTTGATACAGAAGGGAGACTGTAACTTATTAGGGAAGGTAAAATTAAAATGAAAGAATATAAAAAGTTAATGCAGTACATAAAGTGATACTCTGTGCAGACCTTTGCAGAGTTTGACCATGAATATTCTCCAGATTCTGCCAGCTGAAAAAATAGTGGTTAAACAAATACCTGTCTCAAATTGCAGTTTAAGCAAAATTAAATACTCTTAAGCAAAATCTCTCCTAGATCATGTGAGGATTGTCAACATTATGTGACTATTGACAGGGGAGAAGTTCCAACAATGCTGAAATACTTTGTTTTTATATTAAATAATATGACTTTTCCTTTTGGAAAAGTATTATCACAGAGTAGGCACAAGCAGAAAACTATAAGGATAATATTTTTATTCTGTAGCAGTAAATTGGTCACTACAGAAATGTAACATTTCACTTGAGCAATCTTTTTTCTTCTAGGTTTACTAATGTTAAAAATTACCTGCAAAATGAAATTTCCTTCCTCTGTCCACTGTGTTCTTTTTATTGATACAAATGTTCTAGCTAGTAAGAGCAGAAAATTTGGTGAGACAGAATGTCCAAATTTACTTGTATTTATGGGGGAGGGAGGCGAGGGGGAGGAGAGAGAGAGAGATTTGGACAAGTTTATGCATTTAAGTTTATTTAAAATACTAGACTTCAGACCTTTTTAAAAAAATTCTCTATTAGGCCAATTTTTGTGTGTGTTTTATACCAATAAGCAGTGTAGGAAATGATTGTATAATCAACATTTTGTCACTTTTGATGAGAATTAGATTCGTCCATAATTTAGTTTTTGTCCTTCAAACAGCAAACCAATTAATCTAGCATTGTGTTTGAACACAGTTTGARTATAAGGCTGGTGACAGTAGTAGCTTTCTTCTGTACTGCATATGCATTACAAATGAGTGTATTATATACTAGTTTCATATTACAAATATTTCCAGTAAAAGAATACAAATCAATGTTATATTTTAGCATCTAACCTGTGGTTTAACTATACTACTATATCATCTTCTATGTATCCAATTAAAATGGTATTTTGATCCAGTAGTCTTTAATATTAGTGGTCAAGTACTAAAGGAAGCAAGCTTAAAGACTCATTCTAGAACTACAGTTTATTTCATTCCATGCGTCATATATTTTACCAGAGAAATCCTTAATGTAGCAGAAATCAGATTTGGTGTGTATTTTTACACAAAATCAAATTGTACAGGCGCCATCTCAGACTCCTCCAAAACATTAGGAGGGATAGGATTGCTCTAGGACACTGGTGAAGAAGGCAGTAAGGATGACATGTATTTTAAATTCGTTGCATTTTTGGACAATATTGTTTTCTGTGTACTTGTTCTGTTTTTTACGTACTGAATGGAAAAAATGATATATCTTCTTTTTATATCATTAAAAGTAGGCACTGTTTTGGTTTTGTTTTTTTTTTTACTGTAAATAGTCATCATACAAAATTATCACTGAATGGTTCATTTTTAGTGTCTTTACTATTTAAGTTCCTTTAAAAATTCATTTAGCACAGAGAAAGTGCAATTCCAGTCTTTCAAAAATTTGAAACCTAGTTCTAAGTGACAGCTTCAAAATACCAAATAAGGAACTGCAAATACTCCATGTATAAAGCAACATTTCCAGCTTTTCTGGAGGAAACCTCTGTCTTCTACTGATATGTTATCCAGTGAAAATCCATGATTCATCATATTTCACTTTCTTAGTCTGAATGTCTCCTTGCGTATATTGTTCTTAGTCAAGCATGGTGTTCAAAGACATGCTAGTAGCATAGAATTGTTATCCTTATTTAGTTGAGACTCAGCTTTTGCTGTCACTACATTATACAGAGCCATGCATCAAGTTTTACTAAGGTCACTTCAGTGATGAAACAAACCTCCTGGCTGTACTTTTAGAGCTGGGAGAGGTGTGAATGTACCATGGAAAGTAAGTTTGTAGGTTCTGATGTAGCATTTTAGTTCCTAATGTGTCATACTTCCTTTTCCCCAAGCTATGTCTATTTAACATTATTCTTATCATCATCCAAAAAGTTAACGAGAACAGAACCTATTGTTTTTACCCTAGTTAGGTTTGGTTTTGAAGTATGCCTTTCTGTGGCTTTAAATCAGTAATATCCAGAAACTTTGAACTTACTCCTCAAATTCTCATCTGTCCATTGTCCATACTGTCAAATAACTCATAGGCCTCATTGGTTCCTCTCCTCCCACTCTTTCTTCCTTTCACTTACCCAACTCCTGTACAAAGCTTGTGAATAAAACAGAAAAAGAAATCTCGGAATATTTTACTTCAAACTGCAACACTGCATCTAGAATTTGTTGTGCTAATAGCACTTAAGTTGGAAATTTTCTATTATACCTTCTGAAAAGCAGAATGCAGATTGGGAGAGGGGGTAAAAGTATCTCAGCGTATAGGCCTTCATTGTTAATATTGAAGCTTAGTATTGCTAATAATTGCAGATCAGAATAACCTAATTTTAGAATACCTAGTCTGTATTCATAATGCTTCAATATAAAACTCTAGAATGCTCTACAAGTACTTACAAATACTCTAAATTGTGGAATTTCATTATTTTGGACTGTTGGGAAGTCAAACCAATCTGAAGTGTACAGTTAATTTTTTCCCATGCTTTGTCTAGTCTTCTATGTTGTTGGAAAAGCGGTTATTTTTATTTTTTTGGATATGTAAAGCAAGTGACTGCATACTTCCCAATTTTGAATTTCATATTCAGTTTTAAAAGATAACTGATTTCTCTCCTGAAGCTAGTACATAACTGTTCGAAGTGTTTGTCCTGGAATTTCAGAGTATCCAAAGACCCCCCTAACTTACCTGAAAGGAAATGATAAAATTACATCAGCTCAAATATTAAACAATATTGTTTAGCACTAATGCAAGTTAAATGCTTTAATAGTATTGCTTGTTTAAAAAGGAGAATTTACTTAAAACTACTGCTAACAGTTTTCAGTAAGATGGAAATTTTCTACTATGCAGTTTTGGAATGAGGGTGAGGAAGAACTACTTTATACAAGTGTTCATTATTAGTATCCACACTGAGACCCTAGCTAATGCTCACTCAGCAGAGCAACGCAATTGAACCGTGCTTGTCTCTAATAATAGGAGTGAGACGTCTGTCTTGGACAACAAACAATGGAAATGCCTCGAAAGAAGCCCTTGTTGCTTATTGAAAATACTGACACGTTTGAAGGTGTATATATTCATCCGTTATGTAGAACAGAATTCCACTGAATTTCAGGATGGAGAATATATTCAGCTTCGCACATTCTTCTGTGTCTTCCCACAATTTTTAAACGTCTTGATACAAAAGTATGTCTATTTGCAACTCAAGTCTGTTATGCAACCCAGAATCTATTTTGCTTTAGCTGTAATGAAACTGAGGACACTTGTTTTGCTTGACAAGAATTCTTTCTACTTTCAAGCATTGAATAGCATTAATTGTGTTTTTTAACCAAAATATGGATCTTTACAGAGCTTTTTCTCTCATGTTTTATTTGGTCTGTATATAAGACAACTGCATGCAAAATATTTAAAGAAGTTAGCCAATGAATGTTCCTATCAGAGAGAGTCTATGATACTGTAGAAAGAAATCGAACTAATATGTATTCTTTATAGAATTTTATTTTAGAATTAATCTTTGTATGTTCTAGTTCAATTATACATTTTACATACAAACCATGTGATTTTTGAAGTACGGAACATGGTTTAGATGGACAGAGGTTGAGGTGCAGGGTTTTACTCTGTTTTTCTCTAACCAAGGATTCCAGTGAAGACTATTCTACCTTGTAGACTTAGTTTGTTTTTCTAAGGGATTTAGAATAAGAAAAAATTGTAAGAATTCCTCTTCTTTTTTAAAAAAAAATCTAAATTACTGGGGGTTTTTTTGAACAGGTAAAAATTACYATCTCTATTTATTGAAAACCTCAACTCAGTGTTTAACCAAATAAAGAAATAAAGGAAACAGTAATCTGATGTTAACTGTAAAGTAGTTAACACTAAGTTAGTCTCCAAAATGTATTTTCATAGAAACAGCCTAGCTATTTCAGTATTCTACTGCATTAGCAAGGTAATCCCAGAATCACAGAATGGTTGAGGTTGGAAGGGACCT
This sequence comes from Rhea americana, assembly GCF_003343005.1. NCBI lineage: Eukaryota > Metazoa > Chordata > Aves > Rheiformes > Rheidae > Rhea > Rhea americana. Next base: position 6,278,021 of record NW_028186149.1, read on the forward strand.
GAACTAGAAGGGATCTTCTGGTCCARCTAGGTACCAGACAATATTGTTTACATACAGTGCTATGTAAAAGCTTTGTCAGCACAGATAAAATGGAAATTTTTCATCTCTTTTTGGGTGATGCAAAAGATAAAATATATAGATGCATGTGAATGTGCATTCATGAATGTGTGTGCTTAAGTGCTTTGCTATCTTTATGTGCTCAACATCAAGTAACAAGAATTAACATTTCCGTGCAACTGTGCACTACTAATATTGTGCAGAGGGAGTAATCTGAGCTCTTTCAAGCCTTTAATTGTGTTAAGCTATTTCCTAAAGCAGTTAAGATAACAAGTCAAAAACACTTCTATCTGAGATAAAACTATTCTCTCTTCAGTGTGTATGTAACTGACATTGTTGGAGTATTAAAAGCTTTCATTCAAAGCCCATTTTATTCATTGGGAAGTCTCAAATAGTCTCAAAGTTTGTAATAATTTTAATCTTTTTATACTTATAAAAATAGAGTAACTCTGTCTTTGCTTCCCAACATTACTTTGAAGACATGTATCATACATTCCTATGCTGCTTAAACTTTCATTTTTAAAAAAGGACTTCTTTACTTTCAGAAATATGCTCTCAGCAGGAGAGCAGCAGTATGACTACTGTAGACTTAACACGCATTGCTGTGGTAGTACAGTAGATCATTAGATAAATGCTGATGCATTTTTTTAGYAATGCTTTTTACTAGACACTATTAAAAGTCAAACAAAATCTGTAAGACAACTTCAGAGTGGCCTTATGTTCACCATTACTGATTCAAATTGTAATGCATGTGAAGAAGCTCTAGTCCGTGAAACCTACTAATGTATAGTTTTTCAGAACTATGGTAACATTTTTGTTTTCAGAGTAACCCTGGATTTTATTTTTTTAGTATCCTGTCAGACCTGAACTACTTTATTTCTTCAAAATAGACAAATTTTTTTAGTTCTGTTTTTATATAATGATGAGCTCATTGTATTTTTAAAGCAGGTAAACATTAATAAGTAGTATTTCATATTTGGGAGGTATTTAGAGCAAGTCAGCACAATATGACTTCCAATTTCTGAAATGTAGTAAGGATATTGTTCAGTAGTTTTTCCTGTCATCTCTGTTAATATCTGGTGCTTCAGCATAGCTTTATTTTAAGCCCAGAATTAGAGCCACCAAATATACTATTATATGTGAGCATTCTATTTCCTTTCACTTTCTGCATAGTGTACTACACAAATAAATATTTTTTTTCTAATGATGATGAAGATAATGCAGAAAACTTCCCAGTACATCTGTGTATTTTTTTTCTCAAATTCCGATAAATAAATCAGCGGAAGGTTTTTTTATACACTTGGAAAAACTCAACTTGCATCTCGTTTGAGGTTCCTGTTGCTAATTCCCTAAACACCAGGTGCCTATATTGTTCTTGCTTGATGGATGTTAGTTTGTCACCTGCTGCACTACCAGAAGATGCTCAGATGGCCTAGTGAGGAAGGTGAAGTCAGAACTGGAATCCTGGAGGTATTTTCTGTGGAATAATTAGTACCTAGTGCGTGTGTTCTTTTTTTTCTACTATGCTAATATCAGTGTAAGTTTTCCATTTCCTTTTTTCTTAAGGTCCAAAATTAAATTAAAAAAGTAGATCTGACTTCATAGTAAAGCATGTCTGTTCAGTTTTATATATTGATAATGCCCTATTGTTAAATTTTCTTCTCCTTTTAGCAGTGGAGTGCTGGCAAGGTTTTACATCTCACCAGATTGGAGAGGTTAATGCTGACAATGAACATCAATAAATCTTTGTGCTGACTGGAAAAAACAATCTATTTTTGTATTATGTAAGTTAAGCAGGCACCAGTTTTAATCTGTTTCAGGAAAGCACAGAATTTTGGCATAAATGAGGGAGATCTTTTAAATAGGTGTGTCCAGATAATATTAGCAGAATAAGACCATTCTCAACCCATAGGAAGGAATTAGTTATTTAATTAGTATGTGTTTACTGGAAGGTTTAAAAGGAGATCCTTTAACTAGTGACCATTGTATCCATGTCAAGACATTATAATATACTACAACATAGTATATTATATGAAATGCACTGCTGGCAATGGACTATATTAAGGAATAGTTTTTTTAAAAAAATCATGAATGTAAATCTCTTTCCTCACTGTTATGAAATACAATAGTTCACTTGCATGGTTAGGAATTTTTTAAGTGGGAGTTGTATATAGTTAAGGACTTACGTCTGTGACAGGCACTCTAGGAAAAAAACTAAAGCATCAGTAGTAGGCCTAATCTAAAGAACAGGCACGGCAAGCAGATCTACCTCGCAGGGGTGCTGGGAGAGCAAGGCATCACACAGGAAGGATAGACTGACAGAAGGACAGGGCAAAGTGAACCACTGTCCTTCTAGTACCTTGTGATAGTTGTGCATAGCAGCCATGTTTGCAAAATAATTTCTGTTCTGTGGTTTGTAAGGGAATAATTTCCCTTAAGAAGTTAGGCTGGAGTAAGCTGCTTTTCATGAAGGATCTTTAATGATCAGCATGTATATATGCTGTTTTTTAGTTGTGCTCTTACAGAGTTCACAGGTAGTATAAGGCAGTGTTCTTGAAGTGTTCTTTGATATTTGACAGTACCTCTTAAAATGTGACTTTCACCATTTGTGTTCTGCTACCTAGAGAGGATTTTAAGGACTAGGGCTACTCTGGAGTAAAAAGCCCTTTCCTCCTCCTCCTTCTTCCCTTCCGCCCCATTACAAGTTGGTATTATGATTTTAAAACTTAACTCTGCGGTTGCAATTTTCCTAAAATGATGAATGAATAGCGTGATTCTCCATGTAATAGATTATGATTGTCAAGATTGCTGATTTTGGGGTCAGTGGCCAGATATATTGCTGTGTATTTTCTATTTTGACTGTCTTATAGATACTTAATGTTATATTTATTTATAGATTCAATAGATAAGAATATTAAGAATGCTACAAAATGAGCAAGCTATCAATATTGTCCATCTGTGTGATATTTGAAATTATGTATCAGGTTAGTGAGGGGGAGCTCTCTCTCTCATAAAAGAGATTATCATATGGTTCATAGTATTCTGTCCTTCTAGGATTCAAGCAGTAAAAGCTTTGCAACAAAACAGAAAGCTTTAAGGACCTTGTTTATCGAATTCTATTGGCTAAAACTGCCAGAAATAAATTAATAGTTGTTACTATTGCAGGGGGGTTTTTTGTTCACAAGAGAAATATCTTGGCATATTTTTTCATTTTGTGATTGGTGCACATTTCAAGGGTATAAATTAATCTTCAAAGGATCCTAGGAAATATCTTTTCTGGACACTTCACTTATACATCAAGTGGGCTATGTTAGCAATCTAATCACAAACCTGTAATTCAGTGGACAACAATTTCTTATTGTGAACAGCATAGCAGCTTTTACTATCATTTAGGTCAACCTAAGATTGCTGATGCACCGTATGTTTCAGGCCATGGATGATGGATGGTATCCTCTGGTGCCCATCCCTAAGTGATTGGAAAGATTGAAGACACACAGTTCACTTAAGCTTGCTTACTATTACATCAAGTAATCAGTGTGATAGGCAAACCCATGCTCTTTATGTCACACTACCCAACTTTCTGCAGGGACATTGTGTCAAAAAAACAATCTAAGAACATTTCCAGATGACAGGCCAGTTACTAGAACAACCATTTAACAACTGGATTCATCCAAAAAGCTTAATAACATGGAAAAGTCGATACACATTTTTAAAAGACCTTTATTTGTGTGAACCATACATGATGTTTTGTTTTTAAAGATTATTTTCCACAATTGAACTTACACAACAGAAAAATGTAATAATGCAATCTTTTACATAGTTTAAGCTTTGGAATGCCAAAAAAAAATTTTCCAAAATCAGAGAGAAATGCTACTTTAAAATAACTAAATGCTTTTGAAGTCTGTTTCAAATTTTGTGGGTGGAAACACATCAGTTTGAAGTTAAAGAGAGAGAGCTCTTTTTTTCCAATGCCTGTCTGTAGTGATAGCAATCAATGTTATTTTTATTCTCCACAATTCCATTGGACAAGTATCTAACCCAGACAGTTGAGAGCTGCTTCCTTTTTATCAGGTTGAACTGTGGTGAGGAAAGTCTGTTATGTCATGCATGAGGAAAAATCCAAATGCAATTCTAGGAATCTCATTTTGCATGAGCTGTAATATGTATGCCATCAGTCAGAATAAATGCAACCAAATAAAATCATATGAAATGTTTAGTGTTAAAATTTGTAAGAAYTACTAGGACAGAGTATATATACACAGCAACTCTGGAGAATGGAGCTAGGCAAATCTGTGAATTCAAACTGCATCCAAAATGCCCTAGCCAGTCATTAATGGACATTTTTGTTTATGGATTTTGTCATTTAACATATAACTGCTGTATGCATTTTATTGATTAAATAGCTCACAGGGTTACAGAATGTTTTCCTGAACTAACCAATAGTGTTTGTTTTGAACACTGAATCCTGACAAGTACTCTGCCTTYGTTCTTTTGCTTTACCTGAATAACTTTGACTTAATCAATTATTACTTTCACAGTTATTAGACTTAGGTGACATTGGCCTCATATCAGAATACATTTTTCGTATTTGAAGTGTGTAACCAGTGACAAGCGCTGGTTAAAATAACTTTTAAAACTGTTGCCAGCTTCTCCAAAGCCAGGATTTCAAGGTAAGATTCCTCCCATCAGTCCTTTTAATAGTTGAGGAATTGAATGTCATAACCAGAGACAATTTAGGCAGCAGCTTCTAGTATGAATATTAAACTAAGGTAATGTTAAGAAAAACCTGTTCTGAAGAAGACTTTGGGGAGCAGTGATTAACACTGACTTTAAATTCAAGGTAGTTAGAGGTGGGGAGGTGCTGAGCAGTCTGGTATTTATAAGGTTACAACTGCGCTTTAAGTGCAGCATCTAGAATTGCAGAGCAGAAGTTGTTTGTAAGTAGTGTAAGAATCSTTCTTTCAGACCTGAATATTTGAATCTGCCCATATTAGAACTGTGCTATTTGTAGCCACTGATATTTTGGTTGCTTGGTGAAACACATTGTGGGGACATTTAAGGTTTTGAGCTTTACCATAACCTGTTTTGTTCTGAGGCTGCCCTTACTCACACTCTTGTTCTTGCACTGAAGCCAATAGTGTCGGAAGTTGAACCACCCAAATGAATCCAAATCTGAACGAAAGCATTTCAAATATATTGTGCACTACTTCAGCCTTGTCAATGTGTTGTCCAGAGAGAGTATAATTAATTAAGGAACAAGAACTTCAACCATCTGCCGACATTCTTCATGCAAGAGTGAAAGTGAAAAAAAAAATGTATTACTTCTGGAAAGTTGCATTAGTAACCTGATCAACAATGTAGAATAGGAACTTAAGTAAAACAGGGCACAATCAAAGTCAAATTCATGTTCTCTGAAAAAGTCTTTTTGGAATATTTTGCTTTTCTAAAATCAGAAATGTCCCTCTGTGAAGATGTTTACAAGGTAAAGGTTGGTAGTCCCTACATCTTTTCCTCCTTCTTACTCCCTCTTCTGACGTGGATAACAGTGGAAACGTGCTGACCCTTTACAAGATAGAAAGCTTTGAAGCTACCCTGTAGAATTCAAAAGTTGGACCTAAAACCCTACTGATGTATCCAGAGTGGTGTATGTAGATTCTCAAAAGCAGKGGAGAGCCTGAGTCCCAGTAAACAGGRATTAAGTGTTTAAGCAGTGAAGAAAATCTCATTAGCCTCCCATGCCTGTGTTAATGTCAGACAGTAATATGAGACTTAAAACCATATGTTGATCTTAAACATTCATGTAGCCTAAGTTTGCATTATGATTCAAATGGAGTCCACTGGTTCTTTTGACTGGGAAGCATGGAACCAGGTGTGAGAGTAGTGACAAGGATGGTGAGGAGCAAGAAAATGAACTGTCTTATATTTCAGGCATGTCCCACAGATAGGCAGCATGGATGCAACTGAGTCATAGCATTTGACTCTAAGTTAAGCCTGAATTCAGACTAACAGAGGCAGTATATTGTGCCTGACAACTAAATACCTTTAAAAATCTGACCAAAATACTACTTTTTCATGTAAAGAAAAGTCACAGCCCTCGCTGGACTAAATGATACACCACAAATCAGGTTGTTGTTCAGGTGACTGTCTATAAATTTTTTTTACATGAGTCATCCAGTTTTAACTCTCTTGCTTTAAAGGAATTTTTCTTAGATAGTCCAAGCATGGAGATTAACGTTGCATTTGCTTTTAGCGAAACAATGTAATAATTCTCAGGTTTTTGAGAATGTGTTCTATGAAGTTAATTAGTATCATGTTAGTGAAGACTAGAGCTACACTTGAGAAAGTCATTAGGCAGATGGAGATTGCATTTGGGAAACAAATAACTTCATTTCTGAAATAAGAAGTATAGCAGATAAATTTTGGCTATTATGCACACCAAGTATTTTTCTATATCTTTTAAATGAGATCAAGCCAGTCATTGCAATAGGAAGCCTATAATAAAACTGACTATATTACTTGTAGTTACTGTAGGTAAACAGAGAAGAGGCAAAGCTTTTAAATAATGCAATCTGCTATCCTTTTAAAATCCTGTAAAGATTGCAGACACTTATGTTAAACACAGTGGATTGTTGGTAAAGTTAACTGTGTGCATCCAAAAGTGGCAGAATATGGACTAAGGTGTAACCTCAATCTGTGCTGTAATAAAGTAGCTGTTCATCTGTGGTCAGAGATCGTCATGAAAGACCTTGAGTTCCTTCACTTTATTTTGCAGAAAGGCCATCAGACAGCTTTGCATCATCTAACTCTATCAATCAAGGACCTCAACCACTGCTTTCTGCTGAAAGCTTTCCTGTTTGGCTCTGTTTTTCACAGACAGCTCAATAACTTGTCTGTGGAGCTGTGATAAATGTACCGTGTGCTTCTAAACTGTCTCTTTAACACTGAACTGCATTTCAACTTGTTATGCTTGTGACTAATTGTTTTCACCAGAAACATTTTATTTGCAATTATTGTCCAATAGTCTGATTATCTCATTTTTCATTTATTCCCTGGTAATGATAACACTGGAAAGCTGCCTGTCATGCACTGAGGTGCTAGCAGACTAGATTTTTTTTCTCTGTGAATCAGCTTCATAGCATAAAGAATAAAACTGAATCAAATCCATATGAACAAGAAATTCTGATTTCTGATAGTGAGCTGATCCTGCCTGAAACATCCTTATGTTTTAGTCGGTATATATAAAACAGTGGCTGGTATCACAAAATACAATCCTATTCGGGCACAATTGCTTGTTCTTGCTGAGAAGACCCAAACCAGAGCTATTGCAGTAAATGAATAACTTCTCACTCTGAAAGAAGGTGGTTCTTTCAGATCAGGTTGTAGGTCAATGGCAGGGCAGAGTGAGGAAACTCACATCGCAGCTGTCTGCAAATGAGCTTCACTCCTGATAAGGTATTAAAAAAAAAAATCTTCAAGGTTGGTAAAGGTTAAACAGTTATGAGGACAAATATGTAAAATATGTGGAAGTAGAAGTGTTATATTTTGATGCAAACTCTACAGACATTTGTGTATCTTGTTCATTTTTATCATTTGCAACTTAAGGCCTCCAAAAGATAAAATTGAAATCAAGAACAATTTAAAAATTTAGGAAGTATGCTGCTTTCTGAGAGAAAAGCATATAAGGAGGTTGTAGAAAATTAAGATCGTAATAGGCAGTGCAGGTAAAGACCTTATATTTTGAGATGATAGAAATCTTGGAGCTTATGTGCAGAGAAACTGCTTCTTTGGGGGGGGGGGAAGATTGTATCTCTTTGGGGCAAAGTTTAAGTTATGYTTAAATTCTCAATTGATCACTTCGTGCAACTTGCAAAGCTCTAATATGCATTGAACATAAAATTGGATATAATCTTTCCCAAGAAAAAATGGTGTATGAAACAATAGAAAATAAGAGCCATGGAAGGCAAACTCTGTACTGGATTATAAGAATGCGTCTCCTATCAAGCATAACAAGAGCTAAAATGTGGCAACTAGGACTTCAGGTTGGCCCACAATTAGATAAAACATAGCAACATGAAAAATTAGTTTTCTACTTTTCTCTTTAACAGTGGATGATTTAGTAGGAGGATAAGAAAGAGCATAAGGCATACTAATTGCTTTGGGGAATACACTCCTCCAGGTTAAGAGGAGTAAATATTGTATCGTCTGGAAAGGTGTGGTTTTTGTTTTTATATTTTTCCAGTGGACAGTGCTAATCTACACGTTACTCATTTAGAGCATAGAAGTAATATACAAATGCATCCTCTGAATTAGTGAAGTAAGACATACATAGACTTGCTGTAAGAGAATTCTCTCCTGTTATTACAGGGTAGTACAGGGCTGGGTACAGTAATCCTTCTGATCTCTCCTTCCTTTGTTTATTCCCTTGCAAGCCCCCAGTAAGTGGTATTCTGTAGTACATATGTTTTGCTCCTGGCTCCCAAATAGCCTACACACTAGAAACCTGCTGAGCAAAGCCAAATAGATTCTGTGGTTGTTGGTAACATCATGAGGTAAGACTCTCTCTCTCTCTCTCTCTCTCTCTCTCTCATTAAAACATTTTCAAATGTTGAGTAAGAGGTGTATCTCAAGACTTTGAACTAGTTCCAGACTGATGGAAGGTTTACTCTGCTGGGCAGAAGCTTCTGCTTCTGTAGGGTCTCACCTCTGGGAAAAAGAGCATGTACRAAGCTATTGTGAACAACTATTCATTGACTTCCACAAGGACTTGTACTCTGCTAGCTGTACAATAGAGCAGCTGTAAAAGAATCTATTTCTTTCTCTTTTTATGATAATTTCCAAATATCCCAGATATTTTCTTCTTTGAAATGAGAGAGGGCATTGAAATACCAAGGCACTTATCAGGAGGAGAAATCAGCAGGGAAGGGGTTAATTTAATTGCACAACGGTAGATTAGAAATGAGGTTGCCTGCTATAGAGCATGTGTTTATTGTAAAACAAAGACTATAATATTTTCACGGAAATTTAGCAGCCTTCTAAAATTCACGTTTTTATCTCATGGCCTGAAAGAAATCAAGCAAGCCTAAAGTACATTTTACTGATGCTCTGGATGCAAGAGAAAATTCTTTTACTTATCTAGGCTACTGCTGTCACAAATGCATGAAGCAAGGCTACAGGCAGATTTTGAACAACTTTTGTAATCTAATCTATTTATAATCAGATTTTATTTCAGTTATATGCAGACTGGGAGAGAAGGAGCTGATTACTGTTACTGGTTCCCTAAATGCACTAGGCTTTAGAAGCCGGGTTCACTAATAATGAGTTTAATTGATATCTACGCACAGTACTGAAATCCCAAAATTGTATTCCAGACACACACTTTACTCAGTGAAAAATTGAGGTAGATTATCTAGAGACAGTGTGTAATTCTCCTTGCAGAGTCCTCACAAGCACAGAGGGAGGACGTGTGGTCAAGACAATCCCTTACACTAGCTACACTAGCTGTTGGTGGCTACAAGGTCTTTAGAGGCAGTGATAAATTTGAGGGTAGTCATCTGACTTGCCTTAATCAGCACTGATTAAAAAGATCTAAATGGCTCCTGGCAGCCCTGGATCCGAAGGACACGGATTCCCTCTCCCTAGTGGTATGCCAGTCACTACTGCTGAGGCAAATTCCATTTATAAATGTCATGGGTAACATTTCAGTCAGAACTTGCACAGTGGCACTCGGAAGCACTGATATACTGTTAGGGTGTAAGAAGAATGCAAATAACACTGCAAATATTACAGAGTTATCTGCATTGATTGTGTGGCCTTTTGGGGAGGTCATGTTCTGTCTGTTGACTCTGTCTATGAAAAGATATAGAATAAATTGAGGAGGGCTTGAAGATAGGCAAGAAAAATTAATGGTCTTCTTTGTAAAGGTATTCTTAAAAACTGGTTAATTTAAAGAGGAGACAAATAGGAATAAATGTGGCAGAGGTATACAGAATTACAAATGCTGTGGCAAAAGTAAGTCAGCTATTCAGTCTTCTTTATCCCAGCCACTAACTCTTCTCTGTCCTTTCTCATAATTCAAGAACATGCAGACATTCAATTAAACTGAAAGGTGGCAGCTTTAAAAAGCTTGAAAGAAAACCTTTCTTCATAATATATGATGCCTCAGTTTCCCCCTCTATCAACTGGGGTAGCAGTATTTCTTCATCTCCACTAAGCGTTGAAAGGCTCGTGATTGTTAAACACTAGTTGCTGTGTATATTAATTTTAATTTATGCAAAGTAATACAGAATTGAATAGAGCATAATAACTTTTCTGTAGGTTTTTTAATATAGCCTCTAGGATTCTGTATATGAGGAACATCCTCTGTAAAACTACTTGTGCTGACTTCTTAAATAGAAAAACTCCTATTCTTCACTAGACTCTTTAGATTTTTGTAGCAATTAATGTAGACCTTTGAATACTAAGCTTATATTTATTTTTTTATATTTGAAAGAATGTTTTCTTACTGTTTACTTTTTCATTTTGCCCATTTGCAACTTGACAAGAACAAAGGCGATTCCTTACAAAATCTCTTTCAAAGCTGTGATTTTGTTGGTAAATCCAGTAGTTGAGACATTAAAGTAGCTTACTATATTCACAGCCAGATAGTTGGACATCTGGAGAGCCAAAACAGTTGTTTTTCCTTACAAAATCAGGCGTCAAGAAACCTCCAACAACGGTATTTCAAAATTTGTTATGAAGTGTCTAACTTGTGCAGAACATAAGCATATGCATGCAGGTATTTCTGCTGAAATCATACAAACCGTAGTACACCTGAGGAACGCGATGGCAGTTTGTGGAGCCGAGACTCGGCACTCTGCGTGCGGGCAGAGCTCGGGACGCGCGGTGCCGGGGGGAGCAGGGAGCCAAGGCCTTTGCTGTGGTGCGGTCTAGTGAGGTGAGTTCTGCTGTTCCCTCTTCTTGCCCATCCACCTGCTTTGGAGATCTTTCTGAGCAGCACTGTTTACGAAGTGGTCAGGAGAAAATTGTTCTTGGCCTTAGGTCTTCTAGGTTGTTTTTCACCCCCTGGAAGAGGAATACATTTGCTTGAATTTAAACCAAATAAATGTATCTTAAAAGTAGTTTTTGTTAATATGGATTAAATAACGTGCCAAAAAAGCACTATCCAAGTATATCTCTGCAAAGTACACCTGCGGAATGGCAACCATGCAAATGTAAAGATAAACAGCTTTTAAGAGAGCATTGGTCAGGTGGCTAAAGTCAGTATTTTGAGGCAAAAGGCTGTCTCGGAAAAGCAGTAAAGTAATCACAGTATTGTGGATTAGAAATTGTGTCATAGTACACCTCCCTGTAAACATCAATTTAATTTTTTACGATGCAGATTATTTGGAAGTTTTTTTTTATATACTGTATAGCTCTTAAATGTCACTGGATGTAAACCCCCTATCCAGGAAGCTCATTAGTTGAGCTGTCTGCGTCTGTATATCTGCCATCAGCAGCTGGGGAGAGGGCGGCCGCTGACCCTGCCAGGCGTGGGGCGCGAGGGCAGCAGGTCTCATTTATTATTCAGAATTGCTTTCTGACCTCTTATCAGCTAGGTCAAAGAACGCTGCATTCTCTTTGGCCCAATTTTATAGTGAAATCAGGCTCTTGCATGGATAATATAATTACCAATTCATGTGCATCTCGCCCCTCTCTCCAAAAATGTTGCTACTTTGCGGTTGGTAAAGTTGGAAGGAGTTGCCTGTACGAATGCATGTATGCTTTGAGTCCGTGTGTATACCCTTTATCTTGCTGAAATAACACATCCAGCTTCACATCTGTTTCAGGCTGCAAACTCTGGGTATGCTTTCTTCTAATGTGGTACTGAGGCAGCTAAAGGCAGCATCCCATAGCTCACAGATAGTCTCTCTTATTTACTACTCCTATCCTTTTGGATAGATTCTTTTTCACTGACTGCAGATTATTTTCAGTAGTAACTATTTCAGCTATTTCAGTAATTATTTTCCCATTTCAGCTGTGAAATACATAGCCACGCAATGTGAGAGAACTAGAAAAACTCTTAAGAAACTTCAATTAAAAAAAAGAGGTTTTCTTGGAGATTTTAATAGAATTTGGAAAGAAACACTGAGATTCAAAGTATTTTTAGGTCTTCTCTGACTACAAATGCAATTTCAATCTAGGAAATCACCAATGAGCATTCTGTATCTTTTTACTCCCAGAATCAAGAAAGACCCTGGCAATATCTTTTTTCACAGTAATGATGAACTGATTATTTTAAATTTTCATTCTGTGATGTATAAATAGCATCCCAGTAAGAAAAAAAATTAATCCTTCAAAACATTAAACCTTTTGCAGAAAATTAGCTATCAGATCTTAACAAGCCATACTATGGGAAATTGGAAACCATAGATGGCAGACTGATTCTTAAAGGGAGCTGTGCAGTTCAGCATTGCTCCTCTAGAATGATTTCATCCTTTTTAAAAGAAGAAGTCAAAGGTCACGTTGCTCTTACCCTTGAAGCAGACAATATGAGATGTCAGCACGTGCTTTCTGACACTGCATATGATGAATAACCTTGACATAGTAATAAACAAATAGCCTATATTAACGCTTATAAGCACAGTGAAATATTAATGCAATATATACTTCAACAATATACTGTGAATATACAACTTCCATAGAAATGGAATTACTCTAGCAATATTGTAGAAAATCTATGATCTGTTAAATATTGCTGTAAAATACATATTCTTTAAGTACCAGTAGATATATATATATACATAGAGATTTGAAATGTGGCCAAACATATATACATAAACTGAGTAAGAGAAGTGCTTTGAACAGGCACTGAATTAACAATGTGCAAAAACCAGAACACATTCTCAGAGATCCTCAAGCCATTGTGCACAGTTTAGTTGAGTGTCTTCCAAGTATCCTGTAGTCAGTTGCTTTTGAAAATGCAGCTCAATCATAAGTCGGTATTCAGAATGTTATCAATTACTCTGTTTCGATATTTCTAGTAGTACATGAAAATAGTTGCGTACTGGTAGGGTGCCAAGGTGCATGTAACATTTGGTTGGAATGAGGACTTTCCTTCTAGGTGCTGAGGCTGGGAGTCCAATTGTTATTACAGGTGCTATCATGGTGTGCTAGTGCTTTTGATCAATTCTTTAATGTGAAGAAGTCTTAAATTCTTTGTAGCTGTCTTYGTGGCACATGAAGGTTTTGTGTTTTTTTCTTTTTTCTTAATTGAAAGTTAAACAAATAAGCTGTTGTGTATTAATGAACTGCCAGCTATCATCAAAGGGTGCCCAATTCAAAGCACAGATTTTCTCATGTTTGTAAGAAATATCCATATCTTGCAGGTATCCTGCAGTTCAGTACATCATTTTTCTTTTTACCTAAATGCCATTCTCCCCAAAAAGTAAGTTATTTCTATAGTCAGTCTGTACTGAGATTTTTTTAGCATTCTTTTTGAACCATTTAGAGAAGTCCCAAAGCACTATCACATGTGAGTTAACCTTAGGCCCTACTGCAACCTTCATTATTACACAAACTCTGTTATAACCGTGGTACAATAAATATTCACGCTATGTGACAGAGTTTGAGAAACACATTCTGTCTTAGCACTTGGAAGACATCCTGGCGCTTAATGCCATTGTGCTTTACAAAGTGGAAAAAAAGGTATTTCTCCTTCTATATATTATGAATGTTACATGTCCATGAAAGGTACTTCATAGGAGGTGTGTGTACAAGAAAGGTCAAAAACATGTTTCAGAGGATCATAAAAACATTTTGAAGATCCTAAGGTTCTGATATTTAGGTTGAAGAAATGTGGAGGATAGTGTTCCATTACTGAAAATAAAAGAAACCAATGCAACTAATCAGAAGTCCAAAACAATTGTGTAAAAATACCGTGGAGATTGTGAGAGAAAATTTGTATAAAAACAGTACTAAGAAGGTTAAAGAAAAAAGTAATATCTTCATATTTTATTTATAAGTAATAATGCGATGGTATAATACTGGGGTCCTTTCCTTCACTAAGAAGAAAAACAGAATAATATGTTAAGGAAAACAGGCAGACTTTCCAAAAAAACACTGAATTCCGCTTTGCTTTGTCCTYGTTAAGGGCTTTTAGGAAAGCAGAAAAGCTGATATTTTCTGGATATTGGAAGTATTATGCCTAGGAAGCTTAATTTTTAAAACTCTGCTTTCATTTTGTGAATGCAGGTTTTGCGTCTGCCAATAATTGTGGGAACAAACGCCAGATGGTCTATGAATGAGTTGAACATTTAACTACTCAGCAATCGGCATGTCTGCACATGGATCCCTCATTGTTCCTATTGTTACTTAGGGTGCAAAACTCTAGGTTATTTGTAAATAACACTTCTGTTTTACTGCATCTAATTTTTGTACCTGAAATATTTATCATCAAAATACTTACTTTTAAAGCATAAAAATTAAATGTTCCTTCACTGTTGGCTTTCTTGGTCTTACCTGATTTGGGTTAAGCATTTATACATATATTTTCACATAAGCAGGTGGCTTTGAGGGAAAATTAGTTTGACATTTAGTGAGAATTAATTCATTTCTGGACAGCTAGATGGCTGGATCCAGAGTTTTTCATGGTGGAGAGAACAGTAATTTCTAATTCAAAATTCATTTCTTAAATCCATCATTAATAATCTCTCCAATCATGTTTGGTTTCTGTGAACAGCTAAAATGAGCTATTATTGGTGTTTCTGTAAGGTATTATTGTCTCAGTTGTTTCTAAAGAAACATGATTTGTATGAAGTTGACTGTGCTTACTGGAACAGGCAGGGATAAATACAAAATATGATCTAGCTGAAATTAAATCAACAAAGGAAGAGGACAATACCTCTATTGCCTTTACCCTGGGTGTTAAGTGAAACTTTACTTCTTAAGAAGTGAAGTAAAGCAAAGCAAAGGAGCAAAAGAGTTTGCAGTCCTAAAGGTGGCAGACAAAATGTATGCATTTTAGTGGGCAATACTGTACTGTAAGAATTAAAAAAAAAAAANAGAAAGAAAGAAAAAAAAAAAGCAATGAGGATGGTAACCTTTGACTATTCATTTACACTCAATAGCTGTCTTCATGGACTAAAACAAAACAAGTGATTGGTTCTCCTAAACTACATTTTCACTTTCCTTTAGCTCTGAATGACTGAGTGATGCTCTTGGATTGGAGCTTGAAGTGACAGCTGTGAATAGAACTAAAAGTGTCGGATAGATACAGATAATGTGTTTTATAATAATACAATATAGTAATACTGCTGTGATCCTAATTTGGAAAATCTTAACTCTTCACGTTATTAGAATTGTTTTAATCTATTCTTTAGCCTTTTTATTTTTATTTTTCCTAAGAACAAAGTGTGTCTCCAAGTGCACTAAAGGAATTACCCGTTAGAAGTCTTACACAAACAGCAAATCTCTGCATACTTTCGGAGTCCAGTAGCCAGTGTTCCCTGTAGGATTCTTTCAGATGTTTTCACAAGAATTCTTGCCATGCTGTAGCAAAGGTCAGTTTGAGAAGGGAGGCATGGGATCTAAAAATGCAGGGTGGAGCTCTCTTGGCTGTGCCCTTTTGGCAAAAAGCATAGGGCTATGGGAACAGTATACAAGTAGAAATTCACTTCTATCTGTTATTTGGCTGAAATAAAGGGTATGTTCAGACTGGTGTGCCTGTGAGTCTCAGTGGCATTTAACTAGTCATTGAAATCAGGTGTATAGTTGTTTTTACATGTGTGTGTATAATCTCAAATTGTTGAATTAAGAAGGCTGCAGCTTTATTTTGGCGGAGTCGTTTGAATCTGGATTACACTATGCTTTGGAAAAGATCAGATAGATTCCATTGTGCAGGTTGTATTCTAGTGAAAGTCCACTTGCCTTCTGCTCTTTTGTATGTCATTATGTAACGTCATCTTACTTCCACTAGAGATGTTCTGATTTTTTGTTTTTTCTGTTTTTTTTTTTTTTTTTTTTTTTTTTTTTTTTTGTATGTCCCTAAGAATTTTTGCCGTACTTGCTTCATCTCAGTCACTTTGGCCAAACTCAGTTGTGGTTAAGCAAGAGCAGCTCTAATGGCTTTTTTGAAAGTGCACCTACTTAACACAGAAATGAACTCAGTCCCTTGAGCAGGGAGTGAGCATTCTGTGATTCATTTTACAAGAATGATGTGTTCTCTGTTAATGATACTGTAGCCATTGCATTYTGGCTTTGAATCTGCAGTGAAGGTCCTGCTGCAAAGACCTCTTCTTGTGCAGGAGCACTTTTGCTATTTCTGCTTCACTCATCTTACAGGCTGGAGTGCAAGCTTTAGCGATCTCTTGAACTGACAGTTTTGTTTCCCGGAAAGCTAAATTTGTTTTTATCCTTCCATATGTAGGCAGATGCATATATACCTATTCCTAGACTCACCTTTGATTGTGCAGACAAAATGGTAGCTGAAAGCATGTAGGAACAGAAACAAATCAAACAGTAAAAGAGAGAAGAGTGCTCAGAATACATCGGAAGTAGCTGCAGGAGGTAGGTAGGCAGTCCCGTATAAAATTTCTTGTTGAGGACTGCATCATTTTTGAATGTAGAAGCAGGTATATGAGCCTACTTCTCATATGTGGGAAGCAAGGTATAAGATGAGTACAAATAACACCATGAAAAGGTAGATTTAGAATATCTAAATAAGGATATTTCAGATGCTTCTGACTACGTGTATTGGAAGGAACACATTTTGAGTCTTGCATACAGACTTCTGGTATTAATACTGCAGTTGAAAATTACTTCAGCAATAAAACTGCTACTTCTAGAATCAGAAAATTACAGGTTTCATGAAATAATTTGTTCCATTTAAGAGACAAAAGACATTGTAGGCGTGACATTTTACAGGGTAGGCACAAAATGAAATCAGTTTGGTTTTAACATCCTGTGTGACAACTGCTATTGTCGTGGTGATTTTAAGATTGAGAAGTTCTCCCTCTATTATGTCCTAAGGTGTATCTTTGCTTTCGGAATTAAGAGGAAGTTAATGATAGGACAGTATAATCACAAACTCAAATTCTAACCAGTGACTTAGCTACCACAATAGTACAAACAGTGACTGTAATGTAGTTTCACCAAAATTGTAATTTTATGTCAAACTTGTGCTACTGAGTGTTTCTTCTCTGAAAGTTCGAGCGTAGTGATAGTAAAATGATAAAATGAAAGTATTCTTTTTTATTAAAAGCAAAAAAAAAAAAAAAAAAAAAAAAAAAAAAAAAAAGAAAGAGAAAATGATGTTTTCCTAAGTATTCAGTATATTTTAAAGGCTCAGCACCTAAAACCACAAGTAAAAAGCACCCAGATAAATACTTCTTTCTTTTTTAATTTCATGTATTTGAAGACTTATATGCTGAAGGTTGTCAGTACCAAAACTGGTTGTGAAATTCAGTGTTGACTGCACTATGCAACATGCTTCTGTTAGGTTTGACCAACCCTATTTAAGTGAATTACATTTTATAAAATCCAGACTGAGGCTTTTTCCTAATAATTAAATAATTTAAAGAAACAAAGAAAACAGAAACTAAACAGTAGTCATTTTCTCCTTATCTTGATTTCAGGAGGGTAAACTTGAGGCAACTTCTTTGAGATTTTCTCCACTGCAAATGGGTTCAAATTCTAGACCCTGTTTTTTAAAGCCATGACAGTAAGATTAACTAGTTGTTGCCAGCAAAGGATTTAATAAACTGTAGCAATGGCCATCTAGAATGTTAAAAAATTACAGTATGGACAATAGGGTGTTATGTTTTCAAAAAGCATATATGCAAAGATTATGGGTTTTTTAATCAATACATAAAAAAACTCAGTCTGAAAGTATTTTGTCTCCCACTCTTTCCTCACAGTGTCGCTGCCCTCACTGATAGTATGAATATACGGTTCAGATTCCTTCCAGCTCTGTACGATGTCTCAGAACAACATAAGATTTTGCAGCATCTAATAAATACCTTTAGCAAAAACTTGACAGTAAGATTTTACCACTGTAATAAAGCACTGGCCCACTGACTGCCATTTATCCATCTGGATTCATTCTGTCTCACCCTCTTATTTAACACTAGATTCAACCAAAGCTGGCATCGAAGAAACCAAACTCGTGTTACGCCTTGTCTTGCTGCCCCTCTTAGATGTTTGACTCCAGTAAAAGCATACATGCTTGTAAAGTGTTTCATTAGTCCAAAACAGATCATCTGCCTTTTTGGAAGCAGAGGATGTACTTGAAGTCCCTCACTTGTATGATTTCACACAGAGATACTTGGCAGTAGCCTCCTTAGGTGCTTTCTTCATTGGAAGTATCTCTGTTATCTTCATTACCTGTCCATTACCCATCTCCAAGTGGAACGTCCAGACTGTGCTTCCAGATACATTTTGCTGATAGCCTGAATAGTGAAATTGAGAAAAGGCAAATGGAATTAAGATGCAAAATTATAAAGGGGTCATGTTTTACCTAGGAAGTAGTAGTTAACAGGTACTTACATAGCCTCTCGTTTGTGGGACTGCCACATTTGATCTCTGGATATGTTTCCTGTAGCATTTAAAAGGGGAGGAGTCTTTTTCACAAATCTGTGTGTGTTTTGTCATAACTGAAACAAACAGTCCAAATTAATTACCAACATAATTATGTATCACCCAGCAGTTCTACACTGTACCTTTCTGATGTTTACATATATCAACAAGTATGTTTATTAATTCAACAAATAGCAAAGGCTGGATTTTGTTCTCATTTGCCTCAGCAGAGTAGCTCCATTAAAGTTAATGTAGATTTATGCTTCTGTAACAGAGCCCAGAATCATTGTCCATATATCTAAAATAGATTTCCAGCTGTACAAGAAAAGGACAGATACTTCAAAGGAGTTTGGGAACCAATACAAAATGATATAAATTTGTCAGACTGTCGTTTGCTGCCCGAAACATCAGTTCACTACCAAATTTAACATGTAATTGAAAATCATTAATTAAATACTGTGCAGTCAAGAATCATGCATAATGCAACAGAGCTACTGCAAACAGTTCACTCCTAGCCATTTAAATTCCCTTCTTGCTTTTATAGTATGAAGAACCTGTATTTGAAGTAGTCCCTGATAAGATTTTGCTTTAGCATCCTTGGAGTATGTCCTGTTGCATATCTGTTAGGCAAAGTGGAAGGATTATGTATATGTTTTTTTACTTTTATGTTATTAAGATGAATCATTGATAGAATACATGTCTAGTCAAATATTCCGTATGTGCCACTAAATGACCACGTATATATGTCTCAAAAGCCTTTTGAATGTGTATAAAATAAGTGGCCTAATGCTGTAAGACTTTAAGTACTAGTACTTAAGCACTACAAAGGATAGAATTTTCATCACTTCATTGATTTTTATAAGGAAAATTTTAGTAAGCAGTCTGTTCTGTAAAACAGTGTTATTTCTGTAGTGCTATCATGTTATGGTAAGAATAGCATAGATTACTAAGACAAGTCCTCAAATGTTCAAAATTGCAATTTGTTTAACAGACAGGAACAGAAGAGGAAGCACGTGCCTTCGCAAAGTAAAAACTGCACCACAGTTTTGCTGCAGAATGGTCTACTAGACAAACAGTACTGTTCAATTAGTACATTACTTTTAGAAGAGGAATCCACGTATATTCAGTTACAATCCTTGCCAAATATCTCGACATGATCATAGGCTTTTAGGATTACAAGTAACATAATAAAGGATAATGACCAAAAAATGAGCACACCAATATAGAACGCTTAGGTTAACTGTGCCTGCCATGTGCTCTATAAGACAGCAGTCTGTTAGGTTTAAAGTGAGATTAAGGAGTTGTGTAACCTGCAATTATGCTGTTTTTCATTAAAAAAATAAGATGATTGGGCTCAATAGGGCCTTCCTTATATTTACCTCTGTTTAATTGGATTGGGAACTGCTTAAACATCTTTGAGTTGGGGCTTATAAGAAGATGATCCCAGCTGTTTTTCCAAGCTTAAGACAGCAGGCAGACAACATGATCATGTCAAGACTCATACTAAAGCCTTAATCCTACTTTTTCATCAACTAGCACTACAGCTGAGTCTTTAACCTCGTAAGTACTAAATGTGCTTTGGATTTCTAACAATACATTTGCTGTTAAATGTTATTGTTTAATAATGTTAATTTTTGCTTCCTTTCTGACAAGGTCTTTAAAGAACAGTCTGCGTCCCTCTGAATTTGGAGGGCTACAGTGCAAGCTTATGTATTCAGTCCTTTTAAAAATATTGTTTATAAGTCTGTGCCTGTTGTTCTGTATGGAGGGGAGGAACTGTGTTGCCCTATATCTCACCTTGCAAAATCTAGTAGTTATGTATTCATTGTGCGAGTATTATCAGATTGAATATAGTTTTGTTGTCAATGGGAAAAAATTACAATAGTTTGAGCCTTATTTCTTTTTTTTTCCTGGGAACTGTTTGCATGACCGAAATAAACTATCCAGATTTTAAACCTCAGAATTTACTAGGTATTACCTGGTTGGATAATCCTGGAGTTGTATAAAGATTAAATATTCTAATGAATTTTCCTTGYATTGGCACTTAGTACTCTGCGCGAGGTCATGCTTTGTTTTGTTTGGTTTGTTTTATTCTTCTTTCCTGCTCTTGTTTTTCTTCTCTCCTCTTTCCTCTGTTTTCTCCTCTTTTCTGTGGGGTAGTGCTCCTGATTTGTCCTAGTGACACAAGGCTGGCGGCAGGAAAGCAAGCATAGTTAATGCTCAGCTGCTCAAACCAGTCAAGCAAGCTAGCAAGTCCCAGCTGTGCTACTTGATGTTTTTTGATTGCACCTAGTCCTCAATCTGTGAACTGTTTTCTGGACTTAGATTCATCAAGCTCTGCCGCTTTAAAAACTCATGCAGGCAGGCATCCTAGGATATGCCATTATAAGCTGCTGCCAGGGGATCTTCTAGGAGATAAATGGAATCTGTGTGAAGTAAATTAGTGTGAACCAGTCAATCTGTGTGTCAGCCTTGAGCCACATCCATGGGTAACTAGCTTGCTGACTGAAAAGTCCCCTGTCTTTTGCCAATTGGAGGTCTCAGCCACCAGGAAACAGTCCTATACAACATTAGTTTCTTGGAATAATGCCTGTTTGACCAGCTAGTAAAACTCCTCAGTATACACTGCTATACTGCTTGCGTTTACTTATTGTTTTCAATTGGCCTGAACATCTTTTGAAGTCAGATAACATTTTAACAGTAGGGAGCATCGCAGAAATATCTTGGAAATAAGTACTTCCACTTTCATACAGCAGCCATTCAGCAGATTCATGCTGTGCTGCAGTTGGCTTTACCTCCCTATCAGTAATACATCTTCAAGGCCATAATGCAAAATAATAACAATAATCTGGCCCAGAGAGGTTAATAAAGAATCTCCCTGTGTTTTTTTTCCCCCATGGATTAAGCTCTTGGGAGTACTTTGATTAAGAGAATGAAAGTGTATGCAAACTCTAGCATTCACATTACACAGAAATATATCAGTGTCATAACAGTACTGCATACTTTTTTTTTGGGGGGGGGGGTTAAAAGCAATTTCAGGTAATCTACAATTAGGGTTCTTCTGAAGAAATTAATAATTTCAAATTTTGTCTCTAAATTCCCTGGTTAAAGTTGAATCCCATGTAAATTTATCTTTATGAAAAATCTGGCAGTAATATGATTTTTAAAATACGAAGTATGATTTTATTATTTTTACAGAATTTATTTATACATTGATAGGCTGTCATAGCAGCAATATGTGCTCTCCCACATAATTATCTAACATGTAGAAAGCAGTGGGAATTTTGATATATATTCTTATAAAAATGTRTAGGAGAGGCTATACACTTTAATTTAAAAAAAAACAACCTAGTTTACTAGTAACTATCAGAACTGTGATTTGACCTTCTTTACTGCTTGCAGTAAAAACGCATGTCTATTATTGCTCAG
The DNA here is from genome assembly GCF_003343005.1 of Rhea americana. NCBI lineage: Eukaryota > Metazoa > Chordata > Aves > Rheiformes > Rheidae > Rhea > Rhea americana. The sequence goes on from NW_028186149.1 coordinate 6,300,056, forward strand.
TGACTAGTTGAAAACTATAATGAAAGGAGTACAAATAACATAGATTAAAAGTGATCAAACAATTCAGTCCTAAGCCATATTGGATTAAAACACACACTAACACGTATTCAGGGAAACTGGAAGAAAGACATATTGGCTATCTAGCTAGAAAAGACAGTGAGAAAAAAAGCAGTGTGTAGTGATAGAAGAATTAATTAGAGACAGTTTGGAGTTTACATTTTTCTTTTTTTAATCCTCATAAGTTCTGGGGAAGCATATGCTTCAGAGCTTTGCAATAAATGCTGTGTGGGGTTTTATGGGAAAATTTTTATTTCTTGTGCCGGAACAGTAGAACCCACTGAGACAAATCTAACTAGTTAGGTGTTTTATTATGTAGAGTACACAGAGTATATGGACAGATTCTGCTATAAATCACAACTGTGATCAAGACGACTGCTTTAAAATTGAGTGAATGTTTCATTGCACTAATGAAACAAAAATGGGATGTCCTTTGAGAGCATAATTTGTTACATGCCATTATATTTTAGTTGAGAGAAATAGGAACGTCCCTCTGGGTGAATAAAACTTCAGGGTATATTGGGAAAAGAATCATTGAAAATTTCAATTTTCCTGTCTGGARTAATGTTGTTCTCATATATATGGAAAAAGGCTAAGGGGGAAATGGAGTTTTAAGATTTTTTTAATTTTTAAATATATAAAGATTTTTATACCAATTTAAGACTTTAAAACAAAAAAAAAATCACGTAGTTGCAATTCACTTAGTATTTGGAATGAGCTTCATTTTCGTATGATTTAACAGAGCACACAAGTCATACGTTTTTGCCATGTTGTTAACGATAAATGAGTCTTCACTGAGTGAAGTGGACCAGATTGCTCCAGATGTCTAGTTTAATATTTATGCATTTTTAAGTGTATTAGACAAATTAAAGGTAACCACATAACATTGTAATCTCATGTTACTAATAATTTTTACATTATTCTGTTCAGTTTTGGTCCTCTTGTTCCAGTGGACTTAAGCTTCTAGTTACTAAGACTAAATGTTGGTGCCAGACAGGTGGTCTCTGTGTCATATATCCCATGGGCCAAAGAGAATTTTCATTATTTTGTCTCATAATCAAAAGTTTGTGGTATTTTGGAAGACTTAGGAAGTCCAGTATTTTCCAGTTAGAGATGCAAGTGGGTGTTTCCACTCCTTGCATTTTACTGAGACTTTCTGGAGAGGCTGAAGTATCCATTTAGAAAGCTTTGTCAGAGCCCAAAAATTTAAAATGAGGAAAATCACCATTTCCCTGTCAGTACCAGACTAAGCAATGCAGTGTGATTACTAGTAATAGGTCCTACTTCTGTATTCAATGTGTTAGATTTAATTTAGCTTTAATTTAGCTTTAGATTTAATTTWCTTTAGTTTCCCGTTTGACTTGTTCCCTACTGGCTTATTTCAAAGATAGTTCCAACTTCCATACTCTGCTATATGTACTTTAAAATGCTAATGTAAGTGTTTCTCCAGATTAATTTCTTAATCTCTCTTCTAAATCAAAAGGTAATGAAAGCTGGGCCAGTGTGACAATTAATCACAGAAATAATCAAAAAATAACAACCAGATATTCGCCATTAAATGGCAACTATATAAAAAAGTGCAGGTTTTTTAATTGCCACTAAAAATTATGAAATGACCAACAACTGATATCTTTTGTCAGTGAGATGAATTAATGGTTTATATGGCCTGAGAAATAGTCTGGACAAGAAAAATAGGGTTCAATTCAATAAGGACAAGAGCAAAGGTCTACACTGAGGTAGAATTAATCTTCTGCACAAAGACAAGCGGAGGAACAAATGGCAAAGTAACAGTTGTTCAGAAGAGAATCTGGATCCCAAGCTGAGCATGAGTCAACAGTGATCATGCTGTGGCAACACAGCAGGCACTAGCCCAGACACTGCAAGCAGGAGTAGCACCTGCAAGACTTGCAAAGTAATCCTTCTGCTCGCCTTAGCTTTGGTACCATCAGGATATGTTCCCAGGCTTKCTGCCTTGCTGTGCAGCAGGCGCAATGCTCAGCTGGGAATGCTAGCACCGTAGTGGAAGGATGGGTGCTCCATATTGGCATTACTGGGTTACTTCATTATCTGCTTTTTCTGTTTCTAGACAATTATGGCAAATACTGCTAGTATTTCACCTGCCATTTCATGAATGCTTTCTGCATTACTCATAATAGCGAAAATATCATCTCCTTTTACATTGGCTTAAAAATAGAAGGAAAAAAACTAAGTAGCGTAGTAATCCTCAGCTTGGAAAAGAGGCAGATGAAAAAGTATATAGCAACAGACTGTTAAATCAGGGGTGTCATGGAGAGATTATGCGGGTGTCGTACATGTGCCCCTTCTCGTACAAGATAAGGGAGTTGCTAATAAGGACACATGCAAACAAACAAGAGGAGATGGCTATCTGTGTGGTAAATCTGGAACTTCCCACTGCAGGAAGTTAAAGATGTGAAAATTTTATACATGTTTAAGAGAAGGCTGCAGAATTTTGTGGAGAAGAGATGTACTGTGAGTTACTAAATGTAAATAGAAAGTACTTCTTGCTTTAGAATTCCCTGAGTTTCATACTGAAGACTGGGAAAAAATTACTGGTGCAGCATTACTGTGTGGTGCAGTAGCACTGTGTCATTCTTCTATTCTTACACTCTTCCTTAGGCATCTGCTTTTAAACCCTGTTTGAGACAGGACACTACATCAGATGACATTTGGTAGAGAAGATACAGGTGTTCTGTGAAATGTGCCTTTTTTTTTTTTTTTTTTTTTTTTTTTTTTTTTTTTTTTNTTTTTTTTAATATGATTCAAACCATTCATTTCCCAGCTCTCCATCTAGCTTCTTAGGTACAGTATAGTAAGTAGAAACTAGTAGATCCCAGAAGTGGCATTACAGCATTACAGGACAGTTGTTTCATCAATTTATTGCAAAACGTTCCCAACATTTTTCTTCTGCTTTGCAGTGAGCTGCTGTTTTATTTAGATCAGGTTGCTCTATATCCTGTACTGGACCTTAAATGTAATTATAACCCATAGGCTACCTTGCCCAATATTTCAATTAAACTATTTCTTGTTGTCCCATCAGATTGTTTTTAATTGTCACATATTGAATGACAAATACCATCTTGCTTTAGGTATACTGTCTTTAAGTTATTAACACCCCTTATCAAAATAAAAATGCATCTTAACAAAAAAATACTAATTGGTTTATTCACTGTGTTATGCAGTCTTTTTCTCCAGTAAGTCTGCCCTCTTAAGATTGGTATTCAAAGCAAAGGTGCTTAGGCTTAAATGTGTGATATTTCTGACCAGACTGAAGCAACGCTTTTCAGAGTTTAAACAGAATAGGTAGGAATAAATGATGGTGATTAATTGTTGTAAGGATATCCCAAAGGACAGCCTTTCCTTTAAAAGTTTTTCACACACAGCCTAGTCTTTCATACAGTCTGTGGTCTCTTTCTAGAAACAGTTTGCTGTTATTTTGCGGAATTTGAAATACTTGGAAACTGTTTACACAAATATTTCCTTGAATACTATGATTTTACGATATCCTTTTGCTATACTAAGTTCTGTACCTATGATTATTGTATGACCAGTTGTGTGACTGTCTTTTTCTAATTGAGCACTGTAATGTAAGAGAATGGCTGTCAACTTCACTAAACAACTGGTAACAGTTTATTAAGATGTAGAAAAAAAATCCTACAATTCTCAAGATTGATTCTGTACTGTGAAGATTTATGTCATATTCATATGCTAAGTTCAAGGTCATTTGCCTCAGTAAAAGTCCTTTTGCATTACTTTTATGCTAACAGGGGCAATTGATACTATCCACGTAGTAATTTAAATTATGGCTCACCAAATAGAAAGAAAGAATCATTGGTGTTACTGTATCAGAAATTTTTATTTTGCACTCACTATCTGACTTTGAGAATTTGAGGCTCCAGATATTTACATCACTTTGGCTACACAAATTAGCTTTCCAATGGTAGCCAAAGTAATTTTAAGGCCCATTTAAACCCAAAATAGGACAGAGCAGCCTTGGAATAAATAAAGATCACACTGTTTATGTTTAAATAAGTTCTTAAATTCTGTCAGTGTACAGGTTATAACTATTCATAAGAATATTTCCTCTATTGACATTTGAGCATAAAATGCTATTCCCATAAGAGATACTTTAATTTAGTAAAGTAGGCGTCAGCTATAAGATTATTAAGTCCTGGTGTTTTCTCCATGATTATATAATGCTGTTTTTTACTTTCACTCTTTATTTGGGCCAGACTGTTCCTCTCTTATTTTTAACTTTTCAGTTCCCTTTGTTCTCTTGTCTTTTATGATATTTTTAAGGAACCTTCCTCAAATTGAGCACATGACATGTGATGTTTAAAAAAGAAAATAGATTTGAAAGCCTCTGCCTAGATCTCTTTCTTTTCCCTGTGTACACTCATTATGCAACTTTGTAAAGTAGGATGTTGTGAAGTGTATTTGTCAGAATTGTATCTAGGGAGATTTGTGTACTTCTGGGTAGCTGACAAGACTAAGGTACACGTCCTTTCGCTTGCACCAGGGGCCCCCACCGACCCCATCCCCTCCTGCCTCCTGGTGTTCTGAAGCATCCACTTTCCCTGCTATCCTTTCCTCTCTCCTCAAGAATCTTATTCTCCAGCAGCTYTTTTCTAGCACTCCTTGTCTAGGATTCAGGAAAATTTCCATCTGTGCTATTCACCCTTAAAACTGTGCTTGATGAGTCCTTTCTACCCAGCTATTAATGCCAGGGTTTCATCATCATCTTCTAGCATCTGTCAGCCAACCTCAGCTCTGCTTGTTTTATTTTTTTCTTACTCTCTTGTCTGTCTTAGTCTTGTATAACTCCATCCTCTCTGGAATCTCCCTTTATCTGTCATCTATATTTAAATGTATTAACTGGGGATCCCCTGCTTTGCCCAGGAATCTTGCTGGCCTCTGTCTAGGTCTCTTTCTTGCTCACTTCACACCTTCCTTCTGACATATCTCATCTGTGCGGATCTACTTCTTAGCTGTTGTCTGTTCAGTATCAGATCTCAACCTGTCTAATGTTCCCTCTGATATTTGTCATCATCTCAAAATAAAGAACTAAAATAGAGCTCTTAATCTTCTCTTCCAAACCCTCTCTAGTACCTTTCTGAATCATAGCTACTTCTTCCTTACATCTAGGTATCATATTTGACTCGGTGCTCTCTTTCCTGGCCATTATATCTATGTCCTAGCAAAACCCGCTAGTATATCTCTTTTGCATGTTTGGTCTAGGTCTTAATCCAAGTGGTTACTCTGCTATAAGTTTTTGAATACACTGTTGTGTGGAAGTTAGTTTGTGTTCTGGCACGCACCTCAGCTGAGAGGCAGCTATCATTACACTGAGGTGCCTTAGTTACCTCTTAGCTGAATCCGGTACGTTCTTGCACAGTCAAACAGGTCAGTTTAAACCATATGGCTCCTACTGACAAGCTGTGGGACTGAGAAAGAGCGCTTGAACAGCTTTGTCTTGGTCTCATTCAAGAACAWATACAGCACTGACTTCCACGTGTGTCATCTTCTTACTGGGACTAGTGCCTGGCTTTGTGAATGCATCTCCCCTGCTTGATGTTGTGCAAGACCAAACAGATTCTGCCATTGAAATATCCTTGCCTGGATTAAACTCATATTATGTAGCCTCTTATAACTTGGCCCAAGAAAAGCATACTAATAGTTTGAAAAAAATGGTTACTGAGAGTTGGAGCAACATACCGCTGCAGCAATCTACTGCATAAAACCAGACCTCACTGCTGATCCCAAAGTCACGAGCTTCAGATCCAAAAAGACAAAAGTTCAGGTCAAAAAGACAGTTCTGAGGTTTTGGTTATTGCTATGATTTTTTTTTTTTTTTAAAGCAGACAGCTCTGGTGATGTTTTTTATTTCTTTGTAGAGATGTGACTGCATTTTTTGTTTTCTCCCTTTTATGACAGTATTCTGTGTTGGAAATTTTCCTATTGTTCTACTTCTCTGAAGTTCTGACTTTTGCATTCATACAGCAGTAATGACTCAATCTATCACTCAGCACAGCAGAGATGAGTAYTTAAAGGGAAGAACTGTTTTAGAAAGAATGTTCTAAAACATATGGCACAAAAAACTTTTCTTTGAAACTGTATCACACAACTTGTATTTTCCAATTTTTCTTTTGGAAGTGAGACTCCTGGCCTTCAACTGGTAGAATTGAAAATTATTTGGATGTTTTAGAAATCACAGAAAAACATAGATATCTTTGGAGACATTTGTTCTTCAAAATATCATAGTATGTGTGAACAAGAGCATTCCTCATTTATTGTAGGTTGTTTTTCAGTGTGAACTCACCTCATGCAGATTATCATATCAACTCGTCTATAGCAGTAGCATGAGTTAAATCTCTTCTTTGTGTGGATAAGTCTACTGTGGATACAAGCCTACAGGCTTTTTGTAAGATGAGAAGTTTAACCAGTGTTCCTGCTCTATCTGTGCAGGACTTTATTTACAGTTTAGTTGTCATCATGAGGAAGATTATTTTTTTAAGCAAAATCTAGCATTTTTTCAGGTGGATGTGCGTTATCACTTTCACAGCTTTTAAGATTTTGTTCTATTTTAGTATTGTATTTTCAAGGGTCTAATTCCACCATTATTTTGAAGTTCTAGCTGCTTCARGTGGACTCTGTGCAGGATGCAGGAGTCCAGAATGGTGGAACATTTGCAGACCTGGGATAAACAGCTGTACATTGATGAGAAGGGCAGAGCGTTGAAGTGGAATATGTGTCATTTGAGGACTTCATGTCTGAATAATTCCCTGAAGCCTAGTGAATAGTCTTATAATTTTGGGAAATTTAAATAGGTGTTTATATTAAGCAGCCCTTTAGCAAATATTCATCTGGTAAAAGAAATCCATAATGGTGTAAGGGAGCAAAGTTTGTGTTTTGAATACAGGGCAAAACTACACTGGGGTTGTGCATAGGCTTTGACATCCCCGTCTACATTGATTAGTTTGGAAGTTTGAAACCTTGCTTAGTTTTGTAGATATCAGAAGACTAAGGTCTAGACACTCCTGCCGTAAGGGATGAGATCTGCTAATAGTTTTAATGGGTCTAAGAGACTGAGATCTAGTCTTTACTACTTTCTTCTGTAATATGCTGTTTAATAATTGTATTTTATCTTCAAGCAATGTGTTCTGTYAGAATGGAGATACAGAGCAGAAGAAGAAATTTGGCAATGACAAGAGGAATAGCTCCATTCTGTTCAGGAAAACTTAGGTGGGATGTGTTTGAAAAGCCAAGTGAATTAAATATTCTTATATTGACAGATTCCTGTTTTTTTTGAAAATATTTTCCTATTCTGAAGTGTAAACATTTTAGCAGTTAAGTAAAGAAGACAGTAAATTTGATCGTTGCTAAACTGCAATTTTGGCTATTTTTATATTTTTATATACATTGTAGCTTGTTATATACAACGTATTTTCATCTGAAAATTAGTATAATTCTTTTGCCTATTAATGACTCCAGTAATTACAAGACCACCTAATTGATTTTTTTATTGTTTGCTCTCTTCTTTGGTGAAACAGCCAAGATCTTTGTATGACTACTAAGTAATTGTACTGTTTCAGATTTTTTTGAAGCAATTTTTTTTTTTTTTTTTTTTTTTTTTTTTTTTTTGTCTCACAAAAAAAGTCATGGAAAGTAAAAAGGCTTCAAAGTGATCATATTTAAGCTATGCTCCAAACTTCTGCCCAGATGAATTCATGTCTTTGTATTTTTCTACTATGGTATGATTTCATATAAGTACTTTGAGTTTCTGTTTTATTTCAGTTTATTGTTTGTGCTTACAAATTATATCTTCATCATTGGAAGATCTACAGAAAAGCAGGAGTGTTTATATCTGAATATATTACAGTTTGCCCTCCCCTTATTTTTTCTTTTATCACTACAGTCAGTGKGCTGAAGCATGACAAGAGCTCAAGCTCAGCAAACTTCCAGGATGTGGAGGATACGCCTGACAGATGTGTCTTGGAAGAGTCTGAGAGTCCAGGTGAGAGCCATTTAAAGGTAGTCACCAAGTATCAAGAGATAAATTTGACACAGCTTTKGGGCCTGTAAGAAAAGCACATTGTAATGCTGTTTCCTTTTTAGCAGCTGCAATGTCAAATTAATGGTCACCTCCAGGGGTCACAGTGTGGAGCTGTTATCCTTTCCTCTTTCATCAAGAATTCAGGTCTTAGAAAGGATAAAGGCTTTATGACCAAAAAGAAAGCTGACACTACTAGTTCATTATAATTAGTTTTGGACTACACTGCTTAGTTAATATATGTACAATGTCTGACCCTTTGAAGGTAGCATGAGATTATGAAAAATTAGAAGGACTGTATATACTTCAGTTGAGTGTAGCAGTGGACATTCAAACAGTGTATCTCTGGAGAAAAGCAAATTGGTAGTATTAAATAGCCTGATTCTTTTCTTTAAATCAGCTCACAATCTTTATTTCATTTTAATGGCTTTTAACATTGATTCAGCTAAAAACAGGAACATCTATAATGTGCATTCCTTTTGGTGTCTAAAAAATTTATCTTCATGTAGCTTCATTATCTTTCTAGCTATGGAATATCTAAGAAATTTATTAAATGAATCCCGAAGAGCAGCAATTGAATATAAAGAGTCTCCAGTCATAGCTGATTAAAAACATTCAGTGTGATTAAATACTAAGATCTGTTAAGCAAATTGTGAGAGTGACTCACATACACCATACATGTAACCTGTACATAGTAGTCATTAGTGAAAGAGTTAAACATCTTTTTTTCACTTGATATTTTCCTTTCCTACTTTATCTGGTTTCTGTGTACCCTCTTGCATCTTTGTGTGCTGATCCGTGTATCATATTTTTGATTCATCGTCTCTGTGGCCTGTCAGCTTAGTTAAGAGATTTCCAAATCTTGCAGGCTGTGCTGACAGGGGGCAGCTGCCAGCAGTCCCCTGATCCTTCCCCAAGGAACACTGCTGAGATTTAATTTTCAGTCAAAGGGTGCAGTCTGAAATCCATGTCAGGTCCCCTAAGTCATCTCAAAACCCAGATAGGACCCGTGTCTGGGGGATTATATTTCAGTGCACTCCACTCCTCGAAGATTCCTTGGGAGTTCAACTGCTGTCTTATACCTGATTGGAACTACATTCCCTTTTCATCTTTTCTGCAGAAATGGACAATAGTATATTATAGAATAATTGAAACCAATGAATTGTAATTCTATATTCCTTTTAGTACGCTCTTGTATTAAGGCCACTTTGGCTTGAAGGCAGCATGAGATTTACAAAGAAATGAATAATCTACTTGAGAAGGAAACAAGTTTAATTCCTTACTTCAGCTACATCAAACTATCTATGGTACATAGTACCTCCTTCAGTAGCCCCTTCTAGAATGATTATAGGCAAAAATGAAGCTATTCTCAGTACTGATCTGTTCTGAAGTGAGAAACAATTTGAACAAAGGTGGTACTAAACACTTCAGGTGATAATTAATGTAACTTAAAAGACAACATTAGTTTTAACTGTAATTTAAATTATTTTGTGTGTCAAGGTGTCTGTGTGGCACAGTGTACATATTTGGATAGGAATTTGAAATTTCCAGTTCTGGGTTGTGCATATCTGTCTGAAGTAATGGAAAGAATAAAAAACTGTCAGGAGGTGAATAATGACTGGCAAAAATACATGTTGATAAAGCATCTAAACTTAAAAACTGAGTCCTTTTCAGTCCATCTGACATCATTAAACTAGTAATAAACAATGAATTACTCTAGCTTTTGTTTCTGTCCATTCCTGCATTTTAAGACATCTTGTCTTATAGGTCTGAAAACCTCAGGAGATTTCAGAACTGGTCTCACTGCTTTCCACTGAGAATTTGTGGCTTGGTTGTCATGGAGACATCGTATTTCTCCAAGAATTGCTCATATTGATCCGTGGACAGGCGTAAATGGCCAGGCGAATGCGAGGAGTAAAGGGGGTTGGGCAGTACTATAAAATGACCAGAGGTTATGGGTCGGAAATAAGCTCATAGCAAACACTTAGGTAAAGAGAAAGAAACGGTTTCATTTTGTTTCAGGATTTCGTTTTTGCACTTTATGCCRTTGTCTTCTTTCACTATAGACTGAAAGAAACTTGTTAGTCACTTGTCATGTCAGATCTTTGGTGCTTGTCCTGACACAGCTGTCAGCCTTCCAGCTCTGTGCAGTTCAGGGACACACAACAAAGAGCTAGGAACATGAATTATTTATTGCTCCTTGTGTGGATGAAATTCTGTGATAAGAAATTAAGACACTTCTGACAGAAGCCCTTGTTTGAAAGGAAAGATTTGGTAGTAGAATGCATTTACTTGAAACATACCACTTTTAGTAGCAAACATTTAAACAAGAATATAACATTTATGATTATGATTTATTCTCTTATTTCTCAGATGCTTTAACTTTTTTCGGGGGCGGGGGAGCGGGGAGGAGATTTGAGAGCATCTAGGAGGTCAACATTTGTTTTGGTGAAACCTGCAACTTTAGAATCTGTTTCACACATTCAAAGTCTGGGCAAACTTACAAACTCCATTTATAAATTTTTATTAAAATGTTGCCTCAGTATCTGTGCTTTGCAGAATGTCTTGCACTTCACATGCAATATATGGTCATATATACATTTCACAGAGAAGTGATGTTAAGAAATATATTGACTTTACTGTCTCTTTTAATGAGGAAAATTCCAATTCCAGCTATGCCTAGAAAGAGTGCTTTATTACAAGTCCTAACCAAATCAGTAAGTTTACGGATGTATAGAGCAGCTATTAACGGACATAACTGTGCATTGTCTTTTATAATGGTGACTGGTATAGTCTCTAACTTTGAATGTTAGATTGAGAGTTACTTGAGAGTGATYGTCATATTCTAAAATCACCTAAAGCCTACTCTGCTTATTTTATTTTCACACTGCACGTGTTCACGCTGCCCCAGATGTAGGCCTCAATAATAGAAAAAGGCATAAACTCTGATGAATAGCGGGAACAAGACACCAATCTGAGATTTACCTGTGATTTCTTGTGTTCAAAGTGTGAGCTGAACTATTCTCAGATAGGTAATGAAACCCCTCAACCTGCACTTTTCTCTTGGATAATTCACAGCAAACACTTTTCACATGTGATGGACAAAGGTAAATATCAGACTGCAGTTTCTTGTCTAAGTGAAATGGATTTTAGTTGCTCCCTTCGTGTGCCTACAAGCTGCCATTATCTGTGATAGTGGCTCGTGTCTATTTTAGCCCGCACACAGAGGAGATGCTGGGCTTCTATCCCAGATGCCTAATAGTAGGTTTATCACTGCCATTTTCCCCACATGCTGAGGACTACTTCTGTTTGACATGCAAAGCCAAAGCTTTTGAAACTTGTCTCTGCTCTGGCCTTAAACATAATAATCAGATAAGAATTACAACAGCTTTTGTAGAACTTGACTCTTAAACATATCAACCCCCCATAAAGAATTTGCTATCGCTTAGATGCCTCTTCAATAAAAATAACAACATTTCCAGCCATGTTTTCCACTTTGTCAGTCGTATTCTGCATTTAGACAAACTGAGAAAGAGTCCAAAACTGAGTGAATGTGTCTAAGTTAGATTCTTAGGTCTGAGCTATTCACGTGAGTTTTCTTTTGTAAATAATAGTGAAAAATAGGCATATGCAGAGGGCAGATCATCCTGTTCAGAGGAAGTTGTTTAAGATGGRTTTTAAGGGGACTTGAGATGCTCTGAATTTCATTCATCAAAATCTGAGAGATATACAGCAAGGCTTAACACAGCCTGAGATGTCTTAGCTTCCATACATGGTGCAGTCCCACTAAGGAAGCTTCTGAAAGTATAGCTCCTATTAAAAAAAAAAAAAAAAAAAAAAAAAAAAACGCAGATCTGAGCTGAACACAGGCTGAAAAATGTAGGTGCAGATACACCTTGCCCTCCTGTATCCCCCAATAGAGATGTTATGGTAGACCAGGCAAAAGACTATTACTTCTATTGATAATAAAAGGAAATTGAGCTTCTCTAATGGAAAACTGACTTGAAAACTGCAAATTGAAATTACAGAGTATTTTCTGTCTTTTGGATGAAAACTATGCAGATGGTAGTGGACCACTGTATGCCTGTGGCCTKCAGTAACCAGGTAGTATCTGAGTCACCTGATGCCTTCTACAGTTCATTCTCTTTCTCTCTTCCTTCATACCAAAAATGTTGTCCTTCTTAAATTGTTCACTCTTTGTTTTTTGACTTTTTTGGACAGAATGAAATTCGGGTTGTATTACAGATAACAGTGAAAATCCCAATAGTTGCTTAGTTGCTTGTGCTAGGAAAACCTTGACGCAGACGTGGGAGAGATCTCTGACCCTCTCTGAAATATAGTCTGAGAGATGGAACTGCTGCAAGTAGAAATGAGAATGAGAAGAAGTATTGAAAACAACAAATTCACAATAGCCACAAGGTGCTTAAATATACAGCACTAAAACTGTGACTATCTTGTTACCAAACAACTTGCACTTACTCTTACATGTTACTTAAGAGAGTATGTTACTTTCAGTGCCATGTCACATACACATCTAGTACGCTGGTGAAAAGTAATACTCAGTAAGTTTTCAGTAAATTTTCAACTAAGCAACACCCTAAATAAATGTGGTTTTCCTTTTCAGTGTTTGCATCATGATGGAAACTGAGGTAGCAATAAAAAGAGCAGTAGAAAGGTAGCAATAAAAGAGGACTGATCCAGGAATGGAGTGCTGGAGGTTGTTGATGATGATCCATGAAGCAGGAGGAATATGCAATAGAAGGGCAGCCCACTGATCACAAGCACTGCTAACCCCTCCTGCTCATCAGTGATGTTTAAAAGTTACAGTGGTCAGGATTTATTCCAGAAATTAAGTCCGTAAGAATTTCTCTGCAGTAGATAACAGTGTTGTGTCACATCAGCATTCAGTTACTGGTATCGTGACTCATCGTATAGTACACTGGACTGTAAAACTGAAAGATTACGTAGTGGACTTAAAGAAAACATATATCTCTGTGTCTGTGACATACATACATAGACAGAAAATGGGTAACTTGATAAATTGAGAAGTAGATATCCATTAGGTTTGGAAAGAATAGTGTGTGTTTCCTTCTTTCTCTGTGTTCTTCTACTCATGAACAGTGTTGTATGTATTTAAGCGGTGTTCTGTAGAATGTCTAATACAAGTAATTTTTAAAATTCAGGTTGTAAATATTATCATACAAGAAGTAGGAAAAAATCATAAGGGTAAAACTTGCTTGCTTGAGAGTGTTTTTCTGTGGAATTCTAATAAACCATGACAACTAAATTATAATGCTGTATTAGTGTATCTTCCTATTACTTCAGTTCATAGTTATTGTAGGATTAGTTCTGTTGAAAAGATATGTATATAAATTGAAAATGCTCTTTGCATGAATAATTGTTGATGTAAAACAAATTATCTYTCTGTTGATCCATTGAGAAGTTTTCCTTTTTTAAAAAAGGTGAAGAATAAGGAGGAGGCAGTTCAAGAGAAATGTTTTGGAAAAGGCTGTCCATTCCCTTGAGCTCTTCCGAGTTCCACGTTGTTTTTTGTAACGTATGAATTATGATATAAACAATTTTCTGGAGACAGATCGTGGTGTTTTTAACAACAGAATATTGGTGCTGAAAGTCTTAATTTATTTTTATAATTCCAAAATTATAAATATTTTATTATTTTGTGAAAATATTGTCAGGGTCTTTTTTTTAAGAAAATCTTGCCTATTGTCTCAAACTGTACAATCATTAAGTAAGATGAATGTATTTCTTTTCCAGATGACATGAAGCCACATCCTTGGATATCTAAGGTGTGCTCCTGCAAGGTGTGTTAGAAAACCCTGCTTAATTGAAAGAATTAGAAGATATACAAGAACAGCCAAGAAATAGGAAATACATGATGTGGACATGGAATAGATTGTTGTATTTATTATCATATGCCTTTAACAGTTCATTTTCAGAAGAAATACGTTCTGCATAATCAGTTTCTTTTGGTTGATTTATTGACTTCAATGCAGAACTCCAACACTAAGTAGATTTTACATTTATTTGATTAAATTTCGATATTGCTAACATAGAAAATATCAAGTCCTTATTTTAGATCTTTTTCACTAAGTTAGATATTGATCCCAAATCTTACAATGTTGTTATACCATAAATTTTTGCCTTAATTAGAATATCCTTTTGCATATAACTAGTTTAAATAATTAAATGTTACTTTTATTACCAATGACCTTTTAAAACTAAGTAAAAACAAATACATTTGAAATAATTTGAAAATTAATGTTTGCTTGGATTTAAAAGAAAAATTTACATTTTTAATTAATCATGGAATATTTAAAAGCAACTAAAATATAAACAACCATGTGTGCATAGACATCATGGGAAATTAATTATGAATGTGATCATGTCTAAAATGTAAATTTTCCTTTTTTCCAAACACTGCCAGCACCCTCTTCTGTGGAAATGTGGCTGCCAATACGAGGTTGAAGAAGCCCATAAAAGCCCTCCTCTGAGACGATGCGGTGTATTGAATGGCTATTTATGCTTATTAGGAAAAGCAGCTATACATGTTTATCCTTTTTAAATTTTCTTTATAAGATTTGGAAAATATTTGCAGTTTATTAGACTCAGAAATATCACCTGAAGTTGTGAGGGGCTTACGATGATTTGATAAAGAAAGGCACTCAAAGTGGCAAGCACACTTTCTGTATTGCCAAGAGTCAGAGTGCTAGTGAAGGCAAGGGGCCTTGAGCATATGCTCTTTTGGATAYGGATCTTATGGTGTGAAGTCCTCTTTTTCTGCTTTTTCCTATGAGCTTCCTAATGCACAGTATGGCAGCAGGGTCATTAGAAATGTTTAATAGAGCGGCATTCTGAGAGTTAGTATTTCAGTTTTCATTCAGCTAGAGAATATGCGATTAAAATAGGTTGTAATCAAAGAAGATAAAGATACTTAAAGCTGTTGTTCTGAAATTGTAAATACTGTGCAGAAAATGTCTTTTACAGAGAAGTCACTGTGTTGCACATTTGGTATGTTTCAAAAACTATTCTTAGAAGAATTTTTCCTTTCTAAAACATATTTTTGATCATGTTAGCTTGTATGTGAATTATGGAGACTAAGCAATGTGGCTGTTGTGTGGTTTGACTTCATTGTTGCATTTATTGTGTCAGGTGACTGGAATAGAATCACTGACTTACACTTGCATAGTATAACTGAGAGCAGAGTATGTCTTCAACTGAGATTTAAATAGGAGATACAAACATCAAGAAAGTAAAAAATAAAATTGTAAATGTAGCTAGYACTATAGGAACCTTGTAGACAGTAATCTAAATGGAGAATAAAGTATGGACCGTGCTTTTTCCTTTGCTATAATCCTTGTCAACAGTCACTTTTATTTTGCTACAGTAATCTTCCATTAGCATTGAAAAGTCCATTTTCCTTCACAGCAAATGTTACTGCTCTACATCAGCACCTGCTCATTTGGGCCAGCTCTGTTCTTTGTACAAAGGGGAAAAAAAACTTCCTTAGAACTGTTGCTGCTTGATATTTAAAAAAACTGATGTAGTCATAGAGGTCTCATAGTTCAAGGAACCAACATTGTCTGTGACATCCAGTATTGTTATGGTAGCAACTACATTTGTGCAACACAGTATTTGATTGCTTGTCTTTAATTCTGCAAAGCAGKGTACATCAACAGACTGCCAGTACGGATAACCCTGTGGAATGCTTTGCGCAGTGATGATTGGTGTTTRGCACATGCTCATGCGTGCTTTGTGCTAATTATAATTACTAGTATCAGTAAGGTAAGACAGGAACTTTTTTTATTAGGTGCACTTCTTTTGCAGTAAAGCAAATGTATTTCTCATGCTATCTGGATGTCTTTCAAATATCCAACTGTACACGATGTGCTGAAGAAGAACTCTTGCTTAGAACAATCACTTTGCACCAGTCTGAGAATTTTAAAACTGTAGACAAAAATACATTTTAATTTCCTGCTATTGCTTCTTCTAAGTCATAATAGCTGAGGAAACTTTTTTTCTAGTAATGCACTCTGATGTATGTTTCTATTCATCCTTATAGAGATCAATTTTACAACGAAATTGCAAGGTAATTATGAATATATTTTTCTATTGTATTACATTGAAGGAATCCTGCCAAAAGGAAAATAACATACTAATATTTTAGAATAATTATCTAAATTTTAGATACAAAGTAAAAAGTGAAAACACCTGTACTGCTTAATAGCCTCAATCTCTGTTCCTCCCCCCCCCCCCCCCCCCCCCCCAAAAAAAAAGTCATGGGGTCTTTTAAACTGCATGGCTCAAGTTGTGGTTTCATGATCCATTTTAAGCAGTATAAGGACAGCCTGTCACTGAACAGGACAATCCCTCCCAACCCCAGCCATGTGCTTTTATTGCTCCTCACTTATGCTTGCAGTAGTGCTTATATGTCCAGGCTGTGTCCCAGATCAGAGCAGTAAAATCCATCTGAAATGTGGCTATTATTTTTCTGTGAGGTTGGTTTGCAGCCCAAYTGGTGCCCTAATTGGTGTCAAGGTATAGTAATAAAAATTCTGGAGAACAAGGTGCAGAGAAAGAACAAGCAGCCCAGGATGGGAAGATGGGAGAGACACCTCTTTCTGGTAGCAACCCACACTCACATCAGCTTTATCTCAGCATGGAATTGGAGCTTTAGGATTAGATCCATGTGCATGGATCTTTCTTGGATAGAGCTGTTACTTTTAAATCCTGTAGGCAGTTTTTAAAATTATACTCAAAATTCAATTTATTATCAAAAAATTTGAAGTTATTGGTCATTTAATATGAGACCAAACCAAAACTCGTTGATGTCTCTTTGATTTGGGGGACTTTGAGTTTTCCAAATGACTTTTATTTGTTAAATGGTCACTTGACCTAGATTCTTGTTTGGAAACATCTCTAACCATTGGACTGTTCCTTTATTGCTCCAAATCCAAACATTATATTTTGAACTCTGTTGTACTTTTTACGTATGTTAACGTTTGGTCAGTGAAATCAGTTACTTCCATTTCTAGGCTGTATTTAGTTGAACAGTGCACCTCCCCACCAACTTGATGACAGATGTCCTCAAAGCAAGTTGGCATACTGCTTGAAATATATATAAAAGAGTCAGTGTTTCTTTAAAAAAAGATACTTTAGCAAAATTGATGTGTCTCTGCAAGCACCAAGCAGCACCAGAGATCTAGCAAGGGGAATGATCTTACAAGTCTGATAGAGCTAAAGGGTTGAAATTTCTAAAAAGAATGGAACAGACATGATAACCAGCATTACCTCTCTCCAGGTTTTTATTTCMTTTGAAAAGAGCATGTTAATCTGAAAGCAAGCCAGGGAAGTGAGCTGGATCTCAAAGAAGTCGTTGTGCCAGTGCTGACTAGTTAGCAAGCAGAAACGTTCCTGATGGCAGATCTGTGAAGACAAAGTCCTACTTCTCACAGTGAATATTTCTGATGAATTTTGCAGGTCATTTTCCTTATGTGTGAAAAGGATGTGAAGGAATTTGAAGGACTAATTTTCCCCTTTTTCCTTTCTCAAGAATGTGTGATCTGAACTGCAACACAAAGTTCTTTAAATTAGATTGAGACTGAGTTGCATTATAATTTGAGTTCACAGATCTCAAAATGCCATTAATTTCTGAAGAAGTAATACTGAATTTAGATGCAACTAAAATTCACCCAGTAACTCAGATTGTATTACTGGGGCCCATGGTTAAGTTTGTTTCGTGCATGATGCCTGCTGGAAGGTCTGAGATGTGTCCAAGAAGAGCTGTGCTCCAGGAGGAGGGCGTATGTTGTGCAGATATTTTTCTGTGAATATGAGAGTCCTGGGTAAGTACAARTATAACTGTAAAGTAATAAGCAACATTAAACATATGAAACAACCAACTTTTTTAGAGTTTTTAGGATGTGGCTGTGCATGTGATAAATTTTAATTACACTTTTTGTTTTCTCTCATATACTTCTAAACCTTTAGTTGAAGAAGAGAGAATTGTGCAGTCTGAGTTTATGATGAGTGTCTTGCAAACTTAGGGGTAAAAGCTAGTTTTCTTCATCTAGGAATACTCTCACTAAAATAGGCATGAAAAATAGCATCACCAAAGTCAATAATATGTGTGGCTTAATTAAGTACTTCACTCTCTCCTTTTTTACAGCAACTGAGAGATTCATTCTTTTCAGCATTTGGAAGATTAATACTCAACAGAAAAACATTAACGATATCCAGCACTAGTAAAATAATCATTTTTTTCCTTAATCTCAAATTTTATCCCGAAAGTTTGTCAACGTCTTGATGATAAGGATTTGGGGAAATGGTACTTCACATTGTTGTGAATTTTCCACACATTATCTCAGGGTAATATAAAGGTATTTAGGTTCATAGCTGTATTTTCTGTAATCATAACTGTATTTTCTGTAATCACTGTGACAGATAGTAATATAGATTGGCCCAGTAAAATACAGCATACACATTTTTGTTGTTTGTTTTGGTTTATAGTCTTCCTGCCATGTAGATGGCAGCAGCACTCAAGCCTTGAAATTCACATCAGCTTTTCCTTGAGCTTATTCTGTAACACTATGTTTAAGAATATTATTGTCATGAATGAACAGAAGGCATGTTTATTTTGAAGATGGATATCAGCATAGTTAAATACACTTTTAAAGCAGCAAATAACATCATCGTATCAGCATTTAAAAGGCAATGTGTCATATCTATCTGTGTGAATATAGATGTCAGTTCTTTGTGATGTGTTTTGTTTCTGTAAAYTTAAGTTGTTGGTATTTTTTTACTGCGTTAGATTTGAGGAGGCATAAGATGTTTATGGAGGTTCAAAAATGTTAAGATTTACTGGGATAGTCCCCATGTTTATTTCCCTTCAGGAATACAAGCAGCAAGCAGCTAGCCAATGTTTGGGCTAGAAACTGGTGAGTATAGGTATCTTTGTCCATTGTGAAGACAAGAAGGAAGGACTGAGAAAGATAGTTGGATGCACAGTGCAGAATTTTGTGCTATGGGCTCTACTAAGCATAGTGCTTTATAAAAAATACTATCAATTATCCTGAAAAGTACATTGTGAGGGTCTAAATCTCTTTAGCTTGACATAGTGTGAAACTGGCTGTACTTTGCCATTTACTTTGGCTGTGAAGTAGAAGGAKGTTTTGAAATAGAAGCAATGAAACCAAGACTCAAAATCAAAGCTGTCCGACAGCCTCTGYCTCTTTGCAGCATCAGCTGAAACCTTAAGGGGACTTTGTGCAATCATTTCCAGGCCCTGGTAGATAAAAGTAGATGTAACACACATGACTGGAAGTCTTCATTGGTATGGCCACATACACACGCGCGCACACACACGCACACAAAAATAGTTCTTTGGAATAGGAAATACTGTTTAAATGCTGGAAGCCAAAGGTAGTGGTTTAGTAAGCTATAATATGAAGTAGTAAATCAGTACATGTTCCCCTAATGCTTTTTAACCAGTAGCAGCTCAAGTAATAGAATAAATGTCTAATAGACAGCATTTCTCATTCCATAGGATCCTGGTTACCAGTGGGACAAATGGCAGGTGGTACTGGTAACGAAACTAAAGTCTAAGCTCCTCAGGGTAGGATATGTGTGTCTGTTCTGTACCTGTTCCCTGTTCCTGACCATTGTGGGTACTTCCAGAATAGAAGTAAAAATAACAAAAGAAACACCAAGAAATAAAGTCATTGACTGCTTTGGCCATTTTGGAGTGCACAGTCCTCTCTTGAGTTTTCTCAGTGTTTACAAGTTCTCCTTTGCAGGTTATTTTGAAGCCTCCATATTACCTGCACATCTTACAGCCTGCCGTACTTGTGGCAGTGCAGACCAGGCCCTGTCTGACAAGCTGGGAATGCCACTGGTGGAGGTTTAGTCCACACTGAGCACAGAAGCAGCACAGCTGTCCGGGAGAGTGGGCAGGCTGCAGTGCTTAGCCATCCTCCTCTGTGCAGAGCTGCCAACAGCTGCAGATGWGCACAGGTCCATTCTAGCATTGTGCAGAAGCTGGGAGAACATCCCTTTGCCCTTCTTGCGCAGTATGACATAGAAAACTCAGCCCAGTACAACATCTCATCAGGTACATTTAGACAGGCAATCTTCAGAGGAGAAAATTCCTCACAGAGAGACCGTTGGTAGAGGGCTAGCAAAGAGAAGGTATGAATTGGTGGCTGATCAATTTTGTGATGTCAGGAGAAGCAGAATTAGTGATGGTGGTAAATGAGCAGTAATGGAATGTAGGTCTCATCTGAAAACTGTGATGACCAGGTCAGTCTGTGCTGCCTACTGTGAGTAGGATGCTGCACATGCTGCATGGGGAAGTGCTAATGGGAAAAGCATTTCATCTTAAATCTCTTCCAGATAAACACATGCCTGGAGCAAAAACATTTTAACTATTTAYATTTAGAGATTTTGTGGGTTTTACTCACCACTATATGGATTCCATGAACGTTCTGGATTCCATCATAGAAAGTAGAAATTGCCAGAAAGCTACTTTAAGGTCTCCTAATTCCACATACTTTTTTGCTGGATTTATTCAAAATGATCCCACTGTTTGAGTAATATAAATATCTTTGCTATAGTTCTTCTAAAATGTTGGCAATATACTTACTGTAGTTATGAGAATGCTTTGTGCCTTGCAAGCAAAAGTGCATTTAAATTCAAATTGTGAAGTTCACATTACTGCTAATAGTTTATGAGCTCTAAAGAATATATTTTTTTTTAAAGCTCTGGAAAACTTTAAACAACTTCCTGTGTCTTAGTTCTTTGTCAGTGGAATGGAATGGTTGTACATCCCTACTTCAGAATTTTGTAAGGCTTGTGGGGGTGATGGCTGCATTTGTATGTAAAAAGAAAAAGAGAGAGAGAAAGATTGTACAGTAAGAAACTTGACCATTTTTTTTTCTCACACTAAACTTGTTAAGCTGAATCAAGAAAACTGAGTAAATATGATATGGAATCTCTGAGAAATTTGAAACATATGAAAACAGCTTTCCATAATTATGTTTKTGCAGAATAACTTTGGAGTGTAACTTCTCTCTAGAAACTTGAGATTTGCAGTAGTAAGATTTCAAGCTTTTAAAAAAGTTGTTAACGATTTAATGGATTGCATACTGAGAAAAAACATCAGAAAAGACATCACAAGGGAAGATTCATTCCAGGCACTGTTTCTTATATTTGTTGCTATAGTTATATGGAGTGACAGCCCAATGAATCATTGGGTGGTCTTTTGGTCTGACAATTTGGGAGTTGTCCAAGCAATTAACAGGCAGTCAGCCATTTGCAGTGGCCAGTGATTAAATTACAGAGGTTCTTCAGTGGTTTACCTAAAAAAAAGAAATCTCTAAGAAGAGTTGGGTGAATTCACTATCTATCATATGTAAGGCTGGAGATGATGAACATGTGTTACTATATTTCTTTGTTTATTCAGCTAAATATTTAAGACTATTATATCATTTGAGAAGAGCTGATATTTGAAAGACATTTCATGTTTTAGGTTTGTGCTGTTTTAAGCCTGTGTATAAGGAAAGTTTGTTGGGGAAAATTTATGATACTTCAGCTTTAAATTTCCCTTTGTAAAGGATTTGAGAAAGTCTATTCCTTGTGTCTTGATTCACATCTCCGACTACTTCACTGGTTTCATTCTAGATTTTCCACTAAAAAATCCTTAATCCTTTAAGGAGGAATTATAGCTGTTGATTTCTTGCATAGCCCAARAAACAGATAGCAGCCTATGTTGCACTTTACTACATTGCCTAAGTCTGTAGAGGTTCCTTCTGTGTTTCTGATTTTTGGCTGTTTGTTTTCTTCACTGTGTGTGTGGCATCATGCTCTTCCCAGAATTCTGATTTTTTTTTTCTTTTTATGATGATCAGTGCTTAAGCTTCCTCAGGAAGAGAACAAGGTAAAAGCAGCAATATGGAAAAAATGAAAAAGATGTAAAGTCAATTAGCAAGAGTAAATACATTAACATGGCCAAATTATGGTCCCACTGACCTCCAAGATGTACTATGATCTTTTATGGTAATTCTAAACAGAGCCTCTGAAGCTAGATGCCCTTATTGCAGGAAGAGTGGATTTCTGGGAATCTGCATAGGATGCATACAGCCATGACCACAATCCTGCACACCTTGGGCATGGTCCCCTGCTGTACTGAGCTCATGCTTGGCACTCTTGAAAGGGAGATGGGATTATAAAATGTCTCTCAGCAAGTTCAGTTTTCCTAAACACGTAGCCCTTTTTCGTAGGGCTAACCTCTCCAGGCTAGCCAGGAACCGCCGCTTGCTGGCTGCTTGGGAGGGGAGGAGGTAGTTCTGTGCAATGCCTCTATACTTCTGTACTGGTGACCCTGGGAGTAGGAGGGAGGCTTGCATGGCTTCCTTAGAGCTCGTTTAAGACCCTTTACACACAGGCCTGATTAAGACCAAGGTTTTGACAAAATGAATCCCCAGAGAAGACTTATTTTCTTATGTAGCATACAGTTCTGAACAACGATGTCTACTGGCTTTTACCCAGCCAAAGCTGTTTCTCAAAAGGCTCAGGGCAGCTTTTGGTGAGCAGCAGTCAGTGGGTTAATGCAGCTAGGCTCCTGCCTCTCAGAGGCTCAGGAGTAGCTAATGAGGCAGTGATAGGGACTGTGGGTCAATGAGGAGTCCCAACTGGAGGGCAGAAATCAGTGAGAAGAGAGACTTGGGAAGCTGAGGAGGAAGAGGGAATGTGAGTCTTATATCCGGGTGTTACTCAGTTGAGAGGATTGCCTGGGCTGGGTTGTATTCCTGCATTATAAGAGCCATTTGATTTGTTAGATTATAGCTGTGAGCAAAAAGAGATCTAAGGGAGAACACAAGCAGCCTGAAATTACTAATCCTCCTGGCAAACTTGTCTGCCTTTTACACTGCAGTAAAAATCAGTTATATACTATGCTCAGTTTTCTACTATGCTGAATAAAGTAGGAAAAAAACAAACTCAAAAAACAAAATCCCAAAGGGCGCTAGGATAAACAGTGGAATGTCTCTTTAACAAAATTTATGCCTACTGCTTGAGTAAGCATTAGAATAAACATCTGTCATGCATTTGAATAAAATCTATTAATAAAAATGAATAAGTAGAAGTTAAATATAGAGAGATAATAAAATAAAACAAATGATCCTACTGTAGGCATTTATTTTATTATACCGTTTTGAATATCATCATCAAAGCAACTTACCTGTTTGCTGAATCTGTTCAATAAGCCTGGGCTTTAAAAGACGCATCCATGTAAATAACTCTGACAATTGCACCTTGACCATGTAATGTGAAAAACAGCTATTTTTCCATAACTGTATTGTCAAAAAAATCCTCCTGCTTATCAGTATGCGACCTCATCTCACGGAAAAGCAGAATACAGTACGATCTACACCGTCTGCAGCCTTCAAAATGCTATTCTTACTGCTATTATCAGCAATGACTATTATCTCTAAATGTTCAACAGTAAATCCAAAGGAATAAGTGGAAACATTTCTCCTAAGTGGTGTATAACAATACCTGACATTTATATAGCACCTTTCATCTGTAAGAATCCCAAAGTGCTTTACAAAGTCTGCTGGGATCACTTCACCCACCACTGAAATGTAGCTATATCCGTGGTGAAATTCAGCTTCTATTCCACACCAACATTACACAACATTGTTTTTAAAAGAAGTGACAACTAAGTGAAATGCATTGAACTGTTCTCACGGAAGCTGTCAGAGGATCCTCAGTGACAACTGGTGGTTAAAGCTTGGTTTGGCATCTAGACTAAAACCCAGCACCCACTTCATCCTCCTCTGCCCTCACACACTTCTCTCCCAGCATGTACACACTCTCATTCCCTTTCTTCTCAAAAAATTATTTCTATAACGAGAAGAGCAATTCCAAATATACTGAAGTTTCTTTGGGCTTTCAGTGCCCAAATTTAACTTTTCTTATCTTACCTATTGCTAGCAATGCCTACTGAATGAAATACTACTAAAGAATGAAGTACAACTAATGAAATCACAGTAATAGGCCTGAAAGCTAGGAGTTGTCCTTAGAAATGAATCATAATTAAAATAGAACTACTTATATATGTAAATAGATTTTTTGTGGGGAAAAGACATAAGATGTTATAAAATAGATGTGTGAATAGATGCTTGGAGGAAAAAAATGTAGGCGTGCTTTTCGGACCACATTGGTCTGTTGAGCCCAACACTGTGAAATTACTAATATATTTTACCTCAGATATTGCATTCTTTTCCAATGTCTCCTGGTACTGTACCTGTATGTTTGTAGCAGTGCATATGCCTGTGCCTTGACAGTGAGGCAACTGTGGAAATGTGTGTTACACCTGTACTGCGAAATTCAGTAGAGTTAGGGAACATTGTCAGGTGTGGGAGCTCATCTATCTGTATAGAGAAACTAGTGTAACAGACTCCATGCTCTTGGCCTACAAGAACTAACATAATCCTAATGATCATACGTGTAAGGAACTGTTTGAACATGCCCTTGCTCTTCTAGAGAGTAAACGTTTTTCACTTAGCCTTTCATTCAGGTCTTCCCCTGCTAGTTGACTCTATTGCCAGAAAACAGTGTTAGGCACGTTTGATTGTGGGTGCATATACAAACAGTATGTACAGAATAACAGAGTGTATGTTAGGTATAGTATTTATGCATTCTGGGATATGGTAAAAGTCAGTATAAAAGTGAATTGAATCCTTTTTGAGAGGAAATACATAGTATGCAGTATGTATCATCTTCAAAGTGCTCTACATGTATTAATCAGATTGTGGAGCTGATAATACCTATTACTGCTAGAATTTCTTAAAACATTTTCATTTCATAAAAGGATGGGAGAAAACTCAGGGAGGAGACCTGAACCCAGGTTAATTTTGGACTTGCTCCATTGCTCTTGCTGATGGTACAGATTAGATCCCTCCAACTCAGTTTATGTCTGTAACGTGTCAAATTAAAAAAAATCAGGGTCCCATACCAGTTCACTCTGCAGAGTTATTACTTATTTCATCTCATCTATGGTCTTTGYTGCTCTTTGGCAGCATGTCAGCATTGGCAGGTTTGTTTTCTTTTATGCCTGGGGGAATATTGTAACCACTGGGCTACAGAAGGGAGGGAAAAATAGGTTGCATAGATTTTCATTTTTTGTGAGATTGTGTTGGCCAAGACAGTAAACACAGTGACATGAGGATGGAGGATACTGAAGTTTAATACTGTGGCTGGCATGGCAGGGGCTCTCAGTGGCCCTTGTTGTCACTAAATCAATGTATAAAAATAATCATTGATGAATAGGATAGGTCTGTGCAAGCGTTTAAATTGAGTGCTTTTCACATATTTGTAACAGTAGGAGTGTTTTTGATTATTTTACAGCTGACCCTCAGCCTGATCCTTATAGGCTTTTAAAAATAGTGAAAGAACAACAACATCAGCGCTAAAGACATGAAGGACATAGGGTAAAAGGTGAGACCCAGGCAGCTAAGTAGAACCCTTTTAGAGTTGAGAATGTGGTGGTCTCTGCTCGTCCGTTACTACAAACAAGGAATGGAAGAATCAAGAATGTTGTTTCACAAGAAATTACTGAGCTTTCTAAACGCAGCCGTTATACTTCTTTAACAGAACAAACATAGATGAAACAATTGGTGCAAGAAGTTTTCATTCTGTGCATAAAACATAGACATAAATATTTGATTTCATAGGACACACTGCTTAACTTGATACAGGTAGTTTTTATTCTTGAGGTTGTTCTGTGAATAACAAATGAGAAAAGCATGTTTAGTTACAGCTTTTACTTAGCAGCTATATAGAAATAAAAGGAATAAAAGTGAAGCGAATTTAGTATTTTGTAGCAAGTTACTTTAAATGTAACCAGAGCCTAGAAGCAGTTTATAAAGACATGTTGTTACTCTGAACTGGAATTCTGGAGACTTGAGTTTGATTCAAGTACGAACTATCTGCTCTTAGGCAAGCCACGTGATCCTCTTTATGGCTCAGTTCCCCCTTTAGTTGGGGAATAATAACATTTTCCTGCCTCATAGGAGTTTTGTGAGTATATATTCATTAAGGTTTGTGAATCATTTGGATGCTGTAATGATGGGAGCTATGTAAGTATTCAGATAAATAGGATATCAGAGTTAGATGCTATTAACCGCTCATTCCTGTAAAAGTAAGGGAAAAATTATATAAAGTGCTTGAACGTAATTTTTCATCTCTCAAGAAGCTTCATGGTGCTTTTAAAATAGAGATGAGCTATAGAGTGAAGCCTAAAGAAACATCATGAATCCACCATGGGGTATTCTGAGTGGCAGCTTAAGAGACTGTAGTATGATACGCTTCTGGAGTTTATCTTGCACACAAATCCCAGAAGTTCTACCACCAGAGAGAGAGAGAAAGATGAATGCTTATGATGAATATTYGGTATCTGACATATACATATTAGGATGTAAAATGTCTGCTGTTAGCAAAGATGCTAAATTAAGACATTTAATAGGTTTTAAAAATGCATTAAAATTTAATTTTATAATTTCTGTTGAAAACATGTTTACTGTGAGCCCATTGAAATGAATCAGAAGCCTATAAATGATTTCAGAGGATCTTATGTCAAGTCCTGTGTGTGTGTGTATATATATATGTGTGTGCGTGTGTGTTTGTATGTGTATACCAGTTGATATATATATATATATATATATATATATATATATATATATTTTCTGTATTTAGTCCTATATTAAAAGTGAATGTGAAGGTTGCACAGCTGCATTATAAAATGCCAACTATAGGATTGCAGAAAGAATAGAGATGGCAACTCTTAATTCTTCCCACTGCACATATATATTGCCTGCTAATCTTTGTGTGTGTTGGCCCACGTCCGTTCATAATCAGTAATATTGCCTCATCAGATTTTTGTATACTTTTGTGTACGCATATGTTCAACACTCTTAGAGATATCTTGAAGATAAATGTGTCTAATTTTGGTCCGGACAATCAGATTAGAACAATACGTTTGACAGATTTAGCTCGATATTTGAAGTGTTAACTGCTTACTAGGCAGGTGTTCACAAACATCGCAACAAAAAAATAGGAGCCTTCCGTACCTGCAGAAACATCATGTTTGAGGCAGAAATTAGTAATTCTGCTTTTTGTATGTAATTGTCATCTGACCATCACAACTTCAACGAAAGCCATATTCTCTTTACATTTTTTTTCCCTTAGTTGACAGACAGTTGCTAATCACATGTATAATACCCTAAGTAAATTCCAGGCCATATGGGGATAGAAGAGCTTCCTGCATATTTTACCCCCTTCTCTCTCTTCCATCCTTACTTTTCCCACTTTGTATGTGAGACTGGTTTGCATTTGTGAATGAATGCTGGGGAGGGTATTGTTTGTGAAAAGAGAGGAGGGCTCTTGCAGCTGTTAAGCCTTTGAATATAGATAGATGGTGAAGTTTAATAGAGGCTTTTGAATTCACACATAGAAAGGCAACATTTGCTACTATCTCCACCTCCTTTGAAGCACTCTGCAAAGATTCTTCAAAGTACACATAATAAAATGTTCCTTATACAATCCTGGAGAGAATATTTTGCAGTAGACCTGGCAGACAGGACTGCATAGTGTGCTGTCCTCTGGGCCTGTGCTGGTCTTTGCTGTTTCAGCTTACGGAGGCCAAAGTCTCTGCTGTCATGAGCACCAGGAGCTGTTGAGGCTTCAGACAGTCACAGCAAGGATGTGAGAGCTCCAGAGAGATTCTTGTAATCTCCTAAAGGACAAAGCTGAGAAGAGTTGCTCACTCCTGGGGTTAGATTCAGAGTTTTAAAGGTTTGACATATGGATTTTGTTATCTGAGTTGCATGAACAAGAAGCGAATTCCGTAGCAGCCACTCCAAGGGCTGTTTGACTTGCTTGGGAGAAGAATGCTAGTTCAACGCTAAACCAGTAATCATCATTCATCATGCTGTCAGTCACATTCAGATATCAAGATACCTTCAACAAACTTGGTATTGCAAGCTGTTGGTTGGTTATTAAATTAGTGTTTCCCACAAAGTTTCAGTAGTGATGGGATGTTTTGTGATCTTTATAGGATTTATATTAACTTTCAGCAATATTTACAAGGTTACCAGAAGATATAAGGAAACTAATGACTAGCTAGATTCTTCCTAGTAATTTAGAAATATTGATAAGTTCTAGTTCAAGTTACTGTTAGTAGAAAAGAGTAGTGCTTTGAATGCTTGACTTCTGCTTTCAACAGAAATTAAGAAGGAAGTCTCCCATGCTTGGCACAATCTTACTTTTCCTTATTTCACACTTTTTACTGTGAAAAATACTGTTTTTATCTCTCTGTCAAAATTCATTTGCTAAGAATGTATACTTTTAAAAGAAAAATAATTCATCACCATAGACATTATTTGTTTCTGCAATTGCTGAAGAGTATAAGCTGAATATATTCAAACAGTTCGTTTGTCTGAAGAAATCATCTTCCAGCCTCCATTATTTACTAAAAGCTAGTAACTCTGTCCTTCAACTGCTGGCTTTGATACAGTAGGTAGAAATATATTCCTTTTTTTCCCCTTTGATTTCGTGCTACTTTACATTATCACAGTATGAATGCTATGATTTGATTCACAGTACTCCAAGGGAGGTGCTGAAATCTTCGGATTCTATGGAAGACAAAATCATCAGCTATATAGTGAGTCCTGAGTCTAAAGCAGATGCACTTTTTTCCTCAAAGTTTACTGTAAGTAAAAATAGTTATATTAACTATCACTAATATTGAAAAGGTCTTTTTCTTTTAATCTAATATGATATGAACTGGTTTAAGAAATAATTTAAGAAGGATCTCTTGATACAGTTGTAGATATCTTAAAACACAGATTTATTTAAGCATATTAAGAAACATGTAGAAATATTCAGACTTTATTCAAAAACCATCATGTGTGCTGTTCAGAAAAATGTATGCATTTGATAACATAATGATACTACCACATGCACCTGCTCCCAGAGAAGGCTGTTTACTTAAGATCTGAAGCAATTTTGAAGAAAACTTGACAAGGACAATTTTTAACTTACCTTCACTAGCAGGCAGAGCACAATAATAATAATGATGGGTAGCTGCATTCCAAGCTTTCACTCACTTGAAACACCACAGAGCAATTTATGTGTGTTGGTTCTTTGCTTTCACCATGGTATTACACCTGGGATTTGGTATTACACCGTGGTATTTGGCTGAGATTCCCAAAGAAGCCCAAGGAATAAGGCACTCAGCTCTCAGAAAACAGTAGTGAGATGCATGAAGCTATGTTTATTCATGCACAACAACGCCCTGTTCTGAGACCCGTTGTTCAGGATGGGAAAGACCATGCTTCTGGTGGTACCATGCACCTCTCCTCTCTGCCTCCTCTCATCCCATGCAGCACCATCCCCTTGCTGGAGCTATGCATGAATTTTCCTTATCTCCTTACACAGAAAGTCTCACTCAAAACCTCAAGAGCAGTTCAGTGCTTTTCTTCCATCCTACTCCTCCTCTTTTCCCAAGACCTCAACCTTCATTCTCTTCTGCCACTTACTGCGTTCACTTTCCCCTGGATGCCTCTGGGAAATGAGCAAGTCCTTTCGCCTGTGCTTGCCTCTAGCAGAGCAGAGACAACAGAGCTGCTCTCTTGGAATCTGATCATTGGCAGGAGAGGGATTCTTCTGCAGTATCCAGGCCTGATCCTGTATCTGGAAGCAACAGAACTCACATGCTTTCTCTCTGTCCAATTCGTCTTGAGCTATARATAGAAGAGGCTGATGTTCCTTGGTTAGCTCTTTCATGGATATTTAAGATAACTAGCAAACAAAAGAGGCATCTGTTCAGTGCTAGAGAATATGTTCATGGACCTCTGGGGTTTGAGCAAAATGTACTTTTAGCATTCTTTCATATAGAGCTCCACAACCAGGATCACACAGCAGTCCAAAACACTGAAGTGACATCATTGTAAAATCTGGCATTTCTGCATTTTTGTTAGAATAGTTTCATGATCTCCTGTAGAAGGCAGTTCAGAGTCATAGCTTTTATCCCGAACATTTGCTGGAAAAAACAGCCATGGACAGTCTTTAGTTGGCTGCTTCTTGTGAAAGAATGATTGTCCGACCTCCCTAACTTACCTATGACACTTCCAGGCAATAAGGCGCCTGATTTTAACTTACTCTCCCACACTTCTAAGTGTTCTTGTTGCTTCCCACATCACATCCTAAAAACGTTCCACAGATTTAATGAYATTTTTGTATAGCAAACTAGTGTGCCAGTCCGACTCATCTAGTTTTGAGCTATGGATCAGTTTTTCCATGAGGCCTTTTTGAAAGACAGAGGTATCAGTTGAACAAACCAGAGCAGTTTCCTGTAATCATCTCTGCCATCATCTGTGCTGGATCATGGCACCAACTGATCAATAGAGGAGTATTTAAATATGTTAGAACCTGAATCTGATATTCTACATGTTTAACTGTATAAACAGATCAATGGGACAGGATTGATCTCCATTGATATTTGGCAGTTTTCAAATACAATTAAACCACATTTGAAGTAGTGAAAGCTCTTGAAATAAACAACTGGGCACTACTTATAATTTAAAGAGCTACTCAAAAAATTTAATAGATCAAGCAGTTGTTTCAACAATGCCTGTGTCAAGGGAAAAGTTTAAATCCATATGCTGTATATAAATAGCAAACTAAAATTAATGGCAAACTGAAATCCAATGTGTTCTTTAGCACATATTATTATATACAAATATTTCAGTATGTTATGATGATAAGGATGTACAATTAAATTGTCATTAGTAAATGTGTATGAATGATTATGCCTGAAAGGAACCTGGAATGGAAGTATTTTACAGCAGTAGCAACAGATTTGTCAAAAGTACAGCTGGTGCCATTGATAGTTGGCTCAGAGTCAGTTTATGCTGTTGATAAAATGGCAGCCTCGGTTTTCTCGCATCCTGTAAAACAGTGGAATAAGAGTTGCTCAGCTTTTTTTCAGTTTTACCAGCAACTGCTGGCTGTGCCCTCACTGTATCTGATAGGGCTCCAGGAGTTTCCTGTATGCCAGAGCACCTCCAGGACCTGGCACCTGACATCTGTATTGTCTCATCTGAGGCATCATCTTGACTTTAGGCTACCATCAAAACTCCACTAGGGACATCCTAGTAATATCCTTGGGTTGCCATCAAGGGTGGTGTTATTGTCACCACAGAAGTGGAGATGCTCAAACTATTTTAGTTGTTGTCCAGCCAGGTAAGTAGATCCTGGAAGGCCTGAAAAGGACTTGTGCCAACAAGTTTTCTCCCTGGGGATTTCAACTGAGTTGCACTGAAGCTCGCAAGAAGGATGTTTGTGCTGAGAAATAAGATAGACTATTGGCCATTCTGGTCTCCCTCTGGGTTACACAGCTATTCAGATGCAGTTGTAATGAAATGTGGTGTGAGAGTTGAGAATCTGATGTGGAACGTGCAAGGCAATCAGGAGGCTTGCTTTCAAAAGAATTCATTGCTAAGAAAGTCTTGTGGCTTAGAGCAATGTGAAACATGTAAAGGAAATACAGATCTGTAAGACTACTCTCTACTACATACCCAGAGCACATTGCTGAAAACCCTTCTAGAAAGGCATAGAGACCTGATTCATTAAAAGGACAGTGAATGTCAGCTCAGTGGTATGGTTACCAGCTAACTTCAGTGTGAGTAAGGGGGAGATGGATTTTACGCTTTATGTTGACAAAATTCTGAAACATAGCTAAGGAGTACCAATGTGTTTTCCTTTCCCAGACACTTTGAAAACAAGCTCATGTGTTTGTGCTAATGTCCGTATCCTAAATATTGGGAAACTTACTGCTGTGTGTGTTTTAGTTCTTAATCCAATGCCAGTCAAAATGTGAAAAAAATAAGGCTTTTCTCTTAATGTGGGTTGAGAAGAGGAACACGCTCCTTTAGCCTAGGAAGGAGGACTATTTAAGCAGCACAGAGTCAGTAGGGATTCCCAGTTTATACTTATCAGAGTTAGGGCATGGCAGTCCTTGATTCTTCGAACGTCGCTCAGCCTCTGCTAGCTGATGGAGAGTGGAATCACTGTTTCAAATGTGTGCATGTGGCTGTACCTGAAGTACTTTCTCCTGAAAGTGCTTAGGTATCACTCCCAGTGGAACTGCTTTTCCTGTTTGCAGAATCAGAAATACTTTTACCTAAAATGCTATTCCAGGGTAAGATTAAGATGATATATTCAGAATTAAAATCTACACTGTTCTCATGACCATGGCCAATGAAAAGTGTACAACAGAAATACTTTGGTGGTTTACCTGAAGAGGCATGGTGATGACTTACAGCACGTTCTGAATAATATTTCTTCTCTGAGCTTTATCTAGACCAATAAATGTTTATGCTTCTGGATGCAGGAAGAGTTGTTTGTTTTCCTCAGCTAACATCCCATTAAAAAGAAAATAAAGTAAACATCARGTTTAGTCCCCTAAAGCTGCCATCAAGCCTTCTGCTGTGAATGCTTTGTTGTTGTTTTTATTTTTTTTTTCTCCTTTGCCAGCTTTTGGCATTCAGGGATAACCTATCTTTGGGAGAGGGAATTGTGTTGCTCTTCTCCACAGAATATACAAGCTAAGAACCAAAAATGGAGGCTTCCCAGAACAACATCAAATGCATAGCTAAAATTGTTGAAGAAATCTTCCTCAAGTGGTGGGCAGTACAAAACACTTAAGAGAAAAATACAAAACCTTGGCATGAGCAATTCTGAAATAACTGATCCAAAGAAAACGTTGTTTTCTTAGCCCCTCATGGTCAATTTAAACCCTGAACCYGGGACAGTTTTCCAAGGATAACTGCGAGGAATTATTTGAGATTTGTTTATATTTCATAGAAATAACATGCCACATTTATTGTTCATTGTTCACTGTCACAAGGTAAAGAAGGGAAGAAGCATCACCAGTAGAAAATAACACTGTTTCACCTAGATTTTTCTGTAATAACTGTCAAACAGTGGGCTTTAGGACCTACTGGAAATGCAAAACCTCTAACAGCTTTCAGGCAAACTCTTATTTTCGGCTGATCATTACTAGTTCTGACCTTTTAAATCCTCTGCTGCTGAGGGAGAATCTGGTCTTCGCAGAAAAGCTGTTCTGTATTCTGTTCATAGACAGTGAAGAACTTAACTATATTTACTGGTATTTAACATATGAAGCATATTTGCCTGGAAGGTAGATGAAATCTCCTGCATTTAAGATCAAATCAATTTGAATTTAAGGTCGTGTTTGCAGAAGTCAATGTTCCGTAAAATCAAAGAAGAGCTTAATTTTACTATTTTTTTTTCCACCGATCACCTGTGTAATTTCAAATAGCACAGTTCTGCAAGCCTTCCTCCCGGGAGTCCTCACTCACAAAAATACTCACATGGGAAGCAGTGGCATGACTCAAATAAATCTTACTCATGCAAGTGGACCTGTGAGTGTTCAGGCCCAGGACAAGCATGAACTGTAATCTGCAAACTTGATACTCTTAATTCTTACTCCCACTTTAGGCCCAGTGTTATCACTGAGGCTACTCACACAATTACCTTACCTGCTTAAAGTGAGGCCCTGAGGATCAGACCTCTTTTCTTAACAGGAGATATATCCAATTTGGAACATCTAAATCATATGCTTCCAGGACTAAATAGAGAAAATAGGTTCATGTGATTTCAAGGTGAAAGTGTGTGTGTCTTCATTCATAAGCAAGTGCTGCTGCTTCACAGGAGAGGAGATTTGCAGGAATCAATGATCTGCAATATCTTTTTGCTTAAGGTGTAATTGCCACCTAACAGCACTTAGGGACATTGCTATTGCAGAGGTCTGGGAAGCACAAGTTCAAAATACAACTTTCTGGTTGGGAGATTTCTAATATTGGAACATTGTCTTTGCACTCTGCTAACCCACAGCCTTTTCCCCTCAGAGCCTGAGCAGGAGAGAATAGAAGCCGATGTTGATTTCCCTACCCACTCTCCTTGTACAAGTGAGATTCAGCAGATTTGCAAGTGGCATTTACGTTGTTAATAATAAAATGTATTTACTGTTATTTTTTTAAAATGAAAGTATTGATTACTTAGCCTTGGTGAAATCGTGAATATATATAGTCAAAGTGGAATGGGAAAAAGAAAATGCAGTATTAATTGTTCCCCTGTGGCCTAATAGGAGGACTTCTTTTAAAACAATGGAAATAAGAATGGATAAACAGGCAGGAATGTGGGGAAAATTCACATGCATTTATTTAATTTATTTTAAGAAAGATATTCTTTATACTGTGTGTGGGATGGCCAATTGAAATGTACCTGGCAGCATTTTCTGTTCTGATGGGAACTTGTCAGCCACTTGAACAAATGATTTTGAAGCATAAAAATAGAACAGGAAAAAACAGTATTATTATCAGTACATTACTAACAGATTCAGGTGAAAGGCAGCAGAAGCATCTTGCTGCTGCTACTGTTTAGATCTTAGGCAAACTACACATTCCTCTTTGTATTTCACTTTTTTTTAGTTAGTTAGATGAAACAACATCTTAGTTAAAGAAAAGAACGGACCAAACATATTTTGGTTAAATATCTTGTTGAGGATTTCTGAAAATCAATGATGTCTTCAAACAATAACTGAAGAAAATACACAAGAGAAATAAAAAGTTTTGAAAAGGAAGGGGGCGGTGGTTTTTTTTTTTTTTTTTTTTTTTTTTTTTAATGCCAAATAGTTGCAAAAACATTTCCAAGCCAACAACCCCTTTTTACTTCTGGGTATGCTGTATCTCTTAGGAAAATAAGGATTCCACGTTTACTCATAGTAGTCCGTTCTAAATCCTAAGAAACCTCAGGTACTACTGAGTTGCCAAACCACCCCTAATACACCCTGGCTGCCAGGACTTGAACCTGTGTCTCCGTGGAGTCTGCAGGCCAGCTTCGCCCTGGTGTAAGCGAGCAAGTGCCACTGAAGTCAACAGAGTTGCTTTCTCTTATGCTAAGGCTTAGTTTGATCCTTACTTTCAGATCACTAAGGTATCCCCGCTGGCTTAGAAATGCTGCAGTTGAAGGATTACTTTCTTCCTGCGAATGCCAACAGTGTTTTTACTCCGGTAGCTTGAGAAGTAATAAGTGTGTGTGACTTTCATGAACTGCTTTACAGGTGAAGGCAGGCAGCCCACTGCACTCTGGAAGCATCTCTGGCCCTTCAAATGAAGAAGAGGAAGTCTGAGCGAATGAAAGGTTAGTCCATTTCTGTGATTTACACATTAAAAACAAAGAGTGTGGGCCTTTACGGATGAGGGAGATGGTTGCAACCTATTTCCCTACAGCACTCGTTCAACTCTGAACCAGCAGAGCTTGGGAGCCTCTGACACATGGATTGACCTGAGGGGGAAAAGAAGGATGTAATTTTGCCGGTTTAATCTGGAAATACACCTGAGAGAACAATGTCCCTGAATAAAGTCTGATTCTGATCTTTGTTGCACTGGAGTAAATCTTGACCAATGCCACTGAACTCAGAAGACTGTCTTGTACTTACCGGTTATCTCTAGGATCAGAATGTGGCCTCATATTGGTTAGTCATCCTGGCCTAGCCTTAGTAATTCTGCTCTCTAAGGGGAACTTCAGTACCAATAATTATGTAAAAAATAGGAAATATTTTCAGTATCAGGATCTGTTATGCATACAGATGTGTAAAACTGGTTATATTCTACAGAGGAGTCAGGTCATCAGAAAGCAAAGCAACTCGCTCTCCAAAGCTGAATGGAGACAGTGGCCGCCTGCCATTTTGGTCTGTTTTGCATTAAAATATCAGCTGGTCTGGGAAACAGAAAAATGTAAAACAGAAGTACGTTTCCTTCCTCCCTGAGGAGTGGGGTGTCTGCGAGTCCCGGGGAGTGCCGCAGCAGAGGTGCAGAGAGCGGCCTTGCGCTGCAGCCCTTGGCCGTGCCTCCCGTCCCGTCGGCRGAAGCAGGGCTGGCCTCTCGGAGGCGCCTGCCCACGGCCCGGCACGGGGCACCGGAGCTGCGGCGAGGACGGCGAGCAGGCACCTCTCGTCCTTACAGCCCCCTTCCCGTCGGCGGTCGTACTGGGCACAACGGCGGACGCACCGACAGCAAACCCGTAGCTAACGTGTGATTTAAATAATCTCTGACTAATCAGTGAACTGATAATTTTAGGAAATATTGAGTGGATTGGAAGATGCAGAGTCCCACTGAAACAAAGTATTGATCTGATGCTTTTTAATTCGTTAGAGAGCATAAGGAGCAATTCTGTTCACCTATTTACTCTTGCCACAGCTATTTAATATTGACCAGAAACAGGTCTGGGTGAGAGCTGTTAAAACAGAAGTGCCAGATCCTGGATGCGTCTGTTTATGGGAGGGAACATTTGGAGCGAACCCAAGACCAATCTTTACCGTAGTCTGCTAGGCCATTTAGATCCGTGTTTTCCAGGCCTTCTGCTAACTTGCCAGGTTAGGAAGCTGACAACGTATCCTGAGCAGTTTCTTGGAATAGTTTCTGCGTAAGAATAATTTTTCGAATGTAAATCAGAACAGTGTGCCTTAGCCCTAGGCCATTTCTCAATCCCTGGCAGTGATAATAGCCTTGCTGAGGAAAGGTTTTGCCCTGCTCTTATACCTTATTGCTGGAAATGTTAGAAATCTTTTTCAACTTATATAGTAATACTTTAAAAAAGAGAAGGAAAGGGAATGGAAAGGAAGAGGAGAGGGGAATGGGAGGTGGAATTGATTGCTACCACATTTTGAGCAAGAGAAGTTCCTTTTTAAACTATTTTGGAACGATAGTAAGCTTTGGAATCAGATGTTTTACTGTTAGTGTAAAAAAAAAAGGTTTGGGAATCTTAGCCTCTTGGCTGCCTTTAGCATAGTCACTTGTATGGATTCACTTGCTAGGTGTGCCAGGGATCTAGCATAAAACTACTATAACCAAAAATTTTCCACTCACTGCAGTGAGGATTAGTGCTAGCTGGTCAAATTAAAACCTACTGAAATGGTATGAGTCTTTTAGATGCTGCTACCGTTGCTTCTCTGCACTGCCAGACACAATGAGACATTAGGTCTGGATTTTCTAATCCACTTCTTTTCTTAGGAAAAAATGCAGTTGAGAGACTTAAGATCTGATCCTATAAATCTATTTCACACGAGCAATCTCACTGCTGATTAAGGACTAATCGCAGAAGGATTTGGAGGATTTGGCCCTTTGATTTCTCTTCATTTTAAGGCCCTCTTTTATCGGGATCATCCTGTTGATTATCCTTCTCCATCTTTTGCATGAGGCTTTAGGAATTATTAGAAGGAAGTAAGATTTTCTGACTTTACTTAATCAGTAACATGTACTTTGAACAGTTACAATTTTACATGACAAAGAATGCATCATCCAAAAGCAAATATCTCTAATATATTTGGACTTGTTTCTAACTGACAAGTTGGATGTTATCACAGTTCTGTGGTTGCTCTTTGTTCTGACTCACAGACACTGGGAATGTTTGATAAATGTTGCCTTTTTAATTCTTGATAACATTATGAAAATGTTAAGAAATGTTACAGCAGATAACCTTTCTAGACCAAACAGCCACATTAACCATGTGAAGTTAATAACTGACTACAGGACATTTACTTAATATAACTTTAAAAAAAGTTTTGCTCGCACTACTCAAACTTTCCCTTCATTTTTATCTCCTTTTCTCCAAGGCCATAGATAAGATTTTTCTCTTACTCACTTGCAGGTCAGCTTTGCATGACACTCAGGTCTGCTTAACCAAAACCAAATATTTATGGCTATGTGGGTATGAAACACCATGATGATAAATGCATGATAATACACTAGAATGAAAGATTTCAAGACAACAGTGTTTGCTGTCTGAGCTGGACATTTACTTAGTCTGTGTAGCCAGGAGCAGGTACTTTGATATAAATCAGATGAAGTGTTTTTGAATGAGTAAGTCTGTGCTCTGAAGTATGGCTTCAGGGATCAGGACATATGGGTACACAGGTGTCATTTGGCACTGAAAGCAGCTAATGCTTTCTATGCATGTCTGAAAACACTTTATTTCAAGGTTGTGTTTCTGAGAGGATATAACTCTGCAGCTTTCTTTTAAAGGAATGAAGTGCTAAATAATGGATTAAAGGCTAAAAAAGGATTTGAAAGGTCTTCACTATATTCTTAGTACATCTCAGTTACACTTATTGCTCCTTAGAAGCAAACTTCCGGGCTGTATTTAAATTTGAAGCATGTCATGGCATTTTATATTCTTAGAATGATCAGATGGGTTGGAAAATTTGATGTTTAACCTCCATCAATTATTACACAGCAACTTGTTTTGACAAATAAAATTGCCTGCAGTTTGAGTTTCGTTTGCTTTTTACCAATTTTGTATATAGATATTCTTATATAAATATCTGTCCTCAAATTCTTTCTGCTGAGCTGTGGATCCAATAAAGCAGAGGCTTAATTTTAAGTGTGTTAGTAACCATATTAGTTTTATTCTTAAATACTTGGTCAAACTGAGGCTCATCCTCAAACTCATCAAACTGGACTTCCATGAAATTCACAGTAAGTCCTGCAAAGAATGTAAACTTACACTTTGCTTTATGTACATTAATAATGATTGTTACCATTACAGYGTTTAAGTTAAATGTTTTTGCTAAATAAGAACCTAATTAGAAAGTTTTTTCCTTGTTTTTTTCATTAACAAGAACACAAATCAKGTCCTTTCTCTCGCTGCCTCTCACAGGAGTTCTCATGGGAATCTGGCAGTCAAAGCATGAGTTTCGCTTGCGTTGAGTGTTTGTGAATGGAGCTTTGTCGCTCTGGAGTGCTCAGTACATGGGGCACAGGCTTGTTTTAGACGCAGAGAGGAGGCTGGTTTTGAGATTTGTTTGAAAGAAATCATCATTCTTCAGCTTAAACAAGAGAATAATTAGTTTTCGCAGTGTTTGTCTACTTTACTTCTTATGTTAGTGGAAACCTAGTGCAGCAAGAAGGAGGTGACAGCTCTGTTGCAGAATTTGTTAACACTGGCTGTCTTCTGGCATCTGCAGCAGCAACGTACTGACTTCTTGCTCAGAGTCCTCAAATTAAAATAGCAAGGAGAAAAAAAGTTAGTAAATGCTAATTATCCTGTCAAGTTGTTATTATCCTGCTGYGTGAAAATGGTTTAACTTATCAAGGAAGCATTTTACTCAATCCTTTTGTAGGCATCATTAGTAGATTTCCATAATTATATGACCAGGAATACACTCAACCATTGTTGCACAAGCTAKACTTTCAAGAAGAAAAAATGTAAAGTCCTGATGAGCTTCTGTCCTATTTTTCAAGGAAGCATTAGAGTAAGAGAGTCTGTAAGTGGTGGTCAATTTCAGCTCCTATACTTCTATAAACTATTAATATTAAAAGAAAAGTTCTTACCTTTAAATCTGGCAAAAGTATACATCATATGATTTACTACAGTACATATAAATGCAATAATTCCAGGGCTCTGGTCCCAAAAAACATGCTGATGCAGAAACTTTACTCTTAGGAAAAGGTTATTTTATTTAATAACGTGACGTAGAATTTATAATTTATTTGCCAAGAATCACCATGTCTGTYTGGATTATATTTATGGTAATTGCACTTCAGATTGTGAAGGAACTGTCAGTATGCTCTTGTATTGCAGAAGCACAAAGACACAAAACACCTGTCACCTCAGAGAGTTTCCATTCTATTGAAAGTGTTTTTTTAATTATTATTGTTATAAAGCATATAAAAGGAGGCCTGTGTGGTGAAGTAGTAYTTAGGGTTATACTAATGGCCCAGAGGCCTACAGACTACTGTTTCTCTTTGGAAGGTAGTACTCCATTTGCAGAAGAAATTGAGACTTCTCCTAAAGAAATTAATAGAAACACAGACATTTTCAGAAAGGCTGTAGTTTTAAGTGACCACAACTTAGTACTATCTTTTTTWWAAAAAAAAAATGTTTCGTATCACCTTATATAACCATGCCATTKGGGGCATATTTGGAAGGGGTAATCTGAGGGTATGGGTCAAGCACAACCAAGGAAATCCCTGTCTCCTAATCATTCATCCATATACGACCACCAAACAGTGCTAAACAGACTCTAAAAATTTGGCCTTGAAAATTTTRTGCCAGTTTGATCACATTTTACTTCAAGGAGTCTAACCTGTTCTATAATACGATTCCATGGCTATGTTTTATTGGATTCTGAGTAGTAAGAGTGTGCAACCTACTAGATATACATTAAAAAGTTATTTCCAGCTTTAAATGCTATGGCAACTAGTTAATAAGAGTAATCTTTCAGGATTTAGTGATTAGGAATGATAGAAAAGTCCAAGAGCATTAACAAAAACCATGTGAAGGTGAGAAGCCTGAAGTTCAGAAAACCTAATTTTCTTCTTTGCTCCCTCTCTGACATAGGATTAACCTTACTACACTGATTTCTTAGTTTTTTTCAGAAATCCACTGGTATTTATGCAGTGTAATATGAAAAGATACCATCTCCCCTGTTCAAATATCTATATGAATCAAAGTACTACAAAGGCAGACAAGCTGGACAAGATCATAGTTTTATTCCCAAGAAATTAGTTACTGTCATTTATTATCTGTTACTACTAAGGCTCGAGGGATTCTTTCCCCTTTACATTTCTTTAATGAATTAAAATTAGAATTGATATCTTTTCTCATTTTCAGTGCTGAAGTCCTTAGGCTTCTCAGCTATAGTTGCTTGATTTTTATTTGGCGCTGTTTATATTTTAACTTGAAAAGCTAAATGATTTCCTTTTGTTTAAAAGAGTTCTGATTTACATCGTATATGCAGCTATGGCATCACTGGAGATTTGCTTAATTGTGGTGACGTACTATGTCTGTTGAACTGAACATCAAAAGACCATTTAATCACTTGTAATGTTTTCTCCTTGTCTGGGCCAGGGTTTTGTAACCGTAGAGTTCTGCTAATGCACACTTCTGCCGGGAAGCTTCCCGAGGTGGGGCACGAAAGATGCTAAGTGGCGTGAGGAGGATGAGCCAAAGCCATTAACATTCCCCCAGCAAGGTCAGATTTGATGTTTCCTTTGTTTGTAGTATCCAAATTAAGAGGATGCATCTGTGCTCTCAGTGTTGCCTCTACCTAAACATACTCCTGGGTAATCTCAGGCTGGTCGCATCTCCTCACTATTAGCCACCCATTAACACGCTGACTGAAAGGCCGCGGGCAGCGACATGCGAGCCCTGCCCGTTTTCCAGGAAGACCAAATTTCTCGTCAGTTTTATCAACGCTTGCTGGTGCAGACACACAAAGTAACCAACCACTCCACTCCCAAAGGCTCTCATCACCGCAGAAATCTTTGCATTCTTTCTTCTTCTTTTATTGCAAACATTTTTTTGGGAAAAAAGGTGTTATCTTGCTCCTTTTTTTTTCCTGAAGCCAGTCTTACCAACCATTCTACTTGTACTTTACTATTATTATCTAGGTGATGGCTGTGACATGTTGATCATATATGGCAGTGAGAAAATTGATTTCCCTCAACAAAAATGCTTCCAATTTTCCTTGGGCCATAATTTTATGTCCACAACAAAATAAAAGGGTCATTTTCCTTAAGATGAGGGAATTGAAATCTTTGATAAAAGCCATAGTAAGTGTTGTACTTTTGATTGTGGAAACTGCAGTTTTCACAAACATTTCACCTGTCTATTCTGTGTGTATTTGTGTTTCTGGGGAGTAAGTGGGGCAAGAGAAGGAGAGAAAGGAGGTAAAAAGCAGTTTTTGAAAGATTGAAGTTGCTTTAAGATGTTCTGCAAGTCTGTAACTTCTGGACACTGGCATTTGTGTTCTCAGGGAAACTTTAGGACTCTGTTCCAAGCTTTCTGTCCTAGAGATGGTAGAATAACAATAGCATTAAAAATATTTCTGTCTTTCAGCCAACCTTCTTCATTCCAAAAACTGTACATATCTTGGGAGACAGTAATCATAGTAAACAAAAAAACAAAACAAAACAAAAAAAAAAGGAGAAGGAACTAAACAAAATATTAACATTCATTTTTTTTTCTAAGGAAGGACTGGGATTGTTCTTAAACAATCCTATTAAATTACCATTTCTGGACAAAATACAGAAGCTATTGGRTGACCAGACTGAAAGCTACCTAAGGCTGATTCTTCTCTCACACTTTTTAAAAAAATATGTAATAGACGTGTTTTGAAATGTTTACTTCTTCATTAGTTCTCTACRTTAGTCTGGGAAGTTAACCGGGCAATCCTCAAACAGTTTTTCTCAGAATTTTTTTAATTAAATTGGATTCTGGACAAAATCTATGCAGGATCCACGAATAATCAGGAAATCCTGAAAACTGACCTTTCAGTAGACTTGGCCTTTCAAGTCCATACTCTCATGTGTGAGTATAAGGCATGTGACAATATCTCACGAGATGTTTTTACCTCGCTAAATCTACATTCCTCAATGCCTCGGTTCTATAAGATGAAACTTGCATGTAAGTGGCCTCGTCTCAGTTTGGTTTGTGGAGCAGTGGGGGTGTTGTACCCAATCAAAATTGTGTTTACAGAATTTATACTGAAGGAGTGTTTGAACAAGAGACAAAGCATGAACGATCCTTTCACTATGACTGATCCAAGTCTAGTACCAGGAGCCAGATACAAAGAGAAAACCTGATTTCAAAATGCAGTATCAAATACACATAGAGTTTTCTCTCACTCTTAAAATATGTATGTGTCACCACCTGGGAGAGTTCACTGAACTTAATGGCTTCTTGGTTTTCACTTGGCTGCATTTCTTCATACATTTATGATACTCCACCATCTCAAAAAGCATTTGAAGAAATGTTAGACCAGGCTTTCTCCAGACATTCATGCGTTTATGAATAGCAACGGTGCACAGAAGAATCTAGTATATAAGGAGCACAGGAATGCAAGGTTAATTAAGATGTAGAGGCTCCACTAACATCTAAAGAGAACAGCAATTTGAAAGTCTCRCCCATCCTTGCATGTTATATATGCGTTCTTTGCAACGTCCAAAAGTGCGTGGYACGCTGAGAGCCCATTCCAGCTGGGAGTGGGAGTGAGAAACGGGAAATGAGATGGTAAAAGGGAGCAGACAGCATCTACTTTGGTTCTGAAAGCAGCTGGAAAAGAGAACACAGGAACCAGAGATCCTTGGAAATAGCAGGGTTACGTGTTTATGAGTAGTCCACACTCCCCAGCTGTTTAAAGGAGACTCCTGAGGCATCTTCTGTTGTGTAAGTGCAAACACTCTGGGGTAGCATATACCGTTGTGAAACGGTTTTCAGGACTGAACAGGCCACGATCTACCATCAGTTACATCTGAGCAGTTCTGTTCACTTCAGCGAGCTCATACACGTGTAACCAAGAAGGGAACTTGGACTGCCGTTTATCCAGTAATTGATAAACATGTTTGTGATCCAATTGATTCTGACTATTTAGCAAAGTAAATCCAGATCATTTCTACATGAAACAATTTCCTAGCGGTTTTCCAAAAGACAGATAATGTAGCTATCAAAATGCAGCTCTTCAGGGTTCCTTGGAGCATGGGAGACTACCTCGCTTCACCCAGCAGGCAGATTTTTTTATTAAAGCCAAGATGTACCTTTTTAAACTATAATGTGCTGTGCATGTTTTCAGATCTTGGTTATTCCTAATTCAGCTCAAAATTTACCACTTAAATCACTTAGATCCTAGAACTGTCCAGGTTGAATCACACAAGCAAAATTTCCATTGGCAGGGGCTTTACAAAAGGTATTGGGTCTTTGAATTTAACTCTGATAAAAATAGTAAAGTAAAAAT
Source organism: Rhea americana (assembly GCF_003343005.1). Taxonomy (NCBI): domain Eukaryota; kingdom Metazoa; phylum Chordata; class Aves; order Rheiformes; family Rheidae; genus Rhea; species Rhea americana. Next base: position 6,344,077 of record NW_028186149.1, read on the forward strand.
ATTTGCCACTTTCATCTTTAACTTTTGCCTGTTACTTTCCTCAGAGAATTTGCATTCTTAAATCTTRGATCTTTTCTAATGTACTAAGGTTATTTTTTCTTTTTTTTCCCTGCTYTTATTGTTAAGAAATCTGAATTGGATTTTGGGGTACACTGCGAGCAATCACCCACTACAGCTGAGATCCCAAATATTTAGCATTTGGGAGAGCCCACTTAGCCTCCCAGACATTTCTTCGTCATCAAACTAAGAAAGGGTATTTGTAAGTGTACTATAGTTTAATCATAAATAGAGGAGATTAGTAAAGACCACCTTTTTTGTCTTATAAATTTGATAACATGAAAGTTTTGTGAATTAGATCATTGTTTTGCAAATAGCTTAGATTTTTCAGGGGCATTTAGATTAAAAATCTCATTTGGTATGATAGATATTTTTTCCCTGAGTCTTCCTATTTGCAAGGCTTGTTTACCTAAATAAAACCTATATAAAGAGAAATATTATACTTAGAAAAAAAAATAGTATGTTATTTGGAGAATTTCAGAGCATGTCTGTTGCCAAGGCTCACTGCTTTCTGAAATTAAGTCCTGMAAATCTAACACAGTATATGCAAATACAAGCACCTCAGTTTAGGGATGTTTCTGAAAATTTGGGTCCAACTAAAACATCTCAGCCAGAATTAAGGAACAGTATTTCCTAGTTCGCTGTTCAGTGTTCAGTTCTTCCATATACATGTCTTGGTGGGCAGTTTGCCAGCATGAGATAACATTAACAGAATATGTAATTTCTCCGAGTAGCCCAGTGAATCACTGAAACAAAGGACGTTGGCAAATGAGAAACAAAACATCAAGCAACGTAACAGCTGCCTTAAACAATGATGGGGAAGTGGTTGGCACAGCTAAGGTAAGGATCAAGAAAATCCAGCAGAAAACATTGGAAAGATCAGGGCAAACCTTTTGGGCTTTGTGTTATCTCTTGTATGTATGTACTTTTACTGCAGTGAAGGCCTTTGAGAGAAGATGATCTGGAGAGGACCTGGAGAAAGTCGTCTGAGTGGAACAGAACAAGCCTTGACATCTGTGAGATGCACAAACACCATTTTTAATTTCAATTTAAATAATTCTTGGCTTTGTTGTTAGTAGCACTGCTYCAAGAACCCTCCTCACCCTTCCTGCATGTTCTCACCTGGCAGAGCAGAGGTCTTGTTTGAAGGTACTGCAAGACAAGTAGCAGAGGGAGCTCATTCCTGGAATAGTCTGAGCTCAGAAATAATAACCCTGCCTAAATGCTCCAGGACCCTAATATATAGAGCATTATTACCTGCAGCCTCGTCAGTGGGACATGGTGCCAACAAGCTGGCATGCAGCATTTGGTGTTACTGCGGGAGGCAAAGAAAGTGCAGCATGGCTCTTCTCCTGCCAACAGTCCTGCCACTGCGGAACGGCCAGGCAGGAGARACAGTCAGCAGTAACTTGAGCTGTTCCCACCAGAAGACTTTAACACTGTCTCCCTTGGGAAGAGAAGAAAAGAGGCAGTTCAGCTAGAATTTGTGCTTTTGGTGCCTAAGAGCTGGGAATATTCTGGACTGAAGCTGACAAATGGAATATATGGTGTTTTTATTTGCACCCTGGCCTGTGAGAACTTTGCTGATGGTTGTGAGGAGAGCAGCTCCATCYGCAACGCAGCTCCCTCCCACCATCCTGCTGCTGCAGGCTGTGGAGCAGCACGGGGCTGAGCGCGAAGTGTAGACCAGTGTAGCAGGTTGTGCTGCACATTCAGGTAAATGACTCCCATTGTATCTCACCTCATCATCTCTTTGGGATTACTAAACCCTTTCTGCTGATGGACCAGTATAAATGGGCTGTTAAAGAGAAAATGTAACCCCATAGCAGCAATAATTTTATACATATAACRGTGTATCCTGCTGTAGTATTTGTAGAAGCTATTCTATTTTTAGCTTATTCATTTTTAACTCTGTAGACTTTGCTATTTTTTATAAGGATAAGGCTATATTTCTTTCACCATCTTTCACCCTATCTCTCCATCTTCTGTCATCTCATGCAGCCATATTTCACAGCTTGCTAATATCAGGTTGGTGAAATATTACTGTGTATTAATCCAACTGATTGCAGGTGGGGATGGTGTATTTGGGACAAATAAATGTTAGAATCTTGCTTAAGGGGCTTATAGTCATGGTTCTATCATCAGATAGATAGGTGCAGAGTTTTTATGCGAGAGAGGATCCAGCCTGATTAGTCTTTACTGCATGTAGGAGAAATGCCTAAATTTGAAACTGGAGGTTGGAACAAAAAGTGCAATTCCAAAGGCTAAGGCCTGAGTGTCCTGCAAGTCCTTCCATTTTTAATGACTAAGAAGGCTCTGTGCCTGATATTTAAAAGTGATTTGGCACCTAAACATGCAATAGGCACAGAGTGAGATTTTTCAAAACCACTACACATCTAATTTGCATTGACTAAAAATCCCATGAGGCATCTAAATGCCTYTAGACAACCTCACTGTGTCAATTCATAAAGCTCACATATCTTCCTCTTTGTCACATTGTGCACAGTCTGATTTTTACCATGGGAAACACTATGAACTCCTACTCCCTTGATTAAGAAACCAATTTTACATGTAGATAGTTTTCAGCTCTTATGGGAAACACTTCTGAATGATGCTTTCTTTTTCTTTCACTGTTCATTCCAGTTCTCTGCAGCTGCCCTGCTGTTTGGCGTGTGGATCGGATTCAGATCAAGGCAGTGTGATGCAACAAGCTGAATTTCCTGACTGACCTTCAGCTCCCTCACCCCACTGCAATATGCAGTTTTCTGTTCTGCTAAGTAAAAGTCACAAACAGGGGCCAAGTGAAAAGTGTTTTTTTTTTTTTTTTTATTCTTTCACAGAAACAACAAAAAGGTTGCTTCTTTATGTGAGAAATTCTTTTGCTCATCTCTGCTGGAGACTGAATTGTTTATTGTATTGACTACACATCATTTTGGGCTGGGTTTTAGCAAATATGACTATTTATCTGTATCAAAGATTTTGTGGGGGGAAGGTTGTTTTGATACATTAAATACCCTTGCAATTGCCTTTTTTTTTTTTTTTTTCCTTTTCTTCCTTTTTAAGCACTAAATCTCAGCATGACTGTATCCTGCAGTGGAAAACTACTACGCATTCAGAAATGTGACTTGTTGCATTACGATTATATATTTGAAGACTCAAAGCTCTATCTGCAGCACAAAGGCAGGCTCAACAAATGACTTAGCATCTTTGTTCCTTTATCACAGCACTTTATGACAGCATTTTCTACTTGTTATAATCAAGGTATGCTTGTAAAATGAATCTTCTTTGCTATTTAGCTTATACCATAAATATGCATCTTCATTAAAATTGGGTATTGTAGTGGGTATCTGTATGAAATTGTTTCTAGAAGTGTCTAATCTGCTATTTCTTTCTGAATGAGCACCAGATGACAAAATTTACCATGTTCTATCTCTTTATCAAAAAAGGGTGGCTGGGAAAATGTTTGCAATAAGCTGTTTTCAGAGCAAATGCAGAGAGGCACATTTCTAGTCTGCTCCGAATGCCAGATTCAGATGGTAAGAGGATCCAGCTACACCTGCCCTTTCGAGGGGGTTGATTGTTAAGAATTTCTTTCTCAATATGCACTTGGATCCACATCAGAAACAGTCGGAGGCTTTTAAGGGGAGAAAATCGCAGGACAGTGTACAAAATCAGAGCCAGGGTCGTGACCTTGACTATTGATCCAGCCTCTCTTATTTCCACAGCTTGCTGAGGCTTGTTCTTCCAACCTGCTGGTGTACATTAGAGCAGAAATCCATAACATGGCCATGTTCATCCAAGCACAGGAAGAAACTAAATTAAATGTTAAAAAACAATCTGAGGCTGGAGTTGGAGACAATTCATCATGATCCTAGACGTCAGGCAGGTAGGATGACCAAGAGTTCCTCAGCCAATAGACCCCAAACAGAATATGGAGGGACCTCACTGCCTCATTTGTCAGGTACAGAGCAGATAGTCTGAAAAGCACTGGGGAAAAAGGAAAGTCTACTGAAGGTCAGTGTTTTAATTCCCAGCCACGCACAAATATTCATCTTTTGGAATGCAACCTATAATTGGGGTTTAGGGGAGAAAGGGAGGAAGCAGACAAAATTAGGAGGAACTGAAAATTTATGTGGAAGGAATGTACACAAAATTAAATGAGTCCAACTGAGTTCTTACAATTCTGGATCCCAAGTTTAGGTGAGAGAATTTGACCACAGGCTTGAGTAACTTGTTAAAATCAGCAGTCACTCTCTTTTTCATTTTCAAAAGGTATCTCGGTGGAATGTTAAYCTTTCTTCTTGATGAAAGGGGTTTAAAGGTATATAATCTGTGATGCAGAGAATGAGCTCAACGTGTTTAATAAGAGAGAGATTCTGTAGGCTGGTTGAACTGTTTAGAAACTGCCCTTTACAGCTTCTCAAGTTGATCCTATTTGTATTGGATACATCCCTTTTATACTCACCTAAAATGTGTAACTTAAGGGATACTTCTCAAAGGGCAGGGGGTTTTTCTGCCAGGAAGTACAAAACATACATACCTTAAAAGCATTGTGCAGATRTTACAGTGATTGCAAATGGTCACAAACCACTCTGCAGTCCACACAGCAGCTGTTCCAATTTAGTGAGAAGAAGAACTTGCCAGTTTTGTGAACATGAATTACGTTTCCTGTTGTGGTTGAATTGTGTTCACTCTCAAAACATTGATAAACAGGTGTCTGAGCTGAAAATGGTCTACTGCCCTTTAATTTTATTCCTAAGTTATGTTACATTATTTGTGTGTTATCAGCATGTGCTGTTAAATCTCATCATGCTGAATGCCAATCTGATGAAACATAATAAGACATAACACAGTTTGACAGCTAATATTTAAAGAAGAAATCTTATCTTGTGCTATCTAAATAGCAAAGGGTTCCCATTCAGACACTTACAGATTCTTAGTGGATAATTTGAGAGAACTGTTAACCCAGGCTTTCTTGGAACTGTTCTCCAGTGTGGACAGCTGGGTTGTACATTTGTGAGCTTAAAACAAATCTTACAGACAGTTAGGTCTGTATGCTGAACAATTTCTGAACTGCCATTTCTATTTGTGGTATTCTAAGCAAGAATATGTAGGAAATATGAGTGAACTGATAGAATTCTATTCTATCTATTCTATTCTGTAACACCCAAATCAGAGAATGTACTTCAACAAAACAYTCCAACAGTTTAGGTATTTTCAGATTACCAGAAGGGAGAAAGATTTGACATACCTTAGGCATGGGAGTTTGCTGAACACAGGCTCCTAGAAGCTGTGCTCATATGGTGCTGTGGTTTCTTGCCTGGCTCCTTCAGGTTAGCCCCGAGTGATTGTAATTCCATTTTCCTGCATTATTATTACTTGTCATTTACACAGATTTAATCGAGTACTTGACGCTACACATACAGGTAAAGAGCTATATCCTACTGATAAGGATTTACGTGTTACCATATTTCTCAAAAAGTGCCTCAGTGTTAGGGTTCTGGCTTTCATCTGTCATTAGCCTCATTTTGACCACCGAAAACTAACTTACAGTTAATGCTGARCACCAGTAATTTCAAAGTAAAGGAAAATTATGGGTACTTCTGAATAAATATCAGAGCAAAAATAGCTCAGGTTGAGCGCTTGAAACTCAGATATGTTCAAGTCAAACTTTCCAAATACGGCCTCTAGTTTGAGATGCTTCAATTTTCATGTTTAATTTTTTAAAATTGTAAAACCATTTGAAAGTAGCCAAGTTGTAAGGGACTTCAAAACTAGTAAAAATACTCTATGTGTTTTCTAAAGTGTTTTTTTTCTGAAAGAAAGGACCAACTTTATACCTGGCATAGTAAAGCATGTTATGTCACGGGTACATCTTTTCTCACTGAATTCCAGAAACACCCCTGATCTTGACTGAATAAATTACTTGCACATCAAGACTGTCATAATATCTGCCTAGACTGTAAATTTTAGCAAGGGCAGTGCCCATCTAAAATGCCACTTTGAGAGAAGAGATGACAGCATGCCATCTCCTTGCGATGTCTGTTGCCCCCGTGTCAGCTCACGGCAGCCCTAGCCAGTGTGCAGACACAAATACCCACATCAGATAACCTCGTGTCCTTTGAGAGAGCGGAAGCGTACTGCAAAGCCATCCTCAGTTCAGCGAGGTAGGTCTGTTCTTAGAGCATTTCTGTAGCATGCTGTGGGAAAGGCTTTTGTCTTTATGCTTTCTGATTTGCAGAGTGTAAGGGTTTTATTAAAGGAGAAGTAGGTGTTCTGTGTTGCAGGTGTTTCTATATTAAAGTGAAGTGCTGGAAGTTTCAGCCAAAGAAATGCGATGTGAGCGCTGTCAGACGCCAGCATGTTCCTTGCTGACACTGCAGCCACTTCGCTTCTGTTCTGTTCAAACACTGCAACTCCATGAATGTTTAAAGGTGCAGATTGGTGATTGTGGCCTCTGACCTCTCCATGAAGGCCCCTAATCACATTTTATATCTGCTGATTGGTACATCTGCTACCTATCAGCACGATGGGTTACCCATGTTCAAAAGGGAAAGCTTCTGCCTTCCTGCTCCCTACTGCCTATCATTAACTTCCAAAGGCATATATCACGCTGTAAATTAAGGGGAATGGCAGGTACTGTGGATAGAAACAGCCCCCAAACTGGAGGAGGAGATCTTTTTCTCTCTCCATCCAAAGAGACAAACAAGAGACTATGAGACCTCCTCAATTTCTCTGCTTTAATTTTGTTGTCCAGCACCCATCTGTTCCCTGGTCAGGGAGTCAGCTGTCCTGTTTCTCCATGGCTGTGCYAACATGCCCCACTGCTGTGTCTCCAAGGGCCATGCTGCCACTTCCTGCAAACACCAAAGCAACAGGAGGAGGTTGCCCTAGGGAGTTAGGGGCTGTTAGCAGTGCTTCCCACCTGCAATAATAATGCTCCACGACTACTCCCTGCCAGCAGCCTGGCCCCTGCGCTGCAAGTACTGTGAGCCATATAGTCTGTGATGCTCCTCATAAGTGTGAGACACAGCATAGATTGCTGTTAATGCTTCTAACAAATAATATAATCTAGCAGGAATTGGAAATACATGTCCTGGCTGTTATTAGTAGGAATTCTTTGGTTTTCCAAAGAAAGATGAGAGGTTCCTGCTCTCAGTACGGTGTGCATGGTGAAAGTGTTCAGGGCCCTTCTTTCTACACCTCTTTTTTTATTCTTACCTCTGAGCTGACAAAACATTGGGTCTCAGCTGCTATGCTCAGTGTAGCTTTTCCTGTGATTGTCCCTGAAAGTCCTGTGCTGTTCTCTCTGTTGCCTTCCACAGCCTGTGAGAAGGCCCTGAAAGCTTTTGGGCTTTTTGATACACCGCAGCTAGATCTGGTTGAAACAAGGAGTCAGAAGAAAAGCAAAAGGAGAAAATATGAAGTTATGATTTAAGGGAAATAGACTGTTTTATAGGAGAGTCAAAGACAAGAACAGGTAGAAAGGGCAAACCATAGAGTGTTTGTAGTTCACTTCTTACAGAGACCCCTTTAGACACAGAGTTTCAGGACCTTGATTTTCAGTTGTTTTTGTCTAGGTAATCTAGTTGCTCGTAAAGGTTAGAAAAAAAATACAAAAACATTAAATAAAAATATCTATGTGTGACATTGAAAATTTTAGGTTAAACAGTAGCATAAAGAATAGATGAGAATGTCATTTGGTAGCACCAGCTGAGCGTTCAGTGAAAGAGTTGCCTGGCCAGAGAAGGGCAGTCTGTGATGCCAAAGCTGGTCAATCTGGCTCCAGGTAAGGTTGCCTGTTGCTGCTGCTGGAAGCTACTGGAGGCCAAGATGGAGTGGAAAGGGTTGTCAGCTAGCACGTAGCATGGTAGGGGCCATGTTCAGCTGGTGTTAGTGAGAACGCTTCAGATGCTTTTTGGCTTCTACATGGTGCTTTGGTTGAGACCACCAGCCAACTAACCTGAAGCCATTTACAAAGATTACATAGATTTCTTTCAAAGAAATCCGCAGAAATAACCTCTACAGTTTAACAGAGGAGCCCACTWGGAGGGTCTAGGAAGTCCTCTCCGGGAAATGCAGGTGAGTTTGGACAAATGCAGCAACCTTTTGAAACATTTACTCCTTATAGCACTTTAGAAGCTTGAATGTAGGTGTTCAAAACCCTATATTGTGTTAATTTTTATGTGAATGTTATTTATTTCTGTTGATGGAAAAAGAAAATCCTAAATGAAGAAGAAATCTGCCAGTCTATGGCTCTGAGAGACTACTGAGTAGCAAAAGCTTGCTCCTAGTAAACTAATGAAATGCTAAACTAATATTTAACAAAATTTTCTCTGAACCACATAAGTGTTTCTGAGAAACTTGACTGTATATGCTAGCCCTAGACACTGGTTGGAGGAACGAGAATGGAACAGTAGTGATAAGCCATTTTGCAGTGACTTTGTGGTTACTGTTAAATCATGAAGATTTAAGATTTACATTGTTACTAATACCTTAATCTAGTGTTTGTAACATGTTAATCCAAAAGATTTTGCAGTTATCTACACAGTCTCAGAGTACTTCCAGCTATGTTTGCTTCCCCTTRGCTGAATGTGACCCTGTGCATTGTTTCACCCGGACCTAAAATAAGAAAATAATACTTGAATGACACAGGCATTGGTTAGCTACATTTGATCTGAACTCCCAAAAAACTAGACTGTATCCTTTACTTCATATGAAAGACTCTTGGACATCATTATTTGGTCATATAGATTTCCGTAGATTGAAATACTGTAAAAACATTTTCCCATTTCTTTTGGAATTGTTATTCCTAATTTTTATACCTAGTTAACATCTAAAAAAAATAGATCTGAAAACAGTTTTGTGGTCCAGTAGTTAGAATTAAATTTTACAACGACATGTTATTTTAATTGCTTGCTTAACTTGGCTGTGAACTTTGATTTACCTTTATATTGTGTTTGAGCCCACTCTTCCCCTTCCAAATACCTCAGTATTGTTTCCTGCTTTTCAGGTATCAGGGAAGAGTGAATCTGATAATTTGCTGTGTTGAAGTTTGATATGCATCAGAATTTAGGAGTACTGTGTTACAGGCTGAACGGAGTTTACATTTTACTGTGGGTTAGCTGARAGTCTCTTACGGACTATAATCCAGTAGAGCGCAGTATTTTGCAGCAAAAAAAAATACCATCAAAAGTAATGTTGGAATTTTTTTATAGTGTTGTACAGTTTTGACTGTCATTTTTAAGACATCACAGAGAGCTTAAAGGACCATGACGGATAAATGCAGTCTTTAAAGCTACTCATGCATTCTTAATGGACAGCCTGTTAATTTGAGGTCTAGGTCATGAATTTGAATGCCATTCACTAAACACTTCTTTGTCAACAAAAGCTAGTTTCCCCAAAGGGTAAATTGTAACTCATTAATTGTAATTAAATTAAACATATGCGACAAACTAGTAAACCTAGAATGTGTTCTGTGAGGAACATTGGTTTAGGCAGTCCACAGCCGAGTTCTAAGATGTTCAACTTCTCTGCAAGTGAGAGGAAAATGTGAATCTATAGTTTTAGTAGTAGGCAGGTTGAATAAAGAGGGGAGGTAGTAAATATCTTGTCTATTTAATAATTTTTGATTAATTTTCCATTGTATGCTACTTATGACAATAATTTAACATAAGAGAAGGAGGATGCAAATCTGAGCAAATATTCATAATATTCAAGATATTTAATCTCCTCTAAATCAATCTTAAAAGACAAATAAAATTTTTAGCCTGCGTTTGTGTTTATAGTATAGATTAACCTGTTTTAACAGCAGAGGCCTTTGTACTTTGAAGCTCTATATAATCAATCCTTAGGTCCTAAGTTAAATCAGTTTGGTTGTCAAAGATGATTCCCTAATGGGCAATGGTCCACATCACAAAGCCATCATGTAATTGCCACTATTTGGCATATTTGGCAGTTCCTATTAGGAGAGGCCCAGGACTGAGCTAGTACACTGAAGCGTTACATCACCACAAGCTGGAGACAGCAAAACAAGAATTGGGATGAAAAACATCTACTGGTTTGGACATCTTTCTTTTCAGTGAAAATATGGACACACATTTTTATTCAGGATATTTGCAGGCTTTTGCTACTGAAGSTTTCTTTTTGATCTAACCCAAAGTATTTGGCTTTCAAGGCTTTTAACATTTTTTATTTTTACAAGAAGCAGTATTATTTTTTCTTTCCACATAATAGCTAAAATTGTTACAATTTTATGAAATGCTTTACTCATTTAGAGGCAAAGAATTTTTTTAGAATGTTCAGTCTATTTTAAAGTGAAAAGAGAGAGTTGCCAATTGCCAGTGTGCTATAGTCTGATACACATGAGAAGAGGGATAACCGTGGTACATACAGACTCTGAAACTGCAGTTGTGATTTGAACAGTAAGCAGTTAACTTGAAGACTAAGGATATTCAGAGGCAGTAGATAACTGGCCTTGTATTTTGTCCGGCTGGGATTTGTGCTTATAAAAATTCACATAATGTACTTTATGCAGTTTCATAACTGCAACTCTGTTGGGAGCACATCTCTATTTAAAACATACATGTTGTTTAGCAACACTGTATGAAAATCCCCATTGTGAATAGTGAAGTGACGAATGTAAAAGTGGGTAACTGTGTATAAATAGCATTGATAGGCCCCTTTGAATGCAATTGGAGGAASTTAAATTAAGTGTGGGGAAAAGCCTCCTTCATCCCCCATTTTATGGTTCAATTAGGAGAAATAATGCATATTATTAATGCACACCCCAATTTGCAGATTCATGAGCTCTACATAGAAACTAATCTCTAAACTCTTGTATCTGAGGCTTCTTTCACATTACTGATTTTACAACCAAAGTGTCTGTCCAACCTTCACTATTGACATAGTCCTGAAGAGTATCTCATCAGTAATAAAGACATATGATTTCCAAAAGTATTGACTCAAATAGACGGTTGGACTAACAGACTGCCAGCACAGTAGGCTACAGGAGAAGTTGTTGCAGTAGTTTCAGGAGCCTTTTATGAGCAAAGACATTGGACTTTTCCCTGTTGTACAGAATCAGACTACTGTGCAAATGATATAAGTGCATGGGAAATGTGAACTCCCAAAGAAGGCTGCAAAGCAGAAGCAAACAGGAAGATAAGTATCAGGTTTGCTTCTTTCACTGGCATTAGAAACATAATATTTAAAAACAGCCACTGCCAGGCCTTGATGCAAATACTGGCTTCATCACAGCTTACTCCTGAGGCCTTGGACTTAATAAATACATATATCACAGGGAGTTACACTTCCCKGCTTCCAGGTAACATGTAGTAATGCTTAGATAATACAGGAATTATGACCACAAGAGTAGGAATAATCCTTACAGGTGAAAAAGCTTTGTCCAGCTTTCATTTTGCTCCTGTAACAGTTTGGCATTAACCCCATATTGTCATGTGTTTATGTTTCATTCTCTGATTACTTTTTTTGGAGAGATTTTTATAGCAAAACCTTTCCTAAGAACTAGCTGTAAGCTCCAAAAAACTCTATTTTACTGCTAGGTTAATGGAGGTGGAATGAGATTATATACATACCAGCCTCAAAAATGACCTGTGAAATTCTTTTCTCTGCCCTCTTGTGCAAGCCTGCATCTTTTCTTTCTCCATCAGTGGCAAGCATCCCATTGACTGAAGTCTATTACTTAATACAGTCTTAATATTACTAATTACAGTCTTAATATTACTAATTACAGTCTTAATATTACTAATTACTATTACTTAATACAGTCTTACACACTGTATTTCAAAACATTGTGTGACTGATGATCAGGAGGCAGCCTACCTGTTTTACCTTCCCAGGTGTTATGGGCTGATCCACATGAAGTGTGTTGTTGCTTTGGAGTACTCAGCTGCTTGCTTTTTTTCCATATTGTTTTTTTTCTCTGCTCTGCTAGCTCATGAAGAATAATTGCTTTCTAAGCTATGACATTCCTACCCTTAGTCACCTGCTCTCCTGCTGCCCAAGAACAAGAGAAAATGCCTCCTCCTTTTGGCTTATTTTATTCACTAACTCTACATCTACAGTTTGGGAGCAGTGACTGGGAATTTGATATGTGATAGTGCAATATATAGTATGAGGCTTTGCCATGACACTTGACCTTCTCTGGAAAGCAGATAAATGTAGAAAGTGGTCTTCCTGGACTGGTACCAAGCCTTTATAGATTGAATGAACTGAACACTTCATAGCGTATCCCATACACATCCTTGAAGCTGCATGTGGCCTCAAAGCTGTCCATTCTTTTTCCCAAAACTTAAGTTTCACCATTCTATACCCTAATATTTAGTGCTATAGGGCTGGCCCTTGACCACAGCTTCTTGTCTTCCCTGGTGGGCTTAGGCCACCCATCACATCGGCCTTTGTCACTAAAAATCATCTTTACTCATTAAAGCATGCCATTCAGTTGTAACATGTTACAAAAATTAGTTTTTGAGTGTTATTGGCTGTGTGAAGCCTAACTGGTTTCAGGCAATCTCATCCTCCCAGGGAAACCCTCTGCAAATAGCAGACATCCCATAGCATGTATTGTGCCATTTGTAATTATCCTGTGATGACAGTGATCACTGCTTTATCACTATAGTCACAAGAAAATAACTGAGGCTCAGTAAGTGCAAACAAAATACCCCTTGCTGGCACCCATAAGGGGCTGCTTGTGATCAGAATCTAAAGTCAGGAGGGACTGCACCAAGGCAGGAGTGGTCATAACCTCCCTCATCTCTCCAGACTGGTCAAATCCTCCCTCTTCTCCCAGTTTGAGCAGCAGGGGGTGGCAATGCTGCTGCTTCTGATACCATTTAATATACTGTAAAATATTCCACAAATGTGAAATATGAGAACTTAGGGTTAGAATAAAAGACAACAGGCCACACTGAGAAAAAGCACTGATGTAAGCAATATATCTTATTTACTCACAGGTTGCTGTTAGTGTGCTTGGGGATGTCAGCTCTCTGGCTGTCTAGCTATATGATTGTCATTATTAGGAGCTGTCAGCTATTTGTGATTTGATGAATTATCTGAAAGCTCTACTTCTCTATAAAGATAAAGTTCTATGCAGATACGTCAGCAACATAGAGAGTCTTGGTAGACTGCTTCTCCAGGGCAAGCATCTGYTGTTCAAACCACCAAATCAGACATTAGTAAAATGAAATTTCAATAAGAAAGAAAAATGAGTAGGTGATTTCTGTGTCTGCAATGAGTCTGAGAATCTATTTGTAACCAGAAATATTAATATTTCCTTTTCTGTGTCAAGAATTGATGGCATTTTTCTACAGGAGTGTGTGTGTGCGTGTGCGTGTGCGTGTATGTATGAGTGCAGATTTATTTTCCATCTCTGTTAGAATACTTCTCCTGTCAAGGGCCTCCATACTTCTTGGCAATTTCAAACAAATCTAATGTTCTYTGTTTCTTGCTTAGTTTACTATTGAGTGATCCCAAATAAGAGGTAAGAGTCTACCGAAAAGGAAAAAATACATCTGAATGTACAAAGACAATATTAGAAGAATGTCTTTAAAGCAATTTTTTAATGGCTTTGCAACAGCTGCTCATATTGTCCTATAATGATGATAAATGGTGTCTTAAAAGGCTTCACACTCTCAAGAAAGGTGGAATAGAAATTTTTTTTATCATCAAAGCTGTGTACAGGATAAAGTATTCTTTGCTGAGGTGGTCAGCACTTGCTAAGTGTTGATCAATCTCACCTGTAGGTGCAGCTGAGTCCTCTCATTAGCACATTCCTAAGTTTCAAAGATTTTGCAAAGATGCATTTCTTATCCCCCCCAAAAAAGTTAATYAAATATGTTGTCACCATTACAAGTATTAATTCATCTGCCTAGTGAAATGTGTATGTTAATTTGATGAGATTTCTGCTTCATTAAGGACAGAGCTTATGTGTTGTATCAATAGCTCATATAAACACATCGCTCTACCTGCTTRAAAATTTGAAAATTTGCTGTTGACAAACACACTCACACAGAGACCTGCGTGTGTTTTGGAACATGCCATCGGGGCACTGTGGGCCATGTGTACACCGTGGTTTAGGTAGAAGAGTGTCAGGGCCCAGGGGGCACAGATGGACTCTAATGGCCTTGAACAGCCTCACTAGGGCCTCCCCCCACCCCATGGCCATTGCTGTGCTCGAGCCCATCCTGCCCATGGTCCTGCTGATCCTGGCCCCTGGATTGACTCCCCAGCTCAGTCTCAGACCTGTCTCCCCACCACTGCCATGCCTGATGCTCTGGGCTGCCACAGCTGTCCTGCTCACACGAGGTGAGGCCCAGCCCTGCAGCCCAGGGAGCCCCAGGGCACCCTGAAGGGTTACGGAGAATTGTGGGGAAGACTTTTGAAAGAAGTAGACTTTAGGGATAGATGTGAGAGGACAAGACCTGCAAGATTAAAGAGATGATCCTTTCCTGGGAGGCTGAGACACGTGTGCTCTAAAATCATTTTTCTTATGGTTCTCCAAAACTGGATGCCTGCCAAAACCTAGCTACTGCTGAAAACAGCTTTTAAGACGATTGGAGGTCAAACCAAAATTCTCAGTCCAAAGTCTTTTGTTTCAGTACAGTGCCTAGATCAGGCACCTGCTTTGTGGGTATTTTGGTCAAGCCTGGAATCAGCTCAAATTTTGAGATGAAAATTTTGTTTGCTGTCAGACCCACTGCTGTCTGCCCTGCATTTCCTTCCCTGCCCATGGACATGGGAACCTCCGTGGGGTTTGAGCCCTCAGTGTTTTCCCTGTGAGGTGCCAGGACCTGCAGGTGAGGTGGGAAAGTGCTAATGAGCTAGTTAATGAGCTTGGGGGGGAGGGAGTTCTAACCATGCCTTCTCTAAAGCAGCTGTGAGGAGGTGGCTGGTAGTTGGAGGACTATGAAGAGGTGTAGAGGCAGCTGGCTTGGCTGGGACAGTGCCTTAGCCTGGGCCTTGTGGGTGGTGGTGTGGGGCTGGAGGTTGTTTGCTCTAGCTGGGCCAAACCATGCCTKGGCCTAGTGGCAGGGTGAGGATTGCTGGAGGCCTCTGAAAAGCCAGGAAGGAGAAGGTGTGCTGTGTTGGCCTGCTGGAGGATGGCTTGTGAGCCTGGGAAGCTCTTCTGTGTGGAGGAGGAAGGACTTATGCATGTGAYGTGCTGCAGGCTCGTGCCATGGGACAGAGGGAGCTGCTGCCTGTGCTTGTGTGGAGCCTGGTGTGACTGTTTCACCTTGTGCTCATGATGCTCATCTGTGAATGAGTTAAAAGGCTRCTCAGAAGGACTCTGCAAACCTGGCTTCCCCTGCATCTCCCTGCCAGGCTGGGGCACTTCCATGTCCCAGGCTATTTGTCTCCTTGCTAGGCTGTTGCTGTGGATATGAGCAGCAGCTGCTTGCCTGCTCTGCTCTTCTGCAGGTATAACTTACGGGTGTGCAGTGGTGGCCATAATGACTCTGGGACACAAAAAGAAATTCTTCAAGGAGCTCACTTACAGAAGAGGAGAGATAAAAGGCAACTTCTGCCTTTGCGTCGCAGGCAGCGTAAGAACACTTAAGAGCAAGAGCGGTGCAAGGTGCCTGCTGGGTGCTCTGGAGAGAGCAGCGGAGCTGCAGGTAAGAGACCTGCTGGTCTTTGGTTTATACGATCTGATTCCGCTGGACTGAGTATGTGGGGGTTCCATAAAGAAAAGCAATGTGGCAAGTAATAATGAAATAGAAGAAAYGTAGCAAAATCTTAGGGAATTCAACTTTGTTACTAGATTGCTAGTTACAGTGTCGGTCTCGCTCCTTGGTTCTTTGTGTCGCTCCTTGGCTGTTTGTTTATGAAAAGTAAAGGCAGGGAAATCTGAAAGTAATTGGGCATAATTAAAGTAAGCTGTCTTACCTGCTGCTAGAGTTCTTCTTTGCTATAGAGTCAAAGAAGTGTTTTTTTTTTTTTTTTTTTTTTTTTTTTTAATTCTTAAGAGTTGATACTACAGTACAGATTAAATGTTAAGATACTATATATCAGAGATATTAACTGTTTTGCATCTGGCTTCACAAATGAAGATAGTGGAGACTTATTTAAACTGGATCAGATATTTAGGGATAACAGATGAAGAATTAGGAAGTGTGCAGATTAACACGAATAATGATTAAGAAAAGCTTACAGACTCTTATCCCTATTAATGTCTCTGACAAATGACAGGAGCAATATAAGACTGATGGGTACAAATGTGGTTTGAAGGGGCATGGGGACTGGCAGTGTGAGGGCTGTGGTGGATTTGGGGCCCTGAACATCATTAAAAAGATAAAATTAACTCTAATAAACTCCAAGCTCTGCGGACGCACTTCATCTATGCTGTGATCTTCGTGTGACCTATTAGCTCTGGATTTGTGCATTATATGTCTGATTCTTGTTACACAGTACTGAGAAGCTCTCYGTGGCTTGTGGGATATTACCTAGTTGCATAAGATTGCACAAAGTTGGACTTGCAAGGAAACCTGGCGCATCTGGTTTCTGAGTAACGAGTAGGCCTTGTCCTGGAGTTCCAGTTTTACTTCAGCTGCAATGAAAAGGGCTCAGGTTTTGGAAATAATGTGGTGGGGGCTTTGGTCTGTTTGTCTATTTTGACAAAAATGCTGGTGTTGGTACAGAACGTGAGGTAGGGCTTGGTAGATATTCTATGGAATTAAGAGAAATTTAAGGATTTCTGTGTGTGAAAATGGTGTTTTTTCCCTCCTGAAGCATCTTGCCATACTTCTTGGAGTATTGAATGAGGGAAGCAGGCAAGCACATATGTTTGGMTATATCATCAACAACAAAAACCTCCCTGAAATAGTGGAGAAACAGAGGTATATGGACAGAGGAATTTCATCCTGTTGCCAGCAAGATGGAGACTCTGGGGTAAAAGCAAGGCACAGCTGCAAGCAGTGAACTAATAACTGTGGGGGCAGGGTGGAGAGGGGTCGGTACTGGTGAAGTGCTGGCATTGGTCTGGTAATATGTCGGAGGAAAGCTGAGAAGGGAGGAAAACTCCTTTTACCAGGAAGGTGGGAGCCCTACAGTGAGACTAGGGATGCTGCAAGCACTGGGCTGGTTGCACAAAAAATGCTTTACCTCTGTTTTTGGACCCCAAAAGAGTCTTTCACTGTCTGTGAAAATGCAAAGAAGATGAAACCTGTGTGAGCTGTCGAAGGAGTCCTGCTGCCTGTCTAGCTTTCTTGTGGACACTTGCTTGCTTTCCTTCCCCCCCCCCCCCCCAGCCTTTTAGCACCCAAAACACTACGTTGTGAATATAGTGTACTGTAAAAATGTTATACAGCTTTACGTACTTCCTTGAWTACAAAAAATAAAATTTGAAAACCAGGGTGATGGTTACAACTGAAATCACAACCTCTTTTAAGGCAACGTTTAAGAAGTATTCCAGCTGGCAGTGTATTCCAGCAGAGCGGCAGCCTGGAAGCCCTGCTGGAGCCGCAGTTCAGCAAGGCCCCAGCAGCGAAGCCTGCGGAGCCCTGGCTCCAGCACGGGGCAGAGGCTTTCCTCTCCGGAGGCACCACGGCGGCCTTGCCTCCCTCCTGCAGAAGTGAAGAAGGGGGAGGGTTTTACTCTTCTCTTAAAATTGTGCTGCTGGGTTTGTTAATCCCCCTTCTTTAGGCATTGCATGGCATCTGTTCGCATTTGGGTGACGCGCTAGCTGAGAAGCAGGCTTATTGTAGAGACTGAAGGTACAGATCTTACAAAGCTGCTGTGATGCACTTGTTAATTTGAAGAGATGCTGTTTTCTAGAGAGCTTTTTGCTGGAACAGTGACTGAAGCCTTCAGTGACTCGTATTTCACATCTGATCAGTGGATGGACAGTCTGTATTTTGCTGAGGTGTAGGTGACACTTTTGGCTTGCTGCATTATGCACAAACTGCTAATCTACATTCAATGTTTTAAAAGTAATCACCGTTTTACTGGAAAACATGGATTTACTGGAAAAGTCTGCAGTGGTTTTCACCATAGTCCATACATGTGTATGGAGAATAAATGTGTATCCAGTGATTAAGCACAGGCTTGCTTAGAATTGCCTTTCATAATCTGAAAGCTGAATATTCCTATTACTTCCTATGCTAAGGGACATCTTGCAAAATAAGTTCATATGCAAAGCAGGAGAAGCCCAGGGCATCAGGAGTCTTCCTTCATCTGTGCTAAAAGCTGTTCTGGCAGAGCAGATGTAGGAGACAGGAGAAGCCGTGTCCTCATCTATACGGGGTGTCTTGCCAGTACCCCCCCCACACACATATACACACCTTCTCACAGGCCAGAGAAGCTTCCAGGCTGTGTGGTGGTTGGAGGATGAAACATCCCAGAGGGTGCCTGTCGTGACTTATTACAGTAGGGACAGTGCAGAGTATCCCTGCTTGCTATTCAGGGGTAAGTTGTAGAAATCCTGGCTGTTCAGAGTGTACAGACATGCAGGTGGTCTGTAAAGGTGACTCTAATGCCTCTATGGGGATGTGAATATTGCCTTATGATGATGAACCACTAACTAGTCTACTTTGAGACCAAACACTGTTTATAATCTTAGTGAAGTAACGCGAAGGTTGGAGTCACTGGGCCACGCTTTCAAAGTACAGCATTAGCAGGAAACATATTGTTTGCAATAAAAACATTTCAAGTAAGAAGGATCTGAACTAAAATCTTCCTGCAATTAAACTAGAGCAAGAAGAAAACAAAATAAGTTGACTATTTCATGTTTCAGATTTTTTCTTTTAAAATGTTGCAGTAGTTGGAATGTGCTAAGACAGCTGAGGCAATAATTCTGAGTTCTTCTCTAAGAAAGCAATAAGAACTAAACTGAATTATATTGTAATTTTTCTTCTAAGTTAGCATTTGTGCAGATAAAATTTACCAATAGCTTTTAAATATTTTTGAGCAGAAAATATGTATCGGAGCACCTATGTTCTAATTTGAACTTGCATTCCCTTTCTGGTGTGGCAGTGATGGTGGCATCACCAAAGACTAGTGACCAGTAATGAATGTGTCGTGCTCGAAGGTCCCTCCAGGGTTCTGATTCAATCTTTTGAGTTATAGGATCAGGACAAAATGAACTATTTTTCAGGCTTGTAAATATGTGACAAATGACAGTGCAAGAACTATTGATTCCAATCACACTGATACAATGTTTCATAGTCAAGACGGACTCTGGCTTTACAAATTACTTGCAAGTTGAACAGCAAAGCCATACATAACATACTTCAAACTGTATCAATCTTCTAGGATGTTTCTGTCACTATTTGCCTTCAGATTTGAATAAAGTTCCCAAAATTGAAATGTTTTTTCAAATGTTTTCTAGATGAAGGCAGTGTGTAGCAAAGTRCTTTGACTCTAAGCTGAGTCATATAGTGAAGCTTGGCCCTCTGTGGTAGGGTCCAGGCTTTGGTGCAGCAGCAAGCACATATTGTCACTTACTTTAATGTTGACGATGTTTAAATAGCCTGTAGATGTGACTAACTCTCATCCATGCAGAGGATGTTTCTGTAGTTATTGTGGTACAACAAACATCTAAAGATGCGTATGGGGTCCTCAGCTGACTGTGAAGAACAAGATAAATTCGGGGAAAAATTTTTTGAAAAAATGCACATGGTGATTTAAGCACAGTTGAATTTTTCCATGCCTTTCTAAGCTTAAGATGACTTTAATATGTAAGGTAGTACTGATTAGAAAAAATATTATACATGTTTTTAGAGTCCAGGATAACAGCAAACTAGTATCCATCTTGGAATAGAGATAACAATGAACAAATAATAAGACAAAACTGTTATATAAGATTTTCTTTAGGAAGATACTCAGAGGGGCAAATGGCATATTAGTCATGTCACCTAACAACATATTAATAGAAAGTGCTATTGTAATGAAGGCAGTATTGTTAGCTGTATGGAGCAGAAAAACAGCTCTAGTTCAGTTAAAAAAAATGCAGTGGAAAAATAGTTTCTCAGTTTGTAGCAGGAAAGCAGTAAAAAATATCTGTGCTCCAAATAAATAATCGTGGTGTACTTTCAGCTATAGAAAAGGATTCAGTAATTTGAGCTCTGTAACTATTATTTCTGTTTCTTGGCTTGCTACTGTTATCCAAAATTCACCCTTAGTTTGCTGTACTCTTCCCTTAAAGGAGCCCTGCGTGATGATTTATGATTGACCTTTCTCCCAACTGCTTGACGAAACAAGCCATCTATGCACTGTAAAGGTATAAGTATGCCAAACTTCACTATGCTGTCTGTAAGCAGAACTAGACAGTTCTTCCTTACAAAGAGCAGCTCTGGTTTCTGAAGGCACTTCTCTAACCACTGTAGATCTGCATATTCACAAGTGAGCTCTGCTGGACCAGCTGGGATGTAGTCCCATTCTCTCCGTCACACCATTCTCCCTCCCCTCTCATATACCTATTATTCTTCTCTATTAAAGTGTGATAAACCAAAAGGCAAGAAAAGAGGTCGGGGAAACAGCCACCACCAACCTTTCGTTACAATGTCAAACTCCTGGCAAGGCTATAAAAAATAGGATTTTGTTTGACCACATAACCGTATCATTGTCTCGGTTTACTCGAGCCAGGTCAAGCTTCATCTACTGACTTCCCTAAGTGAAATCTGCATCTGTAAGCTATTTTAACTGCACTGTGCTACTAAAGCTAGATTGTAATTGCCTGGGGTTTATTTGACCACAGTTATAACCCAGTCAAATCACAAAAAATTCAGCTTTGCCAAGCTGGGTCAAGCCAGACTTGCAACTTCCCAAGTGAATTTTTCTCAAGCTGGAATCCATTCTTTTACTGCTTCACTTGGTTGATCAATGGGTCCCATTCAATGGTAATATTGACTTAGAAAACTACCTCAGAATGTCAGATGAAGTTCATACTGCTCCGATAATGGTAATCATCCGCCCTTTACAGCACAGTAACAGTACAACGAAAGGAGAACTTTTTATTCAGTCCTTTCCTACTTCTATATTACTTCTTTCTAGTGCTTTGTTGTGTGTTTAGGGAAGCACTTAACTGCAACTCTTTCACTGACTTATGCTACTCTCCGAACCCTTGTGCTTCCTATTATATAACTCTATTAGACTCACAACTTCTGACCTGGTATTTAGAAGTAAATCTGTGCTGTATGGTTGCAAATACTGCATTTAAACTRTTGTGTTATCATCATGTTTCATTTTAGCATATACACTTTGAAAATTGAGTCCTGATTAGTGCTGATTGAGTCCTTTATTTTGAAGAAGACAAATGAGAATATAGTAGTGTGTTCTAAATCATCTTTGCAAAACCTAAAGGTGAGGGCAAACCTCAGGAAAACACAAGTTTAAGTACTGTGATTCATTAAATCTTCTGTTATCTCAGTGAACTCAAATCTAAATGCAGCACTGGTGTGGTAATCTCTATTAGCTGTTAAAAGAAAACAAATAAAAGCTTAGGATGATAATTTGTATAGGATATTGTTATCAGTGGTGACTTCCACCACACCCTTTGAGTTGTCCCCAAGTTTGGCATTCCTGAGTTTGTGTACTGTGTCATTCAAATACACAACAAGCAGTGCATACTAATGCAAAAGCGTAAGAAGACAGAAGACTTACTGTTCTCTTACTATTCTTAACAAACTGTTGTCTGAGTGGCAAAAACTGAGTGGCAGCACCATGAACAAAGCCACGGGCTGAGCTCTGCTTTTCCATGCGGTGGTGGTCAGTTCAGCTGATGCCCTAGGAGAATTCAGGCTATATATAAACTCAAGGAGGGGGAAAAGTGTTTCCAATGTACATGTGGGAAGTCTGGGAGAAGGCAGGGAAAAAGCAAAGCTGTGGCCCTAATCTCTTATTCTCAGAARCACATACTGCCTCCAGCTGAAAGCTTTCAGGAAAACCTCTATTGAACCCTTTTCTATTTATAGCCTACAGAGTGCCTATAATCTGTTTTCTGTGTGTACTCTGRTTGGAAATACTGGTATCAAAAAGCTCTGGGAGGCCCTATGGGTAAATTGCAATRCCTCATAATTGTAGTTTCTGAATCTGGCATCCAGTATACAGGAATTCAGTTCTTAGGAACTGAGTCTTAATGAATACGAACTTAGAGCGTGCTCAAGGATTTGATGTGTTACTCTTAAGACTAACATTGTCTGCTTGCTGAAGATGTCTGCTGGACGTGGGATTGGAAAGGGGTTATACCTGTGGATTCCTGGACYCATGGCCAGGCTCTCTGCCTACATGGCATGTCTGAGCTTTCTACCTGCTTCATTCTTTCCTTCTAGTAACATGAGGACCCATAAAAATGTTGGTGAATGCTTACATGCCTGTCCTGTAGCTTTCCATTCCCAGCTGTGATGCTSTGTGTGTGTGAAGCACATACTTCAGCATGTACTACAAGCCTTTAATCTGTTGAATTATCTTTGAAAGCATTATATTGAAAAGGAAATAATCCAGCTTATTCTGTYTTAAATGTTAAATTGCAGTGTGGACGCAGCTGTACTGATGAAGTGGACACTGGACTGGTTCGTAGAGGGGCACCTATGGAGTCCCCCTGCTTATTATGCCCATTCTGCTGGTGCAAGGGTGTTTTTCCAATCACAGGAAGGATGTCTGCCACCTCTGAACTGGCACAGAGGGCAACAGAACTGCTCGGCTGCTCCATCTGCATGCAGACCTCAGGAGCAGCAGATGGCTGGCTGCTGCTGTTAAACTATCTTTCCCCAAAGAATTAAGATTGTCCAAGTGCAATAACTTCTTTTTATTTTAGGATTATTCCCAAACAACAGTTAAAAGGGAGAAAGCACTGATGAAACAGTATCCCCTCACCCTGGCTATTATATGTAGATCTTTTGTGGAATTTACACGATATAGCCAAAGGAAAGTTTAAATATTTATATGGTGCTAAATTCAAAGGAAAAAATGGATGAAGAAAACATGCTCAGTTTAAATGGAGTTCAAGTGAACTGCATGAGTAAAGTTCTCTTGTAGCCTTTATGCAATGATTAAGAAATATGGGAAATGTACTATCTTAACTTTGGAACAGAGTGATATCTTCACTGAATGATCCTCTCAGACTCTGGCTCCTTACCATTTTTACCCATCCAGAGGGAATGTTTTTTTAATATCCATGAAAGCATAAAAATATTTCTTCTAATTTAGGTGATGTACATAAACTTATCTCCTTAGTTGCATGCTATATTTCATTAGTTAGAAGGGTGATATTACTCAGTACTAATGAAATAATAAGGTAATATTTTAAGACTGGTAATAGTGACCTTTGAAGTGTCCAGTACTTGTAAATTTATCAGAATATTTTGATTTTAATGGTATCATGTCCACTAATGGTCTTTTGTTCATTTACTCAAGACTTCTCTCAACTAAAAAGAAAAAGAATTTGGAGTAACTTATGCTAGTTCTCAAAATCATATCTGCTTTCTTCAATTTAATAAAGGCTTGAGGTGACTTGTGACTTCTTTATTCAGTGCTTAAGAAAAGCTTGTATGCATGACTGCGCAAATATGTAATACGCTGTCGCTAATAGCCTACCTTTTAAACTGTATCAAGCAACTTTTCCCAGCGTGAAACAAATTAACTATTGGAGAGCTAAACCAGAAATCACTGATAGATCACAGTGAGGTTTTCAGGGTTAGCTTGAATCATAGTCCTAGTGGAAGGTCAGAACTTCAAATACTTCCCAATTCATTGTTGCCTTTCTTGTAGCATATTTGCTTAGTTACAGTTGCTAGTACTTCCAAGTTCAAATGTGTGGCCTTCTTTGATAAAGATGAAATTCCATTCAGGAACATCAATGCCGATTTTCCCCCCCCCCCCTTAACTTTACAGCTGAAGATCTGAACAACCAAACCAGGCCACTTGTTGCACCTAGCCATATACAGCTATCCAACACATCACAGATACTAAATCCTGAGTATGGATTATCTTTGCAATTTGGTAATGACAGATTTTGAGCCTGGACAACTAAAATAAGTTGAGATTCGATTAARGGCTCGGGATGGATCTTTGACTGGAGTGAATTCTGTCATCCCACTCAGGGAAATCTGGTTTTGGTGTAGAGGTGACTTCCTGGAGTGCAAATGGAGCTGGTATATAAATCTGTGTAGAGGTCTGCTCTTCAGAGACATATCTGGGACTAGAAAGGATATGAGCCAAGTCCAGCAATCTCTTACTGGCAGAACAGGTCCCTGAGGAAGCATTTCAGTTGCATTAAATTAGAGCAATCCTCTGGCTGATCTCATGTTTTACAAGGTCCTAGAGCCTAGTACTGTGGCTGAACTGGTAGAGATGATCTAGGCTGCTGTACAGAGGTTTGGTGCTTTAGAGGACTGCCTTTATCAGCGACTTCTCCTGGAGTGTAGGTGTTATAAGTAGCTTATATATTACTGGGATGAAATGTCAAGTGAAATCTTAAAATCTAGGTAACTTYAGCACCTTAGGTTACCTAAAGCTCACCTTTCCTGCTGCAGGTAAGTAGTTACTGTTTGTCCTCCTCCTGATCTTTTTCCCTAAGTGTTTTTTGTTAACACTTAATGTTTTGTTCCTCTTCTGTCTTGGCCAGCACTTGTTGCTTCTGTTTACAGTCTAGTTGTGTCTGTACTCAACAAGAACTGTGTCAATTCGGTTGAGTTGCACCAATTCTTTCTCTTTACCATCCTGAAAAAATGGGCCTAGGTGATAAGTAGCAGTAACATGGACATTTGGTGATGAGTCCTATATTCTTGCTGTCTCTGTTGGAGACTTTGTTCATTAGATGATTTATGTCAGACTTAGGTGATTAGCTGAATGGATAATTCTGTATCTGTTTCTACCTTTGAAAATGTTTTGCCTAGCAGTGCATCTAGAATGCTGTTATTTTATGGTTCAACATTAATTCTAGGAGGAGATAACATTGTTTTCTTGTCACAGTGCTGTAATACTTCCATTGTTTTTCTTGTTTAGTATATTGATTCTAGAGACACAGTGAATGAAATTTGCTTCTAGTTTTTTCTAAGCGCAAACATACTAAGTGCCATTGGTCAGTGTTGGTAGATATGTTCACAGCTTCATAACTAAAAGTTACATAATTTGAAAGAGAGCAGAAGGCTATTGGAACATATGGTAGGTCATTCTGATTGACCTTACAAGCATCCAAAGTGATTTCAGGGCCAAACATAAATCAATAAATACGGATTCTCTCAAGAATAAGTTTATTTCTGTCATTGTCAGGAGGTAATCTGTGTGCATCTGAATTCTCATCTGTGCTTCCAGGTTTAAAACTTTGGATGCACATTGTGCTCTCAAGCTGAAACTTGGGATGTGACATTGCATTGCACGCAACCTGAGTTGAGGTCAATAGACAAGCAGTGCAAAGCTCACATGTGCATGGTCAATGTAAATTGAAGCACCAACATGCTTCGTTTATGTGCAGGCTAGTCATGCTTTTGTGAGAGAAATATTAACCACAGTGTACTGAAATGAATATAAAGCAAAATTATTCAATATTGGCAAGCAATGAACTGAATGCTAGAGGGGAAATAAGTCTCTTCAATTAGTCTCTGCAGTATATGGTATTCCAGAGTTTCATTTAATTTCAGAGGGAGAAGCAGGTAGACAATAATAGTAAGAATCCAGGGTTATAGTTTGGGTAAAAATTATGAAATGAGACAATTGGCTTAAAAGTAGAATTTTATTTTTTTTCCAGATGAAGGCATTGGACTTATCTGTTGGCTATAGCTGCTGTCACAACAAATCCTGCTTCCACMGGACAGTAATGCTCTGAGATACCAAGGGTGCAATATTTGGTTTGAGAAGTTAAATCTTGAACAAATCAGTGGAAAAATAGAGTAAACACTTTCATGAATTGCAGTTTATCTGTAAATACACACTATCATAAAGACTTTAACTGGGTCTTTCTATTCATTCATATATAATGGGATTATTCTAATATATACTATAGAAGGGATTTTCCATGCATCAGCTGCTATTGTATGACCATACATAATTGGGTCTAAGTGCTTACATCAGCTGCCTATTATGTGAAATTAATTTTTGGAACATATGCTGTTGTATTTATACCATTGTTCTTTCATGCTAGATTAATTCTTCAAGGGTTATAATCACATGACACTTATTTTAATTATACCTCTTTAGTTGCAACATATGACAGCTTTTGACTTCTCACCCTCTCCTTCTGCATGTGATAGATAAAATTATTAATAAATGCCTGTTTATTATGTAGTTATGCTGTACATGTCCACAGGGTGTAGGTTGGCCTCATGTATTTTACCCAGAGTACAGTGTCAGCAGAGCCTTTGTGGTTTGTTAATGAGCTAAATCCTGCTAACACCACACACACTCTAAACTGCCAAAAGCCCTTTACACATCCTAACAKGTACAAAGACTCAGCTGGGTCCTTTGTATGGAAGATTAACTCTCTATTCCAATTAAAGATGAGCTGGCCTGGCTTGGTCCAAGCAATTAAGATCTGGAAGTAATGAAAAAATGATGGACAAGGTGGTTTCATAGCAACATTCAACCTTGTGCTGGTAAACAGGTAGTTTGCAAATTTAGAACTTGATAGGGGAAGAGCTTAAGTTACCTAAAACCCTTTGCTCAGACTGGTCTTTGAGATGAAATATGTCTCACACTCTGGTTTTGGTAAAAGCTTTATTTTTAGTGAAAAGCTGTAGTCTTGGCTGTAGGCAAATGTTTTGGGATAACATGATGCACTTAAACCCTGATATTCCCTGCACCATCCCCTCATCCTGAGATCTGACTTGCACAATACTTGATTCAGACTTTAATTTAGATCTTCAATTAAGGGAAGCTTTAATTAGTCACTTTGATTCATAAGGAGTTTAAAACTATCATCCTCGGAGGCTGCCAGCCAAATTTTCTTCTGTTTCTCCTCTTCCTACCCCACCATACCATCCACTTTCTTTCTCTTACTACT
>NW_028186149.1:6371152-6386194 GCF_003343005.1 Rhea americana
CAAGGGTGGCTGGTTATGCAGTAGAAACAAGGAACGTATAATGCAGCTCAATATGTAAACGAACTCTGAAATGTTTCCCGAGTYTTTCAGTGATAGCTGTATTAGTGATAATGGCTAATGATAATAGCTTTCTGGACAGAAGGATGATTTGCAAGATGAGTGCTCTTTTAAGCACAGATGGATAGGGGACATGGCTTTCTGACAGTCTGTTTTACTGAGCTCACTGTTGTAGGATTTTCTAAACTCTTATGCCTGTATGTCATTGCACTCARATACCTGAATGCCATGGATTTCTGGTGCCAATTTATAGTCCAGAACTTGTAACGGAGCTTTTGTTTTTAGGGCACTTATTAACAGCAACTGTATGTGTATGTTTGTTAACACAATTTTTGACCTGAACATAGGCTGAACAAAATATTCTTGTATACACTGCACACTTTGTACAAAAGGTGAGTAAGTATTAACACAAAGCCTTTCACATTAACAGGTGATATGGCAACCTTGGAAAAAGAGTGTCTTTTAAACACTACCCTTGGTGAGACACTTATCTCAAATGATAGGGCAGAAGTCAACATTCATGAGCTAAAATGACTCTTCCAGTTTAGCTTAGAAGGATAAAGGAAAGCCAAACTTGCAAGTCCCAGTGTGACACCATCTCACTGAATGGACTTACCTGATCTGAAGGAAAGCTCATGCTCAAAGCTCATGTGTTCTGCTAGTGCCTGAAAGTGATTTGAGCACTTTCTTCCTTAAATGTGGCAATAAATGCAGAAAAAAATCTCACATTTATGAGTCRTGTCTGTAAAGTTGATAAAAGCCTAAATGCTGATGAGTTGACAGTTGGGAATTAGATTTCTAGGCTCTTTTATTTTTCAGTGCCCTGGGCACAGTCTACAGTGTTAAATGTCTGAATACCTTTAAAAATCTGGCCTTCTATAGTTTACAAACAAGGAAATTTGTATGAAATGTAAGATGCCTTAATACTTTCAGGGCTGAACCTAGATCTCCGCTAACTTTTAATGAGACAAAGATTTTTTTTTTTCAAAAACTTTTGAAGCATTTGTACCCTGTCATAGTATCTGTTTTATATTAAAACCAGTAAACATCATGGTAATTTTGAAGGGTGGCACAGAATAATCCTCCCAGTCTATCAGTCACAGCGTATCACTGGTAGCTGGAGGAAGGGTTGGTTTTCTTGTTCTTGCTCTGCGGTTTTTTTGTGTTCTGTTTTTTCACCTCCATAACCTTGTCTGATGGGCATTCCTCACACTTACAATGCCTGTGTGCTTCCTGACATCTGTTCAATTTGATTTTCTGTAATTTCCATTGATGCCCCTGTTTTCCTGCCATTAAACTAGTATATTGCCCAGCTGTATTCTGGGTCAAGAATGGGCAATCT
This sequence comes from Rhea americana, assembly GCF_003343005.1. NCBI lineage: Eukaryota > Metazoa > Chordata > Aves > Rheiformes > Rheidae > Rhea > Rhea americana. The sequence goes on from NW_028186149.1 coordinate 6,372,552, forward strand.
TTTAAATCTAGTATAAGGTGAAATATGACTGTGGAACAGGAAAGGGAGGAGGAGGGGAAGAGAAAAGGGCGAGGTGAGGATTATAAAACTGACTCTTAAGGGCAGTCCAGTCTGGAAAGGAAGATATGTTTTTATCTCGGAGGGGAAGAGGGAAGGTATATGTATATTCAAGGAGGGAATGCAATATTTTTGCAGGAATCAGAAGGCTGTGCAACACCAGCGGCTGAATTCTGTGTCTGTAGTTGAGATGAATACAAGCAGACAATATCAGCTTTTCTACCCCACAGTGACTAGCCATTGACCTTAACCCTGAAGGAAAGGGGCACTCTCACTAGGGGAATTGCATGCTTACTCAGCCCTAAGCCACATCTGAGCCAAAGCTGCCAATTTTGCCAAATTATGTGTGATGCTTTTGAAATGTGGACTATTGTCCACAAGGGACTAAGCTGAAATGACCGAATTCATTTCACTTCATTTTTCAATAGCAATAACATTATTTAAAAATACCAACTATAAAACATTTATCATTCTGATTTTATTCATCTTTGTCATTTACTTATGTTTCATGGTAGTTTGTAAAAGGCAGTGAAGTTAATGTCCCATTATTTCAAACCCCCAAGGTTAGATTTTTCAGGCTTAAATTGAATCTTAAAACCACATATATGGTTAATTTGTACATTAACAAAATTTCTATCTATTACAAGAGCCTTGGCCTCTTGCAGATTTTTTTTTCATGTTTTAGTGAAATTGTTAATAGCTGAAAAAGAGCCTAGCAAAATTGAGATAGATATTCGTGAAATACCTCTGAGCACTGGCTGGAAATACTTCCTTGGGTGAATTTTTAGCATTCCTCTGCTAGCAAAGAGAAAAGGGAATATATGGTATACCTATAGCTAGTTGGTGCCAGTACCTTCAGAGCATCTACTAATAGTATTGCTGGTAAATGTAAAAACGCTTGTAGTGTTGGTAATGTTAAGATTTTTTTAGAAATAAGTAACAGAGCTTTTAACCGAACACTTTGAAGGACTTTGAATTCACTGATAAATTTTAGAATAGTTACTCTGTTGGGAAACCTGTCACTTTTTTGGTTGAGTAATCGCTAAAGCCAACTTGGTCTTATTTGCTGGAGATGAAAGAAAATAGTGCATTTTACTCAGAATTAGTCACAAAACCCTTTGGTCTCTCTTTGTGACAAAAAAAATCAGATCCAAAGGAATGGGATTTCAGGAGAATTCTGTTGTTCATATTTGTTTTTGAAAAGAGTTAGAAAAAAGCCTAGATTGTAGAAGATGACTCCAAGACAGCAGCTGTGTCACAAGCAAAGCTGTCCATCACAGGCAGAGAAGGGTGGTGCTGAGTTTGTCCTTCAAAACCTTGGCTACCAGCCCCTGCAAGTGTCTGGCTGCTTGCAGAGCTATGTGCTTGTAAATGCTTGTGAAGCTGGCCTCCCATCTGGGCTTCAGCTGAAGAACTAGAGACAGCCTTAAACTCAGCCTTGCTTCAGCACTCCGATCCTGCTTGAGGCCGCAGAAGCTCTGAGAAAACTATTATTTGACATCCTGAATGCTCAGTGGTCGGTAGCTTGAGGCGCAGAACTGGCATGTGGTGGAGCTGAGGATGAGTGGAGGTGGAGGCAGCCTGAACGTGTTCTGCACTCTAGGTTCACTTCAGACAAGCAATGGACCATGGGAACTGTACTGAAACAACTTAGGAACCTGAGGCAATCTAGCTATGCTTTGGGAGGAAAAAATCATGTTTTAATCTTCTCTCTAAAATTGTCTCTACTTTTTCTATACTCCCCTCTTCCCCCCCCCCCCCAAAAGGCCACACTGCTGTCATCCTCCAGTTTTGTTCAGGTGACCTGCCTTTTGCTCTGAAGCAACAAGCTAGTAATGACTCAGTTGAGTTGGGTAATTATTACTGGAAATCCCCCCACCATCACTGGTAAATTCCAATTTCTAAACAACTGAGCCTCAGTAAGCTTATACCCATAATATCTCACCTCTTTCCTCTTACCTTTGTTACTGTTCTTTCTTTCTATATTTTTTTTTTTTTAGTAGAACTTACAGCCTAGCCTCTGAGGAGAAAGGTATGTGGCTTTTCATATCGATTCCCTCATTCTAGTGTGAACAYTGCCCAGCAAAAGGGGCCCTCAGGCCACTACACATAAGGCAGGGAACTTCAGAAAACTGATGGACTTCCCCCTCTGTATGTTACGGTGCAAGGTGCTTCTCTTAGGAGAAGAGAAAGGTTAGGACTGGTAGTTTTCAGAACTTGGAAGTGCTTTTATTTGTGTGTGTGTGTGTGTGTATGTGTGTGTATATATATATATGTGTATATATATATATATAGATTTGGAAGGGAAATGGACTACCTGCCAAGTGTTTTTCTCGGCTGAATTCAAAGCCGCCTACTTGTGTAGCTTCATAATGGTTGAAGGGAATGGGTTTGGCCTTTTGCCACTGATCATATTTCTTTAGGTTTAGTTTCCCTTCTTCCTTTCCCAACATTACTTAGCATTGTGGTAGGACTGMAAATGAATTTCCTTCCCTTCCTACAATAAATTCTGTAGTTATCTCAGTTGGTTGTTCCATAGGAAAGGCAGTGTGGCTGTGGTCTCGGGTGGTGGCTGGGTGTTTCCTTCTCACTAACATAAAACATGTTGAGTTTGTTGTACACGCTCATCCTGGTCTTCATTGGTAGCTGGGGCATATCAAGATTTGTCAAGCCTTAAGCAGGAGCTGAGCTGGCCACAGCCAGCACAACCTTTTCTCTGAGAAGCCCCTGGTCTCACCRTGTCCGTTTCTGCTCTGGGCTGCTCTTTGTGCACTGGGCAGTGGTGGCAAGTAGGGCTTTGGGTACCTCTTAAGGAAGTTGTATGAAATGTTGGGAAATAGAGCACAACACCCTTTGAGAAACAACAGTTTGGAAAAAGCTCGGACTGCCACAAACTCAGTTGTTCAGATGATGGAATTTTTCTGCTCTATGTTACCTTCAATTGTAATAGCATCCTTATAGCTTAAAAAAGAAGCTACAGGGATGCGGTAGGGGGAGCAGGAGAATGATATGAAAGAAATGTAATTTCAAGCATACCCATCATTTTTCATCATTGAATTATGCTGACTGAAAAGCTTCTATCTATCCCCATCAGAATCTCATTACAGGTCAACTTGCAAAGTAAAGTTAATAGTAAAAGTACAAGTGACAGAATTTAGGTCTTTATTTCCCCACTGGCAGATGGCCCAATTTCACAATTATTCACCCTAGATAGTATATCAGTAGACGTGAATAATACTGAGGAGCTCAGTAGTGCCTTACTAGCAGAAGTGATTATTAATTAGTACAAATACGTGCCAAAGAAATCTAAGTGAGAAATGCATGATTTTCTTGCATGTTAGTCAATTTGGAGTCACTGAAACACAGTGAACGTAAGGATGGCTGTAGCAGACTGGCCTTAAGGTCATTCAGTGTCCACCATCCTGCTTCTGAGCGCAGCTGAAAGCAGGTACTTGGGGAACGGGTGCCAGAACAGGGCAAGCCCTCRGGTAGTTCTCCAGAACGTTCTCCTGTTCTGCTGTGACTTGTGGCTTGGAGGTGAGGCTGACGTAGTACCTTTCTATTGAGTAGCCCTCAGTGGGTTTCTCTTCCATGAATTTGCCTAGTTATGTTTTTTTTTTTTAAACCTTGTCTACCTCTTATGAAGTAGTAATCCATTCCTAATCTGTCCCATCCAGATGAAACCTGCTTTATAATCCATGGGATGAATCTACAACCTGAATCTTTTTGGTGGTGATGGGGTGGGGGGGGAGGGAATTTTTTTTCCAATCAAACTATATCCTAATAAGACTCATGGAGACAGTGCAGGGAGCTAGATGAACCTTGGTAGTGTCAGTCTCTGAATCCTTCTCCAATGCCAAGGTGGCACAAAGCACTAGGTAGGTATAGCTGTTGACCACTTCAGATGGGTGAATAAACGTCGGCACTCGTGTTTCTTTGTATTTAATTGAACACTAGCAAAGCATAGAGATAAGGGGGGGAACATAGTTGACAGACACGATAAATTTCAGTCTGTAATGTCCTTTGTCTCCAGAAAACTTCATAATATTCTGGAAACTACAGGAAGTCACGCTGAATTAATAGGTTTTCAAAGAAAAACATATGTTCTGAAGSAAAACATAGGGTGGGGTGTTTGAAGCATAGAAGAACCTATCAGGAGAATTTTTGGTTAATACATACTCCTCTTTGCAGCCTGTGGCGCAGGCTGCAGTTGTGTACGAGCATGGGCRCGTGCACGCGACTACGCGCTGCCTCTGGCCGCCTGCCTGCAGAAGCGCCTCTTGGCAGGGCGTTGCTGCTTCCCTCTGCTTCGGGTGCCTGCTTACGGGGAGTGACGTTCCCTGGAGCTCTGCTGCCCGGCCAGGAGGCCGGCCACCTCCCCCGGGGTCCGTGGCTTCCCTGCAGGACTAACGCTGCTCTGCTCGTCTGCAGGGTTTTGTCTGAGCGAAGGCGTTGAAGGCTTTCATGTGTATGGCCTGTGAAAGTTCACTTTTATTGTAAGGATTACTGTGTTTGCCTTACTTGTCTTACTGCTTACAGCCTGCTTTTCCTTGCTGCCTCGAGCCTGGCTGTAGATGAATGGCCTCTACTAGAAAGGAAAAAAAGATGAAATGAAGATAATCCTTCTGTTGCCAAAAAAATGTAGTCTCTGATTTTTATTYGTATAGGGACTGAAAAGCCTTTTTCTTTCTTTTCAAAGGAAAACGGAAATTGTCAATCCACTATGTTAACTTTGCTCAGGACTTTATCATTCCATAGTATTTCTGTGGAAGCCCGAAAAAAAAAAAATACTTTAGCACAATAAGAATAAGAAAACCCCCCGAAATAGTTGGCAGACAGGTTCTATGTGGACTGGCCCTTTTGGTCTATTTGACAGATGCTCTCCCTGCAGTCACTTAATGTTTTGAATATATTTCTCTATCTTTAATGCCCTTATTGTGAACTACAAAGAAACCTGACAAAATTTCTGATTTGTTTTACTTTGAAAACTATCTGTGCTTTTCTACCTTTTCTGTTCTGGCTTGGGAAATGTGCTAATAGAACCATTTCACTTCCCCTCTCCAAAAAGCTTTGTGCTGCCCGAGCCCTGGACCCTCGCGGAGCACGCGTCTTCCCTGCGGTCATCCCCCCCCCCTCGGGTGGGGAAGGCATCTCTGCTGTGCAATCGCGTTTCTGTAAGACAGGCTCTGTGTTTTAGCTGTTGTTGAAGATTTCGAGTTGGCTTCTTCACTGTTTGGACTGATGAATTGAGAAGTGCAGTGGACACGTAGGGCCTTTTACTTTAGTGGTTTCAGTAAATGACACCCCAGTAGCACAGCGAGYGAGCACAGATGATCTTCTGCCCTCCTTGCTCTCCTGCTGACTTGCGCAGAGGCCAGGATGGCACTGACCAGACCATGCCTGAGCACTGGGACCCGGGAAGGCCCGGCCCAATCCAGAGAGCCCTAGCACTACCCCTGCTACGCCAAGAAGCCGCTGGGAGAGCGCTCCCCGTTCAGGCAAGCACATGGGCAGGCTGGCGTCTCGTACGCTCTTAGCTCCGGCCATCTCCCTGCCTGGCGGCAGGTGCTGCGCATCCAGGTAAGATGTTCGAGCAGGGATTTTCATAAGGAGAAAAGCTATGCTTGCTTGTGTCTCAGGGCCCAACCGAGTTTGCCCACGAGTACCCTTAACTACGATGAATTCAAATGTTGTGCTGATTAAAAGACAAATGGTAAAGTTCTCCTTTTCTTTGCATATGTTTAGTTGGGGCATAGACTTTCAAATATCTAGGCATGTATGTTGTTGAAGACAATTCCAAATAAGCCAATCTGTGCTGATACTATCCTGAGCTGCTTGTGCTAATAAAAAAAAAAAAAAAATCTCAGAAATCTTTAATCATCAATTTTAATGATATGGTTTTGTTTTTGATGAGCTACTTTATCATAACAAGGGGAAATGCAATATATTTTTTTCCAAAGCTCCAGCTTCATAGGTGCACACACAAGTCCTTTTTCAGCTCCATTTGAAATCAATGTGGAGAAATTGATTTCAAAGCCCAGTGAATTCAGGAGGAGTTACTCCATTGACTTTTAATGTGCTTTCAGGTGTGCACTTTAATAGTGGTATGATCACACCTGAAACTGAAAAATTTCTGTTCTAAAGTAAAATAAGTGACAATAATGAAACTGGTATTAGAATAAGAACTACTCAATGAAATGGACTCTTGGAGCAAAATTGTAAGTGTACACAGCCCCCACTGAGGAGGAAAAAACACTTTTCTTTCTGTCAGTTCAATGAGTTAACCCTCCAGAGCTGTGATAGGTATACTATAAACGTTAAAAGCTTAAGAAAATATTCCTGAAGTTCAAAAGGGAAGGCAGTACTCTGGATTCTTTCAGCTCTTTTTTAACTGTAAGGTAAATTGTGCAGCCTGTTGCTCTAGTACCTTTGTGAACTGCCTAGGGTTGCCTGTACATGAAAGTAGATATAGGGGGGAAAAAATAACAAAAAACTGAATCCCCCAAAAGCAAACAGCAAAAAAAAACAGACTGCTTTTCTTATCGAAGTGGGTTGTGCTGAGTTCCACTTGTCTGAGACATGTAGGAAAACACTCGATTTAAGCTATTTGGAGCCTCTTTCCAGATGAAAATTGAAATGGTAAAGCTGTTTTTTGATGCTCGTGTRTATTTAAGAGCTTGATCCATTCGCAGAGATAGCATTACAGCACAGCTTGCAGGGAACTGGACACATTTACGCTAGCTTCACAAATGACCCAGATGCCTGTGTTGTTTATTCCCTGCACTCGGTGTTCAGTGTTAACCTCGTCTGATTTTTTTTTCCTGCAGTGTTGTACATAACTGTATCTGCAGATATATTCCAAAGCAACCATTAAATTAGTGTAGTAGGCAGTCGTTCCTTCAAACACTATAGATACGCTCCCTAGTGAACAGGGCAAATGTCACCTCTATTGGATCAGGCTATAGGTTATTGTTCCTTCTGCAATTAAATACAGACAGCCTTCAAATTCAAGCCTGTAATAGCTGGTGTGGTAATGGTTGTGAACGCGAAGCACTCAAATAACAATACAAATAAATATCAGTGCCTGTTACTGGGTTCAACTTTGAAGACTTTCATTGGTTTCCTTTACCTTGGGACCCCAGGTCCCTTAACAAGAGATGAGAAGCCTGACTCCAAGAATACTTTCTATCCTCCATATTATTGATTGCAGTTTTAAAAATAAAACAGCTAGCTCTTCAAATGGTAAATAAATGAGATTWTGTGTTGATTTGACTGGAGAAATGGAGGGGGAAAATAGTAGCACTTTTTACAAGTGAAAACGATGGGCTGGATCTGGTATATGCAATCTTCTTTGTTTTCCTTATGTAGCATGGAATCAAAATTTGGCTTCATATAAGCTGCTAGTGCTTCATCAAATCCTGCAGGCGGAAATGAGCTTTGCGATACCTACTGTACTGTTCATTAACACGCATTAAATTCTGCTCTGTTTTCTCTAACTCCCACTAATCCAAAAGATTACAAGCATACAACTAACTGGAATAGAGCCCTAATGAAAATGGATACTAAAATGAGTGTGAATAAACAAAGTAGACTGGTTAAAAAKAAATTGCATCTCTAGAAGGTGTTTAAGTAGTGAAATACGGGCTTCTTTTATGGTATTTCTGGCATTGCTCCTGTAACTCTTCATGAGCATACCTGACAAAAATGAAAGGGGTRGGGAGGAATACCAAAGTCTTTTTCTGTTTAAAATTAAATTTTAAATAACTTTAGCCAGTGGCACTATCTGGGGAGARACTTGAAGTGTTGTATGCCCCCTGCTTCTCAGGGAGACAAGCTTTCCACTTGTTTTGTTGGAAACRTTCGAATGCTGGGAAGTTTCTTACGGATTCTACCCATGGACTGGCAGCATGCCTGGGCAGATGATATTCTACATCATCTATGTGTTTGCAAGTTAAGTCTGTTTCTGTCCTAATGCAGGAAAATGAAAAGGATCCCTGTAATATTTTGTTTTGCTCAAATATTGCTGTTTCATCGTTGATTTCTTAATAAAAACGAAGAATCTCTAAAAACATGACATATAGGTATGCAAATATTTTTCTAGCCAACAGCTCATTAAAGATCCAGACCACTTTTGTAGAAAACTGGATGTTAACAGATACTTGACCACTCTCTAACATGGATCTTCTGGTAGAGCAGTATATAAAACTAACAATTTCTATATTGAAATAAACAATAATAATGCTCACCTTCAAATGAATAGGTTTTTGCATTGCTTTTGTTGGTTTCCTGGAGGAAAAGCACATTCCTGAAATATAAAATAAACAGGAGCAAATAGTAAAGCCTAGAATAAAAGCACAGAGAAATCCTCTGGGGACAGGCTTGGAGAGCTGCTGTGCCACTAGCCTCTGGAAGCTGATTTTCCAGTTGGCATATGCCCCCTCGGAGCTGCACTGGGTAAGGGCAGGTTAATGCCCAGCTGCAGAACTGCCTTAGGGAAAGGAGGAAGTTTATTCTTGTAAACACAATATTTCCGTACTGCCACGCAGGTCAGCGAGYCCTTAGCGCATAAAGAGAGGCTGCAAAACTCAGCCTTGAGGCAGACGTGCTTTAGTCACTTCACTAATGCAGTGTATCAAAATAAAATTTTGTAACTTGGGAATGATTAGTACTTTAAAATTAGGAAGAGTGTTTTGTTGTCACTGCTGATACTGTGGTATTTATTTTTGCAATTAATAAGCTTAAATCAATTCCTTAAGTATCCTTCTGTTATGATTTACAGTGGATACTGAGCCTCAAACCTATCAAAAGCATTAATCTTTAATACAAAGACAATTTAGTCATCTTGCCAGAGAATTTTAATTAGAAGGAAATCCTTCATCTCCATGATGCTTAGTAGTATTAATCTTTCTGTATCATTCTATCAAGTTTTGGCTGCAGGAACAGTGTGTTAAGTTAATTAATTCCTAAGGGAAAAAAAAAATATTGCTCTGAAGACAGTTTAGCTCACTTTTGTTTGCGAGATAGCTATTCAGTGCCTTTCCTGTCCTTGAGTGGAAACTTGCTTTTATAAATGGCACTTAACCTTAGCACGTGCAAGTGGCTCTGCCCACCCTGACCAGCAGAGAAGGGTCCTGACGCTTCCAGGTGGCTCCGTAAAGCCCCTTCCGGGGCCTCCTGTGGCAGCAGAGCTGCTCTCCGAGCYGAGAGCAGGGCCTGCAGCATCGTGAGCACAGAGCCGTGTAGGTGGCTTTCTCTGGAAGAAACTGCAACAACTTTAATTGGCCAGAAATGGTAGTGCAATTAGATCTTTTTGGTTGCATGATACATTATCAAAATGAGAGTTTGTTTGTTTTTCATTCCAGGAAAACGTTTCAGACATTATTATTGGCAATATATTAGGGGTAAACCTTCATTAAGATGATTTGCACAACTGAAAAGCATATTTCAAAGTTTCTAATTTATCCTCAATTACATTATGTAGAAGCTACTATTTTTCTTCAGAAACCAATTGCATAAACTGAGACAGAACACTTGCATTAAATGAAAAAAGAAACTAATTCCAGGTATTTAAAAAATAAGTTCACAAGAAGAAGAAAAATCACTAATCTAAGACTGATCTAATCCTTGCTATATATTTATCCATTTCCCACAACAGTGGTTATTCATTGTGATTGCTGAGGTTACAGGAAATTGTTATTGTTTTCCTATCTAGTGTTAAATAACAGATGCATTCTTTTCTTTCTAACTGTTTGTTCACATCTTCTTCAAGTGGCAAATTACATCTTGCATCTAGCCTCTTTATGACCACCTTTCAAAGTTTAGGGTATGAAAAATATGGCAAAAAAATAACTGCAAAGAGGTTTCCTGTTAAATAATGTTTTAAATGTTTGATATGTATTCAGGGTTGGGTTTTCATTAAAAAAAATAGAATTTAAATGGTTTAGTTTTCTGAAGTTTGAAGATTTCCTTCTTGAAGAACCACTACCCTGAGAACCAATTATCCAATGAGTTGGGGGGGTGTTTTCTTTTTTCTTTCTTTTTTTTTTTTTTTTTTCTGTCCCCAAATGTTTTCCATGCTAATCTTCTTGCCTCCTTATGTATTGTAAATCTGTTTATAGCGGCCATCAGCTCAAGCTTTAAGCTTTTCAAATAAATAATCTAAGCTGTGAAGAACCTTTGAAAATGACAGTGGGGTGAATCAAGACTGATTCACCTGCAGTGTTCTGGATTATTTCRTTACTTTTGACATTATGCTTTTGAAGAGTCATCACATTTTGAGGCCAGCTGGACTCAAAGGATGTGGCATTTCAGCCAATCCCATTCAATAGCTGTTTCCAGAAATGATACAGTTTCAGAGCAGTTGTCTCAATAGTGCATCATTTAAAGGCTTGTTCAAGCTGCTAACTACATGTAGCACACCTCTGTCAGAAGGGTTGCCCAATCCGTAGCTGAAGGCCCCTGTTTAGAAAGCGTACGTTTGTGCCTGCTGCTCTGAGTGCCGAGATCACTGCTAACTGGATTCAGTGATGGGCTGGATACACTGCTGCTCTTCTGAGAATTTGACTATCAGAGTATTAATACATCGAAACATAGATTAAAGGCATTGGAAGTGAAGTTTAGATGCAGGGAAATGTGCTGGGGTTGTTCCTGCAGTTAAACATTTACATCTGAAYGCACCTCTGCTCTACCTGAGGCTAGCTTTTCCCCCTCTGTAGACTGTTTCATTTGACTAGAATTACACTGTCTCATAAAGAAAGCATGAGACTGTTCTCTGTAATCGACTCTTCTCAACATTTCCAGTAAACCTAATAGGGCACTGCTATTAATGTGCATCTTTTCCTGGGAGTCAGAGGGGGAGGTGGGTAACATGAAAAAGGTGCAAATGTTTCAGCCAGGACTGACCTCTGGATTTAAACAGTTCAGTCAATTTGTGAGGTCCTCTGGGAAGCTTGTGTCGAGGACAAACATAGAACAATGTGCTTTGTGGCAAGGGAGGAACTAACACGGTCATACGCTGAATCTCAGGCCCTGGTCAGGGGCTCGAACACCTTGCTCAGGAGACTTCTGAAATAGAACAACGAAGCTAAAGGGAACRGGACCCGCAGGCGGCGTAAAAGTCACTGTTCAGCAAGAATGATTGTATTTGATTGACTTGGCTTGTCAGGCAAACCATAGCTAATGCAGATGAATAGAAAGAAAAACCACTGGGATAATCTGAGATTTTCTTTGATATACTACTTTTTTTTCAAAGCTAGACACTCTGAGTATCCAGCCTTTTTACTTTGTGTTAGTGGCTTCTGCATGCGTGCTCTCTCTCTCTTTTTAGGCTCAGACTTGCATGCCTGTGTATACTTTCCTTTTTTCTTTCCTTAGTGTATATCTATACTTTCAAGTGACCAAAGATGTAGAATAAATGGCAAACTTGCTATATAATCTGTTAAAGAGTTCTCGGTCTTCAGAAAAAAAAAAAAGTGAACATGTATTCTGACATCAATTTAAAAAGAAGCTACATGCTTAAGTGTGACCTATTCTATCTGCATCTAATCTAAAGACTAGGTCCTAGACATATAGTTCCTTTCAGTGAGTGGCACATTGAACACCTTTCTGGATCTGGGCTTAGCTTGTTTTAAGTCCCATTTGATCATTTCTGTATAGTTATACGTCAGTGAAGTTAATGAAGATTAGATTCTTATGAACCTGGGTTCCCACAGTCCCAGCTCTCTCTGTTTGGCTGGGCAGTTGAAAGCTACTTCTCTGCCTGATTCAGGATTGCATACACGTTGGTTAGGTGGTCCATATGCATGTGTATCTGTGAATTGACCAAGTGGCTACTGCTTCTGGAATTAAGTAAAAGAACGGGATACTGAATGCTGCTTCTTCATTGTAGGGCACTTAGATTTCTGTCCTCCATTCAGCCTCTGACTTTTTCACAGAATTTCTAGTAATTTAATATCTTTGAGAACTGTACCACGCTATCAAATTTTGTAGAAATTGGCCAGTTTTTTAAACTGCAGGGCCAGCTAGATGATGTAGTTTCTTAAACTGATGTTTGTGATCATGTAAACAAGGCACTGTCTAGCTTTCCTTAAGTTGATATTCAGAAGTTTTGAAAAATGGACTCAGGACACTTTTTAGTCATTTAAATGATGCTTATGCTGTAAGCTGTTGTGGGAAGACTGGAAAGCTTGAAGTAACATTCAGAAGAGTTGCAGAACTTCTCTGTAGATCATAGACCCAACCTGGAAGGCTGGTACCAACTAAAGTTGCTACCCTTTGAGTAATGTCCACATCACCATAAAAATGTGTACTATTTGTACTTTTTTCCTGATCTGACAGAGAAGTTCAATGACTGAAGGTTTAACTTGCATCTCCCTTCTAGAGATGGGCCCCAGGTCAGGTCTGAAGCATGTCAAAAGAACTCTTCAGTAAAGTAGCTACTATATACCACTAGCATTCTCTATGTGCATGGTGGATGAATGGCTCAAGTTTTCAGTGTCATAAATCTGGAAGTTCAGCAGCTTTCAAAAGCAGTGCATGCACTTAAGAAAAATAACTTAATGATTGTGTAGAGAGTCCAGTGACAGGGCCAGCACCATTCACAGAAAGCAAAGCAAGTAGAGAAGATGCTTTCAAACTGAAGGAATCCTGGCAAAGTAAAGCCTTAATCAGATAAGTTGTGTTCGTATAAATATATTGCTTAGTTTTTAAATCCTAGGTATGAATAACCCAATATTAAACACTCAATTTTCATAAACAAATGTCTAATAGGCTCTTACCAACATGCACCACAATGTTTTTTTGCATGTGTCAAAGGCCGACAATATTGAAGACATTTGTTTCAGCTGAATAGATGCTTATTTCCTGCACTTCTAACTGCTGTGCCTGTGTACGTGTGATATGGGCTCACAGGCTGACTTGAGCCCTCAAAAGGCGGGGGTATCAGATGCTCAACTAAGAACTCAGCATTGTATTTGGGACAGATATCCTAAATAGTTCTAGTAATAAAAGTAATAATTACCCTCTAAAAGCTAAATTATGCTCAATTTACACTTTATACAAATACTTTAATATATTCATAGGAACTTACTCTTCCCACCAGTATTGGTGTACAGTGAGCAAATACTGCCTTTCGGTAGGGAGGAGAAAGTAAGTGTATAAACATTCTTGGCAAATTTTGCACTATCTGAAAAGCATGTACATGATACAGGTTAGTATGTTCACGTGTGCACTTCTGTAGAGCCAGGAAATGGAATCCTTCTAGCCAGTATGGATTTAATATGCTGTATCAAGATATCTTCAAACTGCAATATGTATAGGATCTACCTTCCTTATAAGGCCCTTACTTACATTATTCTCTTTGATGAAAATTCTCTGGCTCTCAAATACTGTACATGAAGGCCTATTACATTCCCCTTTATTATAGCAACATCTCCTTGTGACATTCAAAATGCCTGTCTTTCAAGGATGCTGTTATAATAAGGTCCAGAGTGCTTGTAATAAATTCACAGAGATCAATGAGTACTTCATGAAATAYCTTCGTGTTCAATTCTTTCTGTGGTGCAGTAGTATAAAAACCTAAAAAAAAA
>NW_028186149.1:6386579-6439578 GCF_003343005.1 Rhea americana
TGCAGCTTTTGACATGAAATTAAAAGATTGTGCTTTCCTTCTAATCTATGTGTCAAAGTATTATATTTGTCTTGAGAGGAAGTCATTGGGATTTGCTGAAAACTTGGAGATACTGAATTCCACCTGGTTCTTGCTGTGGGATTTCAGATTCCCATATTTTGATGTAAATACTTCTAAAGGAATAACTATAGGACTAGGAATATTAAACATTTGGAGTCATTTAATACAATAAGTAGACCTGTAACATCTGCTCTAATTCCTATCTTCTATTAGTTGTTTCTACCAATGAAAAGTAGGTGACCTCTATGCCAAGCAGTAACTCTGTCACTACTTGTATGTACCTAGCTCAAGTGCACCAAGAACCTGGTGATGATTTATCATAGAATTGGTAAGGTTGGAAGGGACCTCTGGAGATCATCTAGTCCAACCTCCCTGCTCAGCAGGGTCACCTAGAGCATGTTAGACAGGGTTGCATCCAGATGGGCCTTGAAGATCTCCAGAGAAGGAGACTCCACAACCTCTCTGGGCAGCCTGTGCCAGCGCTCCGTCACTCTCACAGGGAAGAAATTCCCCGGCACGGTCAGGCAGAACTTCCTGTGGTTCTTAGCTGTGCACGTGTCAGTAAGACGGCACAGTAAGATTCAAGTACTAAATTGAAGGAATATCTCTTATAAACACACAGTCCTTTTATCTTTTAGAAAGAACACGTATTTGCACTGTTGCAATATACTGGTGATTTATTGTTGTTCAAGCTTATTATAAATCATATGCTGTAAGGTCGTATTATTGAATGCTACATGTCAAACTGGTTTATTTATAAAATGCAGTACACTCCACAATCACACGGTCAGAGATTATGATGGTTGAGAATATTGTTATGCTACAGCTTATAATTAGATCAGAAGATTATTCTAAATGTGCAAAACTTACACAGTAAATACACTCTYTATAAAGTAGATTTTAAATTGAATACACTTATTTCTAACTGTGCAAGATAGCAATCCTTTTTGTGAATAATTTTTGTTTTCACTAGAAACAACTAAAATCATTCATAGTTAAAACTTTCCAAGATGCCTTCATCCTTTGTCTAGAAAAGCTAGTATCAAAAGCTGATGTTTCCACGAAACAATGCTGGAAGAAGGGCATCAGAAATTGCTTTTGACTCACACTTGAACCCTTCGCTGTTGCTCTCTCAAACAGCTAAACTGCTCTTGATTCCCAGAGATGGAGTRTATCTCTCCTTCAGATTTGCTTTAAGCAGGTTTTGCACTAGCACAAGTGACTCTAGAAATACAGGACGATGAAGTACAGGCGCTGTGGCTTTTTTTGTCTATCATAATCAATATGCATAATCAATAGTTGACACAAAAGGACTAATTGCTCCTAGCATTTAAAAAGAAGTGCTTATTAGCACAAAAGCTGTGTATTTATCATCTTATTGTAGTTGGTAACTCTACTACTCTGACACTTATCTACAGTCACAATCAGATTAAAAAAAAAAATGTTTGAGCCAGGATCTAGGAACAACTAAGGGCTATGGGAAGGTGGGAAGGACAGGATGTTAGAAATATAATCCAGTTTGTCAAGGAGTTTCTCTTTTGGTCTCATGTCTTTCCATTTTGGCTTTATTTTTGATGCTGAAATCAAGATATACTAGATATAGCACTATCCCTGAAATATAATTAAATGATGCTTACTTTTTAATATTTTAAGTTATTCTACCTCTTAAAATTTTATAGTCATGTTAGTTCTGCATTTCTTTCCAGATCGGGGCTGTAGATATGTATTAGAATTATAGTGAAAAGCTAACTGTATTTTGAGATGCTCTATTTTGAAACAGTGAACAAGAATAGGCATAAACAAAATGTAAAGTGCCTTCCACTGGCTGACTACATCAGATAATGCTCCAGACAATTGATTTTTTTTTTTGCTTGCATTTACGCATGAAGCAGTGTTGGCCTGATTCAGCATATATGTATCATGGGGCTACAGAAAAGGCTGATGTCAATGAATGTTACCAAAGGTGTGTTCTTGTAAAAGCAGACTGGCATGCGGAAAGCAGAGGGGAGAATTAGCCTGACTAAAGTGCTTGCAAATTACGTAGGATTGCTCAAGACTTCCCACTACCTTCTATATCTCAAATTTTGCCAAGCTCTTTTTTGGAGTAAATTGTCAATGTCTGAACTTTATTATAACCTTTCTGTAGAAAGATTCCTGAARTGCTCAGAAAGGTTAATTAGCAATGCAATAATTCTGTTAAGTGCCTTCCACACCCAGTATTCTCATGTCYGCAAAATCCATTTCAGTGAAGAAAAGGACTGTTGCTCGTTTCGGTGGTGCCCTGGTCGGAGCAGTAGCTTGCAGCAGCTCTCCTCGGTGGGGTGGCAGGCAGCCGGCTGGGGAGGTTGCGTACTGTTTGCGCAGGGGAGATGTGTAAGAGAATGACTGTCTTCAGTTCCGTGGGAAGTGCAGGTGAAGTAATGTTAGGAGGGCCGTGAAGACTTGTAGGAGTAAGGGTGCTCTGCTTGCTGTGGAGGCCAAGTAGAGTGTCTATGCTGGGTTTCCAGTCTCTGGGAGAAATTTCAATTTTTTGCTGCAATTTGGAGGCTAAAAAGCCTTGCATACAAAATACCTCTTTTTGCAGCTGCTAAGAAATCTCCCCTGTGGCAGGGAGATTGTGTTTGGGGCATATTTGGTCCCATCAAACACTCAAAGGTGTTTACAAGCATGTGAATTTGAGGGTTTGCAGTCAAGCTTTGCTAGGACCCCTGTGGCGATGGTGGCAGTTTGTGTGGGTCCTGCCTCCTCCCTGCTGGGCTGTTCCCCTGCCTTGTGCTGTCCCCATGTCACGGTGTAGTTCATGTAGCGCTGCAATGGTGGAGTGAGAGGGTAAGTGCTGGGACTGTATTGACTGAACTGCAGAAAAACTTCATTTTCAAATTGCATTGCCTACAACTATATGTCCAAAACTGTTCTTAATTATCCACCTGGAAGTTATCTGGTAACTCCCTGCGTCCACTGAAGCCCATAAGAACTGTAGATGTACAGGGTATATGAAAACAACCTTGTAGATAGGAGGCCTTGACAGGCTTTAGTCCCAAATATGCAAATGTTGATCAAATCCTCCTTGAAAAGTCCCTGAACATCTAGCAGCCTTTGCAAAGGAAGAAACTGGCCCGCTGTGTTGGGGAGCTGCTGTCTGTGGGACTGCCTCCGACGTTCATTGAGGTGGAAGAGCACATTGCTGTGTCTTTAAGCTGAGAGATGATTTTAGCTTGAAGGCCAGAACTTTACGGTTGAAAGTAACGTGGTTTCATTGACTTTCAGATGAAGAGCAATTAGACCTTACTTCCATTTTTTTTTCATAGATTATTTTCTCTAACTTTCAAAAGATCTGGTTTCATGAAGAATTTCTTTGCCATATGGTAGCCCTGTGCAATTTTTTCTCCCTTGCCTCAGAGAAGGGCTTCTCTGCCCTTCCTGTTGTCCGTGTTCAAGTGTTTTGTTAGAGTTCTTTCAAACCTCCTTGGGATTTCCAGGCCTTATGACTCTTCTGCCAATGCCTTATTTATTGATTTTTTGATTTTCCTACTGAATTCCTTCTAAAGGAAAGTTTTGCAGTTTTCAGAGGGATTGGATGGTGCGCTCGTTCTTTGGCAGTCTTTGTTCATACCTGTGTTTGTATCTTTGTTCATACAGTCTAACGCTGTACTTGTGACAATGTTACTACCGCTACATTTAATTCTAATTGGAAAGATTTTTCTCCTTGATAGAATGGAAGGAATACGTAGAAATATCCTACAGAATTTCTATAGGATATTTTTAAAATATCTTTTAACTCGCGTGGTTAGGAACGATTTCCTAAGCAGTTACTGTTAGCACAACTATTTGCTACAGGACTTATCAAATGATCACACCAAAATCTAAAACCTTGCTACAGGAATTAGAGTGAATAGCACTTGGCTAATTAAGGGCATGAAAGGCAGAAAATACCCTCTACCTAAGGACAGTCTATACAGCAGTGCCTTTTTGTGAGGAAAAGTGGATTTTTCTCCCCTTCTCCCCTCTTATTTTCATTCCTAAAGACTCTTTCTATCAATGTATGACTAAGTCATTCTTTTATCTCAATTTTTGTGGAAAAACTGCTTTTCCCTCATGGCTTCTTTTGGCCTAGAGCTTGTGAACTTCACTCTTTGTCAGTGTGGAATGAAGGAATACAAAATTTTCTGCAAATTGCCCCAGTGTATTAGCACTAGAGCTACGTGAACCTTTCCAAGTGTGATTTGAAAGGGTTACTTTCAAATGATAACTTCTGGGGGAGATCCAGTTCGTATGGGTTCACAGGCCAACTAGTTAAAGGAAAGGTTTGGGGCTGAGCCGCCCCTGCCCCCTCCACTGCTTCTTCCCGTGAGTTTTCCCCTGGGTTGGATCTCATTACAAACCCACAGGCAAGGTACAGGGTCAGTCACATCATGTTAATTCATACAGGTTGCCTGGTTCACTGGGACTGGAAGCTGGTTAAAGGTGAGAAGTTTATCACAGCAGCGGAACTCTGATCTTAGAAAAACAACTTTAAAATAAGCCTCTAATTACCATATGAATCAAAWTTTTAAATAAAAAGATCATTTTTAATAATTAAGAGAATCACACAGGGAATCAATCTTCTCCTGCCAGGAAAGCTCAGAGGTTGGCTTCACTTCTAACACAACAAGAACTCTGATCTCAAGGAGCTATTCCTTTCTGAAACTTGGGTGCAATTACGTGAGCTGAAATATAAAATAATAATGAGACAGTTCTATACAGCTAGAGAATAACAGCAAGACACACTCAAGAAAGGAAACATTTTAATGACTTTTCTGACTGGAAAAGTGAACTCAGCTGCAATGCTTTCTCTTTTTTCTGAAAAAAATCAAGTGTAAATATCTTCAAATAAGCAAAAATGACAGCAGGCAGCTTTGATCCCATGCATTAATTTTAACTAATCAGGAAAATGTAGGAAGCATGAAAAAAACTTCCTACATGAGCTCTCCTAAGAAAAAAAAATCCTAAATATGTAATGAACACTATGGGTTTCATTGCAATTAGTCTGAAAGCAGCCAATGACATCCTAAACAGTTTTTGCTTCAGTTGTTTGCTTACAGTCATTATCTTAAGGTCTGACTGTAAGACAGCTGTGTGGTGTTTTATTTTTTTTTTATTTTATTTTACCTCCAGATCTAAGTCAAGCCAAGTGTAGACAAAGTAGCTCCATTTTTTTTTTAACCTCTTACAGTGGACAATCATGCAGATTTATAGGCCTTTTTCTATGCTTGTCCTTTCACTGGACTAGTTGGTCTTCATCAGAAACACAGCTCGGTTTGAATTGGATATACCCTGTACGCAGCTCTGTGGCCATCTAGAAAGGCAGGCACTTTGCGTGCCTGTGTACTGTACCTAGAGTACATGGTATGCACTAACAGCAAGTGCTCTTCTGCGTGTAGTGCTCTGTACAGTAGGTTTAAACCTAAAATGGCTGACTAGTTTCTAAATAATCCCCTAGGAAACAGTTTAGTCTAGGCCATTATCTTGATAGTTCATAATTAGGTTCAATAATAAAGCTTGTTTTGCTGACCTAGGTCAGATCACGGCGTCCACCACATCTGTGCGCAGTGACCTTGCTCTGAGAGCGTATTGTTAGAAAATCCATTATTATCATCACATACACTTCGGAGAAGTGGCTGTTTTGTGAATTGATGGTGTGATGTTGCCACTTTAGATAAAAGAATCCATGAATTATTGACTTAATGAGTTAATGTTGCTTGATTTCACAACAAGGCCTTTTTAGTCTGGATGCTATTTACTGAACACATCACAACGCGAAGGAAGGCACAGATAATGGTTCATAGAGTGCGTTTACAACCCTCTTCACTTCTAACGATGTGAAGTGTAGCTAACAATAGTTCTGTTTTGGAAAACCATTAAAACTTGCACGATTATAAACAACTGATGTTTAAACAATTGACAAATAAAATGTTTACTTGCCACTGATATCCATCCTTTCTCGTTCATTTAAGATATGTCACCAGCTGGAACCTGCTAAGCTATCTCTGCCTGTATGACCAAGCTTTAATGTTGCTATCACATCAAGGTCCAGGAGAGGCTGTTAAAAGCCAACTCATGTCATCTGAAGTTCATCATATTAATATTTTTCTTTTAAAGCAGAGTATGCTGATTAAATTTATGGTATTCAGAAAGCTTGAGAATATCAGCTTTTATTACAGAATGTAACTTGTGAGAGGAAAGCAGGAAAACATACGGAGCATGTCCCAGAGCAGATGCTTTAATGGTATAAGCATCAGGTTTCAAATACCTATGCTCCTTTGATCCCAAGGTGTGAATCCCAGCACTGTTAACTGCTCACCCTTACAAGATAGATAAAATAAGGTCTGTGTGCAGTGTCTTATGAACCAGATCTTACAATTCCTATGAAACCATAACTCTCACTAAAATTGGAGAGCAATCTTGTCCTTGTATAGAGTGAGGACTGTAGGACTCAGCTCTATCTATAGAGCTGTTCGAAGGAACCACAGTAAAACCATCCTCAGGTTCTTCATAGTTTTGCATTAGTTTTTAATTAACTTTCCGGAAAAAAAAACATAACTATATAGACTTGTCTCAGTAGGTGTTTATCTGCACATAACTTCCACCCTTATTTTATGTAGAAATACATGCAACTTAAATATGCTGGCCATATGTGACCTAAAATTAGTCTGTAAGAAAATTTGTGCCTGGCACTTAATAATCTGTTTGTAACACTCTTCAAAGACCATAAGGTAAATGCTGCATCTCCCTTATGGTCGTACTAGTGGTCTAAGGAGCTTCTGCAAGGGAATTTGTCACCAGTGGTGAATGAACTGACCCCTATTTATCCACCACATACACAGTTTAAAGGCTGATCTCAAGTTTGCAGAACTCATCCAGATTTTCTGTGTAATACAAGGGAGTTTGACCTGTCTGTAAAAATTATGGGGCCTGCCTGGAAGTTGTGGGACAATGAGGACAAACTTTTTCAGTTGTCCCATGTGACAGGACAAGAGGCAATGGGCAGAAATTGAAGCACAGGAAGTTCCGCGTGAACGTGAGGRGRAATTTCTTCACTGTGAGGGTGACGGAGCACTGGCACAGGCTGCCCAGAGAGGTTGTGCAGTCTCCTTCTCTGGAGATAGTCAAGGGCCGCCTGGATGTAACCCTGTCTAACATGTTCTAGGTGACTCTGCTGAGCAGGGAGGTTGGACTAGATGATCTTCCAGAGGTCCCTTCCCACCTTACTGATTCTGTGAACCTGAGTGTTGATGGGGCATTGCCCCTAGCAGTGCTGCTCTACGTGGGAAGCAGCTATCACAAGCATTTTGGAAACTTCTAACAGGGAGTGGACACTGAACTGAGTCCATGCAAAGTCTGTGGGCTGAATCTGTGCTGAGAGCCCCACAACAGCAGCTCTAGCAAGTTCATGTTGCATTGAACATTGCAGTACCACAGCTAATGTTGTTCTGTATCACCTTGTCATCTGCACTTGTTGAAACAAAGCATGCTAAGGATAACTTCCATGAGAGAACCCAACTAGCAAGACCTTTTTAAACTCATCTGAATCACTGAATTAGAAAATCTGTCAAAGATTTAAATCTTTTCAGAACATGTGTTTTGCAAATGGTTAGAAAACATTGTTCTGTAGGGATCCAAGGATTTAAAAACTTCAGAGTGCACATGGGAGATCTCCTGGAAGAACTGATTGTGTACACATGACCAGCACTGATCACACAAACACATGGTTAGCTGGAACAGCCCTTGAAACTCACTGAAACCAACAATTTTGACCATTTCTTTATTGCAATATATGAAAACATATGAAAACAAGATACTGATTTATTATAGGTGATAGTTGTTAATTGTATTGCATTTAAAGCAAGAATCATTCTGCACAGAAATAGCAGCTTAACTGATGTACTTCACTCATGGCAAAACTTTTTTTTAATGAAAGTATTTCTTCTCTATTTTCAATGTTGGCCTATTAATCTCTTTGCTTGATATTCAGTGTTAAAACTTTTTGTCTTGCCATTTCACTAAGATCACGTTACTACATCCAGATCAGTGGTGTTAAAGTACAAATGACTTGATTATATAATTACTTGAAAGTGGTGTCACAACCATTTTGGAATATTACTGAACAAAAGAAAGGATAACTTGTTTTCCTCGCTTCCTTTCATAAATTAGAACAAAGGAGGAGGAAAAGGTTAGGATTACAGGGAAACTCTCAGACAAGAACCCCCACCAATTATGCAGCTATCAGTTCACTATTACACAGCTATTCAGAGGAGATAATTTAGATAGTCTTCAAACTCTTACAAAACTGAATAGATTATTTTGCTTTTGTTAACAGTACCCCTGCTTATATTAGAACTTTTTTTAAAAAGCCTATTCCTATGACGGAAAAGGGCAAGGTGCAATTCCTGCACAAAATGAGTTTTTTCACGTGTTGGAGAGGATGTTAACACTTGCTGCTAAGTGAGCTGCATCAGCAGGGATAGAGCATGCAGATTTGCCTTTTCCTCTTCAGTTAGTGTATACGTTTAGTGCTGCTGTTCTTCATTAGCAGGTGTGCTCAGCACCAACCCAAAAATCATGTTCCAAGGGCTCCTGTTTACTCATCCATTAGGAGGAGGAGAGGGGTCAGGGCAGACTCTCTCGGCCGTTGTCTTCCTTCCCGAGTGTCGCGTGCTCTGTAAATGAAGAGGGCAATCAATAGAGCAATGGGAAAGGGGCACAAGTAGTTTGCCGGTCCATGCTACCTGGAAAGGCCTGTTTCTAGCTGAGGTCTTGCCATTTGTAGGATCCTGCTAGCTCACCAGCAGTAGATCAAGGAAATGAGATGGATGGGGTTTTCCTTAGGAATGTGTGCAAGAGCACTGAAATGTACAGAGGTACCTTGCTCTGTTTTACCATGTCTTAGAAACCCTCCATCACAAGGATTGTGTGGAGACCAAAGGGAGGGTGATGGTTTCACTGCAGCTTTGGTTGAATGTTATTTCTGTGCACAGTGGAGGCTTGTGCTGCTCAGCCTAAATAGGCACCAAGAGATACCTTCACTCTGGTCAGCCAGAACTTGGAGACCGTGATTTCAGTAGCTGTCTGTACATGCATCTATTTGCTGGAAAAGCTGGTAATATGATATGTCCTGTCTCTCTTTTTTTTATGCCATGGAGGAAAAACAAAAAAAATCAGGGCATATGTCAGACTGAATGGACCTTTTCTGCCTGTACTTAGAGGTGCTTCAGTATGGATCAATGCAAACTGGTAAAGTGTATAGCTACAGAGCAATAGATGTATTTTGCAATTGTTATGTGGATATGTAGATATATACTCTTTCCCTTACTTTCTTTGTACCAACTCTCCTTAGTGGCATGAGGGAGTCTTACAGGTCTTGAAAGACAAAGGCCTGAATAACTTTAAAGTTTAAGTGTGATCTGAGAGCCTTTCTGTTCCTTGTGAAGCTGTAGCTGAAAAGCTTGACATCTTATGATCTACCAAGACTAAAATAAAAACTTTTGCAAGCCTATAGCCAACAATTATGGGTGAAAGCTTGTAGCTCTCTCTACTTACACGAAGTACTCATTTCCAACCTTCACTGCTCTGAGATATTAGAGTTCAAACTTGTCAGTGTTCTAGGAGTGCCCTGAACCTCGTACTAGTACATTCTAGGGGCAAATTCCTCATTTGTAGAAAGGAAGAAAACGTTTTTTAGCAGGTTATTATCTGAAAAAAATGATGGTTGTCTGCAAGCAGCTGATAGGTTTGGAAGGTTAGAGGTAGTCCTGGCAAAGATAGATTAGTGGGCAGAGTGCAGGTGAGGCAGTCAGAGGTGTTGGAGAAATGCAATTCATCACTTGAAATCAGAGTTTAGTGTGTGTATGTCACTTCTGCATATATGCTGCTAGTAATTATTTTATATGAAGGATAATACTGCTTTTAGTATTGCTATAGGGAGAAGTGCCTGTACTTGTAAGATGATGTGAATTAGCACAGTTGTACTGATATTAACTGGAAAGCCTTTGACCAAGCAGGGCTCTGCTTTGTTAAAAATATACATGAGCATTTATCTGCTCTTGCGGGTATTTACAAGGCAAACTCTTTATAGTAAGTCTTAGTTTTCTTTCTGGGTTTGGGTTTTGTATTCTAGTGACTCCATTACCTCATTAGCCACACTCGCAATGGTCTCCCCTGGTTTACTTCCCTCTGCTAGTCCCCTGAAACTGCACCCGCTCCTGCTCAGCCAGTCCATTAGCTAGAACTGTGCTTCAGTGCTATTACGTCTTCTGAAAATGCCCAAGTCCTAATACTCTTGCTTAGGCTGGGTAATCTCTCCCTCTCTGAGAGAGATCATTGCTTTAAATGCACATGCATGCATGAAACAATTAGCAGATGTAAGCAAGGGGAGCAGTCTGGCTCGTCGGACTGTATGGGGAAAAAGTTCTCTTTCTACTAGTTCACTTGATACCTTTACAGCCAAGATACCTGCCAGGTGCCAGGGAAGGTGCTGAGAGCACCAGGTCATCTTTCTGTTCGTTTCTAATGCAGTAATAGTAATTGTCGGAATCTTCCGCAAGGTTGGCTGTAGCATTGCTTTATAGCTGTCTGTAGTAAGCAGTCTGCTTTTGTAATTGTGGGAAGCCATAGTAGTCAACTGGCACCAGAAGAAATCTTGGTAGTAAGGGCAGAAGATACCAGAGAGGCAGTGGTAATGAGAGAGCATCTGCTCTTCAGAGAAGTGTCAATAAATTATTTAAAATACTAAAATGCTTCTTGTTCATTCCCACCTATAATAAAGTACCACTGTTTTTGGTTTGTTTTATGTCTCTACTGGCATAATTTCAATAACTTTTGCACACATTTTCTAGTGGAAGTTGGGAGCCTAATGTTGTTTAGGGACACTTTCAATTTATATTGCTAAACAGTGATGAAAGCCCCAGTGAAGTGTTTGAGGGGGAGGGGGAATGCAAGTAATTTGGATAAAGCCGCAAATACATAGTCTAGTATTTTTAAACTTATTTAACATCTTATGTTGTATAACATACTGGCTAGTTATAGTTTTCAGATAGATACCTCCTTTTCAGCGTGCTAGAAATTGCCCTGGTTGGATCTTTCAGGTTCTTTACTCCTGGGAGAAACCTGTGATCAGGCACCTGTCACTCATCCTTGGAAAGGCTTTTTAGGCGACTTTTGACACTAGCCATATATTTTGCAGGGTATACTCTGCTGGGTATGCGTTACATCCCACTGTACTGTAAGTCTGCCTTATAGGGGACACGAGGAGAGAAACTCCTCTCAGATGTGTAGGCAGCTGAAGGCATGAATTGCAACTTTGCAAAGGAATTAATACAGATGATCCATTACCCCAGTGTGGAGGGGACATTATGAACAGTATGATAGAAAACACAGCAAAATCTGAAAAAAAACTAATTTTTAGAAAAAAAAGGAAATAAAACCAGCCAGCTAAGCTCTGTCTAAAAATCCATCATCAATAGAATCTGTCATCTAAGATGAGACACCATCAAGCCTAACACACATTTCAATTACACAAGTGTAAATCAGAGCAGCTCTATTCTGCTTTGCTACCACTTAAGCCAGTAAAAGCAGAGGAAGGGTCCATCTTCCGATTCTTCTGGGGACTCTCTAAATGGCTCCTGACACTGCAGTACCAGGAGCCAAATGTGATCACTGTTCCAATTACAGTTCCCCCAGACATGATCACGCCTGCCTCTGCCAAGCAAAATAACTCTTCCGTTACTGCATTCCTCGTCCTTTAGCGCAGCTCTTCTCTTTACAAGAAACTTGACCGCTAGCTCCATCTTGACCACCAGTGAAATGCTGAATTGACCATAGTCAGGCTTGACTGTAGCGTGTTTTGCAGATGAAGATGTCAAAAGGCAATCTGCAGCAAGAATGACAGCGTGATTAACCAGAATGAGGCCTAAGGCAGAAGTAGCGTGGACCACTGGGAAATTAAGGCACCAATTTTCACCGTCAAGATTGGCTGTGATAGGGCAGTATATCCTAGCAACAGCAGAAACCTTAACCTCGCCATCACAGCAAAAACTAATTTTGTGGTGTTATCTGTTCCAGTATCTTTTAATCCAAAAAGTCTTTAAACGGAAAGTAAATACTCACATGTCACTTCTCCACGAACGGCTTTCTTCTCTAATTGGGAAATCCCTAATTCAGTGAATTAAAGGTTACAGAAGCTTTAACACAAGTTTCATTTACTACTTAAAAAAAAAAAAAACATGAGAAAGGCTCAGCATGTCACTTTGTTGTAGCTGCAACAGGTTGAGGAAAAATTTTAATGGGTAACATTGTTTTAATCCTGCTGTCTCCACTTAGGATCAAATCTAGCTCAATACCTGTGTCATAGGTTGGACCCAATCATGTAAACACTATTTGGACAAATTACTAGTGGATGGTAAGAAATTTCACAGGAAAGAAACTGAAGGATTAAACTCTGTATCTTCATGAAGGGGATGTACTTCAAATATGGTAGGGGAGCTTAGCTTGTCTTTTCAAACTGTGGATCGTGGTTTCCATTTCAATTCAGCCCACCAGTGACTGACGAACAATCTGTTATTTAAAGGATAATTTTAAAGGATAATGCAGCTGTCTTCAATGGGTGTGTACTACTTTGTTTTTATAACTAGTAAACAATTTCACTGTAAAATGGTCCTTGAAGTTGATTACTTTGCGTATTTTTTTTCGGGGGGGCAGTAGTATTACTATAGGCCTAGGGGTAGCATGTGTAATGTCAGCTTTGACTAGTGGGTCTCTGGGTGGTGCTGAAGTTACTTTGGGTGGATGTCCATGTTCCCAAGCTTGGGTGATCTTAAATCTTCGACTTGTCTTCAATTATTAGGCAGCTATGCAACATATTCCTATCTCTGTATTGCACTTTCCAGTGTGTGTATGGATGTATGTTGTGGACTTCTCTTCCACTTTAGGCCAGTTTTAGAGTAAATTGTGTCACAAGAGCATATGAAGCTGGGACAGGAGCAGCAGCTCTGAAACCCATTTGTTTCCTGTTGGGGAAGTTCCATGTCAGAATTTGAAAAGTGGACCAAGTCTGAAGTAAAAGGAGAGCGCTCTATGCTCCATGTTTAATCRGCTCTCAAAAACTCAAGAATGAGGGGGGGGGGGAAGGAGTTGTTGGTTTGTCTGATTTTTCAAGGAGATATGCCAGTGTGGTGTTACTTCTGAAACTCGTGTTTTCTGTAGACTTTGTATTAAAAAGGCTGTCCATAGGTTTCACTGGTATGTACATGGCAGAAATAATATAAAAACTTCGAAACATGGATACCTAAATGTAGATTGTAATCCACGTTTAGGCACCTAAGTAGATGAAGCTATATTTTCAAAGCTGTCAAGTGCTTATAGCTCTCACTGATTGCAATGGAATTTATGGGTATATATTACTCCTGAAATTCAAGACACTTCTAATAGGAGCCAAAATTAGGTTCAGAACTGTAATTTATTCATTAAAGTTTACAAATATTGGCTAGAACCCAAGTAGGCAGTATTCTTAGCACTCAATCCAATCATAATAGCTTTGATAATAAGAGCTCTTACAAGTCCTGTTYGGATAAAAGAAACACAGATCTTTCTTTTTCCATTTACTAATTGCAGGAGATTAGGGTCACAGCAACCATTTTTCAAATTTTGCAAATAAAGTTTTTTGCAAAAAAAAAAACCCAAACAAAATAGAGTCAAATAAATATTTCACTATTATCCTGGTATACTGGTTGGTTTACATATGGAACAAGTATTCTCATTAGCTTCTGGGAAAAGTTTGAAAATCAGGACATGAAAGTTTGTCTTGCTGTGAGCGAACTGTCCCATATTGTTGCAAAAGGGACAGAGAAAGCCAGGAAAATGCTTTAATTGATTCATCAATGCACCAAAGTGTGAACAGGCGTGATGAAGTGTAAAGAGGGATGTGACACCAGTGTGGCAGAGCTGTCACAATGAAAAGGGCTTCCTATAAAAGCAATGGCACTTAAATGTTATCTAGGCTTCCTGTCTGAGATCTCATATTCCCTGGAAACTTATGCCTTAGAGGAAGTGTCTGACCAACTTGTGAGCAGCCAGGCATCATSCCATCTCAACAGGTAAACATACATACGGGCTCCGAAGAACCCCTGGTTGTATTAAGCTTGAGAGTTATGGGCAGTAATCGTTGACAGGTCCAAACAGTAATCCATCAAGGATATAATCTTGGGGGACAGGTGCTGATCGTTAGCAGTGACTCTGTGTAGTATGTCTTGTCCTGAAGCACCRTAAGACCAATAAACAAAGTTTACGCTGGAATCAATACCCTCAGTGTTAGGAATGCAGCCACCTCCAAGGTGTAATGCAGCAGTTTTGAGGCATTGTGCATTACAGCAAATTGCAGATAAGACTATGTGGGAGAGTATGCTGATAACGAAACATAATTGCATGAGATAGGGTTGAGCCAGAGTATTGCACCAAAGTGTTCCTGCAAAGTTCCTCAAGGGATTTTCACCAAAGTGATTGTAGCTGCACCTCATCCAAAGAATGGGAAATCAGAGAGAATGGAGCCCCTTAAAGTCATCCCAAGGTTTTGGCTTAGGACTCATTTGGTTAGCCGGGTGGGAACATTACTGATTTTCTACTAATGCTTCTTGCAAGACCTAGAATCACTACTGGGGTTATGCACAGTGCTTTAAACTTGCTCGTAGGGGTTAGATATATGAATTACTCTGAAAGGGTTTTGTAACCTTGAAAGGAGGAAGGTCTACAGCTATGGTAGGTMGTAAGTCTTTTCACTCTGAGATCACCAATTTCTAATGCGTTCTAGAAACCAGAGATTCAAATGTGGTCTTGAATCAAAAACTTTGGCAGAAGCACAAGTGTGAACAAGTGTGTATGAGTGTCTATGTATCTATTAATGTTACTCTGCCATTTTCGGAAAAGCTCTAGTCAGGCTCTTTGGAATATCTGCAATTCTGCAAAGTATTATAGGAAGGACATTGCTGACTGAGCTTGTGAAAGTGCAGTGGAAGGCAAACAAATAGACAATTTAGGATTTTTTATAAGCATGACTTATAAAGAAAGATTGACCTAACCTGTATTCTGTAAGTTAGGGAAAAAGATCTGAACAACTGAGGAATATTGGTATTGGGGGGGCGGGGGGAATACTGAAGTCATCTGGAGAGAGAGATTGAGGGCAGGTTTGGCTCAGCTGGTTAGAGCGTGGTGCTGCTGATGCCAAGGTCGCGATTTCAATCCCCGTATGGGCTAAGYTGAGCGTTGGACTAGATGATCTCCAGAGGTCCYTTCCAACCTTACCGTTCTATGATTCTATGTGCTCGTTCCACACAGTCTCGTAGCATCACCAAATCAATGGTAAGTCCAAGGTTAATTTAATAGCGCTGTTAACTGTATTACTGTAGCATCCATAGTCGCTGGTCACGGAGCCTGTACTAGGTGCTGAGTCCAACCAGAGAGCAGGCAGGAGATGGGGGGAGGGGGRGCATGAGATACCRTGTGCCAAATGTCAGGCACTGGCCTTGGCACAGGACTGGACTTGTGTTATCGAGGGCTTGGTTGGCATTGCATGGAGGGAGGTGTTTAAAGTGAGATTTAGCTGAGGGTGATGAAATCGCTCAGTTGCTTTGCAGAGGTTTCTGGAAAGCTGAACCTGAGTGAGAGGATAGCATCTGAGAAAATATAATGATGCTCTTCAAAAAGTTTGAAAAATAAAGCTATGGGGGCAGCTTCATCAGATGAAGAGAGGCAGGAGCCGACCTTTAGCTGTGAATGAGTCKGTAGGTGCAGGACAAATGAGACATGCCTTGCAGATAACGAAACAAATAGCGCTTTTTTAGTACTTCAGAGAAGGTGGAGTCAAAACAAGTGTTAGAGATGGTCAGAGTTAGAGCTTGGAAAAYGATCTTGAAACAGCATCAAAAACTCATACGTTTAGTCAGTATGGCATTATTTAAGAGCTGCTGTGATGAGGTGGCTGAGCATCACTGAGAATTCAAACTAATTCCTTTGGCAGCTGCCAGTTTCTCTACCCTGCTAAACGTAGAGCGGGGCAGAGCCCAACCCGAGGGGCTACGTGTCCAGGTCTCCCTTCTCTGGGCAGTGCGAGGCCTGACGCAGCAGGGGAGGATGTGTGTGGGCACCAGCTGGCTCCMCATCGTGGTCCTCAAAGATGTGCCCATGGTGCTGCCGCTGCCCTGCTCGGCGCGAGAGCAGGCACCCAAACCTCCTGGGTGACAGCTCTATGTCATCTGTAGCAGGAAAGAGTTTGAAACAATCCTGTTCGATTTTCTGTTATTCTGTTTTCACAGATCTGYGGCAGGATAGGCGCTTCCAGAGCGCTGAGTGAGTGGATGTTTGCATCATGTTTCATTGTTGATTTTCCAAGGTTTTAAGGTAGCTGATCTGAATTTTTGTGACAACGGAGACAAATGCTGTTGTCCTGTGAATGGTTGTAATCCGTGTCTTTCTTCAGGAATGAGTTTGTGAGATGCCCCAAACTTTTTTTTTTTCTGCTAAGAATTGATTTCCAATCAGTATGATATCACTTGGAATTGAGTCTTTCACTTGAAGTGAGTTTGTACAAAGACCAATTACCATTGATTTCTAGGTTCTAAATTGTACCTTTCTCTTAGCTACAAGCAGAGCAAGTACAGCAACGGGGGCATCGCCCAGGATGGAGGTTTCTCGGCCAGCCAGTGCGGCGAGCATAGCTCGCATTGCCCGGCGGCGCGAGAAGCTGCCAGGTGGGAGGTGCACCTCATCGCGTGGCTGCCTGCCGTCCGCCTTCTGCTCAGGCACGAGAGAAACCGCCAGGGAAAAGCACGGGCAAAGCTGCATCCCGGAGATGAAAACGGGAGATTAAAGCAAAGATGTAAAAAGCCTTTAATTAGAAAGTCAGACTTGCCGTTTAAGGAAGGAGATTACTGCTCTGGAGAGACGAGCAGTGTTTCTGTGCTAYGTGGGAAGCTAGGCTTTGAGTGCTTTGCACCGATACTTGCATTCAGCTGAGGGACAAAATGAGTGTGGCCAACATCTGGACATCCCTTGCTCTTTGTTGTCTTGGTGTTGCTCTGTCTTAGGACTGAAATGTTTCCGCTCTCATAATGTCTGAATACTCCAGAAACGTGAATAGCCAGCTCTGTAGCAGGTGTTGATATGCTCTTGAAAAGTGGTGGCTAGAAAAATTAAATGGTTTCATCAAGATCACATAGAAAAATCGCAACAGGTGGCTGGTCTCTTGCCCAGATTAATGCCCTGTCTCCCTCCCCCTCTTCTTGCAAGAAATGCTGAAGGGACCATGTTGGGTCAGGGATTTTATGGACGATACAGCCACCGGTACAGTTTTAACACTGAGAATATCCAAAAACCGTATTCTGCTTTTCTGCCATACGTTTCTATCAACCCAGCAACCAGAGCAGGGAGAGGAAAAACGGGCTCAGAGGAAAGAGCCGTGGCGCGGTGGCCAGCCGAGGGGCCGGCGCCGGCCACCTGCCCGCCTGCAGCTGCGGCAGCTTCGGTTCGGGGGCGCAGCGCCCGCGGCGGGGGGCAGGCCCCGGCGGCAGCGGCGCGGAGGCGGTGTTGGAGGAAAGTCTGTAGGACTAACAAAAAGCAGTGTCGTGCCAGATTTTTCCAGCACACTGGTCTGCATTAGAGCAGGCTGTTCCATATTTAGCAGAGACTCTTATGCCCCAATATAAACGAGAGGAGGAGAAGGCTGGGGCCATTGCAGTGTCTAAATAACCTCCTGAGGGCGCAGGCTTCCCCACTCCTTTCCTCTGCACGGCAGAGTTTCGCGAGCTGCGGGCCCCGTGCAAACAGGTTGCTGCGTGACCCTCTTGCGCCCGCAGGAGGGTCTTTGTCCCACGAGAAGGCAGCCCTGCGCTGCCCTGGGGAGCCCCAGCAGCCTCCCTTGGCAGCCCTGAGCCAAGCCACCGCTTGTTTTCTGCAGGACATCATTCTGCAAAGGATATTTGTTTGTCCATTTCTTTTTTGTCATGCATGCTTAGGGAGCAGGAAACATCTACAGGTTTATAAAAACTCTCAGGAATGTCTCCTCCAGTTCTGTGGCCACCAAGAACCCCAGTCTGTGAGCTGGAAAACAGGGGATGTTTTCCCAGCAGGTCAATAAAACAGTAGATGGATTTGAGCAAAACTGCAGTAGAGGGCACACACTCCATTCACTCTAGAAATAGCTGTAAGGACAAGTTTGTACTGAAATGGAGAGTACTGAATTGGACTGTCTTGCAATGCACCAAAACAGACTGACAGCGATGACCAGAGCTGTGCATATGCACTTCTGGCAGCAATCACATCTCTGCATAGTATGTATTAGGCTCAGAGGCAGGTTCCGATGCAATTTCTTGGAAAAAGTAGGGGTGGCTAAGTTTTGGTAAATACAGCACATATTTAGTTCATATTAAGATATATCAACACCTGTTTTTTTTGTTTTGTTTTTTTCTTTTTTTTTTCCCTCTTTCTGTGATCCACATTGCTTGATTTTCGTGGAGTTATTCCTGATTTGTATTTGTGGTGTGAAGTGAATCCCCCTCCTGGGACGGTGAACTTGTCCTGCTGTCTAGGCGCTGCACAGTCCCTGCTCCTGCGGGTGCTGAGCTCCCCAGGGGTCCTCAGCCCTGCAGCCCGGGGAAACCATGCCGGTGGCAGAAGTGTAGCAGGCAGTGTTTTAATTCCATAGTTTGTATTGTAATTAGTTGTAAAATAAAGAGCTAATATTGCTGGCTTTTCCATACGATTTTGAAGGTCTCCATCTGAAGTTCCTAAATATCTTAGCCCATAAATGATACTATTACAATGTTACATCAACAATAAATACATTTGCTTGCAAAGATAAAGGAATTTTATAAGACTCTCTTCAGGCTCCAGCAGTGATAACTGCTGATGAGCTGGACTCTCCAGGGCAGGTTTATGGAAGAACATAGATATTTAATGATGAAGTCAGTGAAAATCCATGGGAGGTAGGTATCTATTTAGACATTTGCACCAGAGTGCCTAGCTGCCTTCTTAGGCACTCATCTTGCCTTTGATCAGTGGGGTTACTCTACAAATGTATTGCCTGAAATAAGTAAAATTGGCAGAATCATATCTGAAATATGATAGCATAAATCTTCACGTAAATATGCTGGATATAGGAAAATATATTGCTAAAAATGTTTAAGACAGCARCATAAACTAAAGTTGCAGTTAGGAGCTATTACATGGACATACTGTCTTTCATTAACTGTTTGTATTTAAATATTTCAGATATACAAATATTTAAACATACTGGGGAGAGAAAAGAATGGCATTACATGTAAAATTAATGACTGTGTAAGTGTCACTGATGAATGGGAGGAAATAAATGTTTTCTTGCTTGGAAGGCAAAAAGTAATCAATCTCCTCTTTCTAAAGTGTATCCTAGCTTTGGAAATGCTCTACTTTAGATCTGATGAGCAACAAATGTCATAAATTTTACAGTCCCTGAGACTTTTTTCATAAACAAATTAAAAGGGCCAAGGGGGTATGGTGCTCACATTCCAGATCCAGTGGTTAGAAACTGCCCACTTCAAACTGCAGTGCATACGCTGTGTTTTCCTGTCCTTCCTCAGCTGTCGGTCAATATTCATACAGTGTGGATGTGCAGATACAGTATATTAGGCTGTCATCAGAGCAGTGCTTTACGGCTGCATAGGTTATGGGATCTGATGGGGACAATCTTGCTCCATAACATGGATGGAGGGAAATGTGGTTCACGGCTTTTAGCACTGATCACACTCGAGATATCTTTTCTGCTCTTTTTGCTAGTTTGCATCCCCTCATAAGCATGCACTTACTTCTCAAGGAGTATTTATGTTTCAATTAAGGGAAACCAAGAAAGAGCAAAAATAATGTCACTAGAAAATAGTACCCAATATGATATTTGGTGAGGCAAAACCTTTGTTATTGCACACTGTTGTATCTACTTGTGGCCACACTTGGAATTTAAAGGTGCAATGTAGAGAAAGCATACTCTTAAGTAAAGAGAAATTTTTTTTAAAAAGCRTGTTACTTTGAACAAATAGAGTAGGATTGAATATTACCTGGTTTGGGTACACTGCCAGACTTTGAAGGTTCTTTCTGAAGCAGCTCACTTGAATATCTAAGTCTGAAGGATGTGGAATAGCGACTCTTCTCAATGAATTACAGTTACAGAAATGGCTGCACTTAAAAAAAAAAAAAAAAAACACTTTCTGCTGACCCACTGGAGTGGAGTCTGGAGACTTAGATAGAAATAAGTCATGGATGAACAAAAACATTTCAAACAGCTCGATAGATTTTGTTTGTTTGTTTTTGGTCTCATTTTAAATTTGCATATCTGGTTTCCTGCAAAAAAGGCTATTGCAGCTCCACCACCTGGAGGGCAGACCAAAGAGCTGTCTCTCTGCAGTGTAAGCTCTTGTGTGCGTGTAGAAGTTCTTGCTCCATCTGCATGAAGCTTTCCAAGTCTTTGGGAGGGGGCAGAGGGAAAGAGCTCGCTTGGTTGTTTGTTTTCCCTTTTATCTGTCTTCTGAATGTCTTCACTCTGGGTATTCCCCCATATGCAGACTTACCAAGCTTTCTTGCCTTCAAAGTTTATGCATCTTATCTCTTGGGTAGTGCCCTTACTTTGGAGATTCTTTTCTATGTCACCATTTTATTGCCAAACTCTCCCTGGTCAAGGCACTGAGTAAAGGTATTTAAGAATAAAATGTCTGATATTTGCCACATTCCCTGTTAGAATAAGCAGATTGAAGTCCACTGACTTTAATGGTTTCTGATAGCTGCAGATTTGATTCCATACCTTCCTTGAATAACAAGATTTAAAATAATGTGTATTTAGGGCAGGGCAGGAAGTGCTGGATGAAATATCCTATTGCATTGATCTGTCTCTTATTTTCTGTCCTGTGAGAATACCCAAGTTGCAAATAAAGGGTCAAGAAGGACATTTAACAATATATGGTCTATGCAGTATTAAAAGACCATCTCACAGTTAATCATATGATTAATTTCTACAAGAAGGCTCCACTAAGTCTGCAATAAAAAGAAGTAATGAGGTTTTATAATAAAATTGAAAAGCTTTTCTAAGATGCACACAGAAGTCTTTTAAATAGAAAGGTAAGAAAAATCAGCTGTCTTCCTTTCTGCCCATAGGTTACTGCAATAGCTTTCTCTGCAAGGGCTCTTGGGCTCGGGAATGACATTTAGCTCTGGTTTGAAATGGTCAAGTTATAGGGCATGTTTTAGGACCCGTTTCCTCATGCAAGATTCATTTAAAGAGAGTGGTAAGAGTTCCACAAACTGCCTAATGCACTGTTATTAAGTTACTGGCATTTTATAGTAAGAGCTGCTGCTTTAYAGGGTGGTTGATTCTAGGTGTATAGGATGGTGCTGTGATCGTATGAGAACTGGTTGGTTCCTCAGATTGTGTAGAGGCTCGCATTTACATCAGAAATGGCAAATGATAAATCTSTCAGTGCTAGCAGAGCAGGCACTGGTGTAGTGATTTGGCAGTAAGGCACTATTATAAGGATTTCCAACAGTTGTCTGAAATTCCACAGAAAAACTCAAGATGCACATAAGGACGTTTGCTTTCCTGAGGGCTACAAAGGTCAAGAATCTGTGAAAAATACATAGTTGAAGGAGAGGGCCCAGAATAAGACAGCTGAATACTAATCCCCCGGCAAACCGTTCTGTTAGCGGGATTTGCAGTGCTGGATCTGAGCGCTACGGCAGACGGGAGGGAACCAGCTCGTGCAGAATGCAGCTCTGGAGGTTGTAGGAGAGAAACTTGCTGCTCAGAAACCTGCTGCTTGGTCAGTGCTCCGCTCGTCAGAGGAGATGGCAGCCGCTCAAATCGCCAGGGAGGTGCTGGGCTTTCCACTGGGGATCCAGCCACTGAAGCATGGCACGGAGTAGCACATCCTTGGATTGCACGTGGGCTGGTGTTCCAGCTCATAGGAAGTCATTTTTCTGCCAAGTCTTATTTGCAGTCTACCCACTGAGGCTGGTAATACGCTTGACAATGGACTAGAAGTCCAGGCAAGCCTGACTTTTAAGGTCAATTAAGTGGATTTCAGTAGCAGAGTACAGTTAGTGTCCATGGTTATATATTTTGCTAGAATTTACCATGTCAATCTAGTCACCAGCAATTAATCTAAATATAATAAATATTTCCAGGACAGCAGGTACTGTGCTATTGGATTCTTAATGTCCCTCTTCATAGGCATGCTCTGGATGGTATGTCACTTTACCTTATCTGCAAGCAATCGAGGCAGAAGTGTGCCTGGCTTCTGCCTTTGGTCTGTACGTGCACAAAGGCCACTCTGCAGAACAAATTGTACAAAGTTRTCAGTCTTCCAGGTTTCAGAGCAGTAGACACCCCACAGCCAGCCATGAAGTTAGTARCATGCTGCTTGGCTGCAACTGCGGTAATGAAAATGCTGCAGAGCTCCAGCGTGGCYCTCAGGAACATACTTGTTCAGATGAGCCTTGCTCTGTTCCTCACTACGAATATTGGAAATAGTCGTTATAATAATGCTCACTGCTATCTAAGGTATGTTTCATAAGAAACTCTCCAAACAAAATCACAGTCATCTGATAGTGCATTTTGTCCTTCCCATGAGAGGGCATTCATGACAAATATAAATAAGCAGACTGATCTCCATGATGATGAATGTCTTGCACTGCCAAATGATGAGATACTGACTAATTTGGGTCTAAAGGGTGGAAGTCCCATACTCGAACTTTCTGCTTTAAAAATATGAATGAGAGGACAAGGAAGGTGGAAACACAAGGAAAGCACCATGAGCTATTCCATTAAGAAGACCAAGAGAAATAGTGACAGAGCCAATCTGGCAGTCACGCTTGCTCTGACTCTGAAATTCTTTTGTTTCACAGACATGAAGGGCTTGAGGCATTTCTGAAGTGACAAGTATTGCTCATGAAGTAGCAATGCTGTGCACAGGAACCAATTTTCACCCCTTGGATCCTTTTCTAGTTTTCTTTTCCTCAACGTAACTCTGAACATAGCCCCTTGAGAGGTTGTTGTAGTAGTGTGTTTGTTTATAAGGAGTCAGAACCCTGCTAAAATAAAGGGAAAGAAGCTATGTTCTCCTCTTCTAGCAGTTAAATAGTCTTCAGTTTTCTGCTTTTACTCATGTAATCTTTCAYTTGTGTTAATTAGCTAATTTTTAACATCTAATATAGGAATAATTGTCACTTCAAAATATATTTTCCTTATATTGAAAAAAAAAGATTCAATTATTTTGACTTATCTTTGTGTGCAAGAAATATTTTGCATCCAGCCAAATGGTGTTTGCTACCAAAATTCTTATAGCTCCAGTTCCAAAACCAAAGATCCTGCTCAAGTTTATAGAGTCTCTTTTAGGGTCAGAACTTTTCTTGGAGCAGMAATTTGCCTTATCTTGTCTTTTGCTAGGAGTTCAGGAGTAGAAGGGATGTCATTCTTACAAGTGGAAATGTCTTTAGGAAACTGCGACACTCTCTTCTTCAAAGAGACAGTCAGATTCTGACTGATTCATGTAGAAAATGTCTTCAGGCAGATGAAGTTCTTTGCTGARAACCTTATGAATTTCCATACAAAGTTTCCCTTTTTAGTTTACCCTGAAACCTTTTTTCCTCCTTCAAAGGAAAAGACCTGAAGATGAGACGAATGAATGGCAGGTCTGCAGMGTTTGACCRGCTGGTGTAAAAGCATTGCAACTARGCAACCAATCAAATAGGCAATGTGAGCGGATTATCCATACAGTTGTGTGAAATTCCAAAGATCTACAATGAAACCAAGCTAAATAAWTTTTTTAGAAGCTACCAAATAGTCGGATAAGATGTCAGCGTATGTAGGTCTCAGAATACACTTACGGCTGAATATTAGACAGAAACTCTTCTCTGGTTTTGTAGGTTTGTTTCTRTCATAGTTTTTATGGCATGCTGAGATAAATTGATGCTTCTGCTGAAGGGATTATGAACCTTGGAAATCTCCACTGTAGAATCTGCCCTTAACCAAGCATTTTTATGAGATCTGCTCTCATGCACTAAATGCCCTTCCAGACTGAGGAGTCTGAAAATACCCTATGATCCCTCTTCTGCATTGCTTAGTAACAGCAGGACAAATCCTAGAGTCCTTATAAAATCATTACTGAAATCATTAGGCATTTTGTCTGATTAAGGATCGACTGTAAACGGACCAGAGGTTTCATGACTTGTCCTCGTGGGACTCTGAGGACTGATCAGAGTTAGATTACTAATGCTGTGTGGCTTATCCCCTAATGACTAAAATTTAAAGGGCACAAAAATAGGTTGAAACAGGAGGCAGTCATCAATTCTAAAATATTGGAAAACCTGTTAATCATAAGAGACACAAGTGAAGCATACATATGCATATGTATTTTATTTTCATATATTTCATGCATGAGTAAACATGCACACATTTTCATTCTCATATTTTGTTATAAGAACATACAAGTGCTTAAAAATATGAAGAAACAGACTTAGTATTATGTTAACTGTAATACTGATTTTGATGAAACACAAATACCAAAATAACAAAAAATTACTTGCCATAAAAGCATCAGGCATACAGTAGTACATAGTTCACTCTGAGCTGTGGAAAAGCAGTTCATTTGGGTTGAAAAAGTATAGAAGTTTTCTTCTATATCTCTATATATGAACTTTTAAATTTGCTGCGTGAAGTTTGGTTATTCATAGGAATATAGTTCCTATAGCTGAAATTTTGGTCCACTGAAACTGAAGGCAAAATTTTAATTTTCCATTAGCACAAAACTTTATTATTTGTCATTGCATCTTTCCTGCTAATATTAACACTGGCTGCTTTCCCCAGCCTATATGAAGATGTAAGCAATTGGCAGTCTTGGTGACAATATGTAAATTACTCATAGTGTGAACCTAATCTTGTATAATAAAAGCCAATTTGACTCTACATTTGTTAACAATATTTTAATGTGGTAATTGAGGTCAAGRAAGACTCCAGTTAAATGTTACGCTATCTATGGCTGTCAATGTTAAACAGTACTTATGTATCCATGCTGAAAATCAGATATCCAGGTTAACATACATCCCTGGGTTYTTGCAGCCAGAAATCAAATAAAGTTTATTAGTCTTGACAGCATGTAGGTATATTAGTTTATAAATGTGCGGCTGCAACTATCCATAGCTTTTTCTGGACTTGTTTTGTATTACAATAGACCAGTAATTGGACTTTTTCCTACTCTTTATATAATTTTGATTAAAAAGCAAGTAAGAAATATATGCCTAAAGGGTTCTGGAAATTAATTGGCATGTTTCTCATCTATCAACTGATTGACAAGGTCCAATTTTAACCAATTTTATTCATGGTTTTATTCATAGTTATCATTGCTTCTTTACAAAGCTTTCTAACATAGTGATAGACATGCAAGTGAGAAACTTCTTAACAACTGCAGGGAATTGAAAGGGTTTTATCTATTAAAACGTTCAGCTATTAAAATATTTGAAGGTACTGGCAGTCATTAAAAGCACATAGGCAATAGTGAGCCAATGGGTGTCCTCAGAGCTATTTTTCCAGCTCGGATGTAAACGCAGCAGGTATCAGGCAGAGACCCACCGCTACCCCTCCCTTTCACTCGGAGTGTAAGCGGGAAGGGTCCTTCCTTGCCCTTATTCCCTTGAATAGCGAGGACTTTTATACAAATAATTTGCACACCATAGGCATGGAAATGTGGTAGTCATCCAAGTTCATTTGATTGCAGTGCAGACTGCCCGAGAGAAACGCACCCTCCCCAGCCCTTACTACACCTGGAGCCCTGTTGTTAGTGGGCTTCTGCACGTGTTGCAGATGCCTAATATAATGATTATTCTGGGTATATTTAGGAGTTTAACTGTTTAAATTGAGATTTTGTACTTTGATAAACAAGTCCTGCTCAATTTTGATTCTATGCATGTCAAAATCTTTTATCTGTAACTCTAAAGATAAGACACTGTCTTCCTTCTGAAGGCTCATACCTTGCAGGTGGTGTTATGGCATGTAATAATAGTACACTGAAATCCATCCTATCTAATCTAGTTGGTATGGGTTTTGTTTAGCACCTTGTAAACTTTGCACATCTTATAGCTCTGCACTGAGTGAATCACCCAATAAGTAATAGCTCCAATAAAACCTCCTCTGGTGGAAACACTTCATGATCAAATTTACAGAAGAAGTAAAAAGTTCTGTATATAATCCTTTCCCTCCTTGTTAATGCTCATACAGGGCAGCACTACTGYAAAGTACGTTCATCTAGTGAATGGTACTGCATGATAAAATGGTTAACAAAACTGGTTTTAAATTTAAGGAGATTGGATCATTTTCCACCTCTGCTGATTTCAGGCTCCCCCCATTGAAGGCAGCAGGGGCGGGAGGGAGAAGGGAAGGACTGGGCAAAGACTTCACAATTTAACCTGTGGGCTTCAAAATGTATTTAATAAAAAAACAAGTAACACTCTGCAATACAGCATGAACCCTGCAAGGTATAAGCGGAGGCAAGGTTGGCTGGAAATGACTGGAGAGCCTGCTTTCCAGCATAGCGTAATTGCAGGCAGTTCCTTGTCACCGTCGCAGACCTGGGGAGCTGGATCCAAACCCCATTTAAGTCAGAGTTGTGCCTTGTGCGTTTGCTGGTCAGCGTAAGGTTTCTGCAATTGTCACTCACTCTGTGTTTGTGTAGTGACAGTTTCACAGTTTCCCAAATTCATTAAAAATGTAGCAGCATGGATC
Organism: Rhea americana; assembly: GCF_003343005.1. NCBI lineage: Eukaryota > Metazoa > Chordata > Aves > Rheiformes > Rheidae > Rhea > Rhea americana. The sequence goes on from NW_028186149.1 coordinate 6,413,452, forward strand.
TTAACTGTTAGTCCTCATCTGTGAGCTTCCAGACTGTGTTTCCTTGCTGTATTACTGTGGCATCTGAACAAAAAACATCATAAAATCTGGAGAAGTGGTACTATCACAAATTCCCATAAAAATACACCAGGAATGAATGCAGTGACTCGATTATCACAGACATTCATATGCCATTTAAGAATAATGTCCTGTCTTTATTAGAAGCCAGGGCTGACATACAGAAACATTATTAGTAGCCAGGCTAGAGCAGCTGGAGCAGTGGCATGGCACTGAATGCAGAAGMAGCAGTTCAGGCACAGAGCATCTCTTGTCTAGTGGTATTTCCTGCGCATCCTCAAGGGAATCTGTCTAAATCCTGGACATTCAAACCAAGAAAATTGCTCTGGCCTTGRCTAGACTAATAGAAGTCAAAACTTCAATCAGGCACTTAGTTACTTTGCACATGTGATATGAGATGCCTCTTTTGGTGGCAAACAAGTGCAATTGCAGCTTGGAATTGACAGTGTTGGGGTTTTGTTTTGTTGTTGCTATCTTTGACTGCCCAATATAAGGTTAGCATTGGGTCATGTACGAGGACATTTACCAAATTAATATTATCAGGGGAATTACACATAAATGGAATTCTTTCTATATAAACAATTTCATCTAGTTTCTTCTGTCTTTCTCTCTATCAGTTGGCATGAGTATATAAAATAATTCAGACAAGTCAATAAATTAAACAATATATAAAATATCATGGYATCATGATATTTGCATCAGATCTTGTGCTTCTTTATCAAGCTGAAAGTTCTAAGCAGCTTCTGGATCTTTTAGTAGTCTTTGAATAAGATTTTGTACCTTACCTCCTGATAGGAAATCCTAATTTAGGATGAATCTAGGATGTTTCCCTGAATTTAAACAAGTTGATTTGCAATTTATTAAGTAACATTGCAAAATACTTACCACGAGCAATTCTAWACTGCTATAATGAGAAATTGTTCACATATAACTCAGGTAAATACCACTGCATAGTTGCACCTATATAAAGATTTTTTCTTTGTAAATAAAATTTACAGTAATGAAATCAAAACTGTGCTGCATGAGCTTGTCCTAGCATCAATACATTTCAGGAGAATGCATGGAAGTGGTAACAAACCTCCAAGACAGTGCTTTAGCTCATGATATGATAAAGCTGTTCTTGCCCCCTAGTGTTATTGCAACACTAGATCATTCCTTGGAATTGGAAAGAAAAAAATCATAAAAGGAATATGCATATTTAGTGAAGTCTCAGGAAAATACCTGCTTTCAAATTCCCAGATTAGGGTAGGCAGGTTTGGGCATGGAAGACTATCTTTGCAGATGAACATAGMGCTTGTATTCAACTGATGACTCCAAATCTCAGCGGAAGTAACTTAGGACTGGTATCCCTTTAGATCTGCCCGAGGGAAAGAAAATCTCTCAGGAAAACACCCTGTCAAAAGTTTCTTGCTGAGCAGAGAAGCCGTGCTCAGCACTATCAAAAGGACCTGGTGGAGTTGTTTAGGCTCTCAAAACTTCACCGCGGTTCACCTCAGGGGGAAGTTTGCGTTTCCTCAGCTGCATCCCTGCCCTCTGAGCTGAGATTGATGGGAATCTGTAGCATCCAAAAGGAAATGGTTTTGGCCCACAATCATATGCTGTATCACTTTCTTAAATTTGGGAACTCCTTTGTATTACCCCCTTCTTGTTTTTATCACATTTTGATTTGGCAGCATACAAAGACAATTCTAATGAACAATACAAATATTTCTAATAGAAAAGGATAATAAAAAGGAAATAAAGAAAAAGGAAATAATTTTCATCACTCAGTAGTATGACACTATCAGCAATAAGGAAGTTAAGGTGATGGAGATGAATTCTATGCTCTGAACATTTAAAATGAAAGAGATTCCAGCATATAAAAAAGTCTGGATGTTGAGGGTCATAGTAGGTTTTCTACTTGCATGCCATAAATGCCATAAAGCTAGATTTCAAGGCAACACTGGATAATAAAAGATATGAACACTCTCCTAATAGAAGCTCATGTCCTCTAAATGTCAACCTGCAAAATTTCTGTAAGTGAGGGTGTTTCTTCTTGATTAGATTAACAACTTTTTCCATGTGTTTAATCAATAGACTTTTAATCAGTTAACTTTGGTTATATTTGTGTGCTTATTTCGACAAATTATTTTAATATACTCTAATTTTAACCATACAAGTATAGGCTTGCAGTCAATGATCTTTAAATTGAAAGGAGTGCTTTCACCACTGACAAAAACTTACTTTTTTTTTTTATTCTTCGTGACTAGGAAATAATCCGTTGAGGTCATATCACCTGAATGAATTGCACATAATTCTGGAATAGAGCTAAGACTTTTCTCTTACAATGTAAAACAATTAAACTCTAAGAAGTTAATCTATTCTACATAGTGGTTAGGTAGACAGCAGTTCATAGATTGCTAAACGTTTCTGTAAAGATCAGGSCATATATAATATTATAATGGAAAACATTGTTTATAATTGTTTATTTTGATAAACATTATTGGATCTTCTTTTTAATTAAAAGCAATTATTTTACTAGTAATATTTTTAAGCCTCTTATCCTAGATTCTGGGTGAAATGTTTTTTAAATTGTTTAAATTGTTACCTTTATAGTGAGCACTGCTGTATAAGCCTATGTGATGATTTACTTGCTCTGCTAAAGCACTTGGAATAAATACATGAAAAATGTAGGGGAGCAGTAGGAATCAGTTGCATATCCTTTCTCTCTATGTATGTTTTGACACTGCRCACACGAATCAAGACGGCTGAGCTGTTCCTCAGTCCGCCCTGGCATGGTGAGCATCCTCTGTGCATCACCCTGCCTGCTGATGGCCCTGTGGGCCATGCCAAACCTCTCGTCTCCCTCTGCTTATCACAGGCTTTCTCATCCTGTTGGTCTCCATCGCTCAGTAGTGCAGGATTGCTGGGAAGCTTCAACTTGCTGCTAAACCATTAACGCTTCCTGCTTTAGGAAACTGGAATAATCTACTTGGTCAATATCTAGGATGACTTGTTGGATCTTCACTCCAGCTGCAGGCCCAAACCTTTCTCATCCTGCTGCTCTATGAGGCTTTCTCGTACTTCCACGAACAAAAGCTGCAGTGAAATAATGCCTGGAGGTGAAAATAAAACTGGCATTTAGCAACATAGAGGGTATGAAGGTTATACAATGAGAAACAACTGTGTATCATATTAGTTTTGTGATATAAGCATAGAAAAGAAACTTTAAAGGAGTCTATAGTAGCTAATTCTAAGATTTTGGTAGTTTTTCTTGGAAATGATTCCTTTCAAGGTTCTGAGAACTGTTTGTCTTTCTGCTGTTTCTTCTTCAACAGTAGATGAAGATTAGAAACCTTTGCCACTTTTGAAGGAAAAAATGTTACRTAAAGGAGCTGTACTGCATATTCCTAGCCTTTAGGTATTTCTGCACTGGTGCGGATAACGTAGTTATACATCATCAGATTAAAGTGAAGAATATGACCCTTTCCAACTGATAGGTATAGCAATAAGAACTATGGGAAGACCTTTAAAATTTTGGCATCAAACTCTTTTTGCACAGACACCCTATGGTCTGGATACAATTTCCAAGGTCATTATATTTTACAGTACTTCTTTGCATTTCCTTTTCTAATTTCCCTTCTTTTGTATGTACTCCTGTATGTACTCCAGGAAATAGGTGATGTTTGGAAGTAAAGGTGTTAGTTATTACAATTTGTACAGACTTACTGGCTTTCAAAATGTAAGATTGCTTAAAAGTTGATTTGAAATATCAGTAACGAGGATTATCAGTGCAAAAGAGAGTTCTTTTTCATGCAAACAAACTCTTGCAAATTTATAATTAACAGTGGCACCCTGAGCAGTCGCATTTTAAATGACTTGAAAATTTCCCAGTTGGTTTCCATGCAATGGGAAAAGGAAAAGCTAGAACAGTCCAACTCCAAATGCTTGCCTTGAAATCTAGTACTATTGTACTCTAGTACTAGTCAATGTGATCTACAGACATTATGTCCAAGTCTGTAATAACATTTGATGCTTTGATAAAACTTCATAAAAGTCAAGTTTCATCCAAGACTGAATTCTTATGACTACACAGAAATGCCTAAAAGTTTGTCTCAGAATTGCTGCTGACAGGCCTTTTAACTACTGAAGCACATTAGATTCACTATAATCAGGATATTATTATTAGATTAACATTATAAAACAACTATGTTACTGCCTACAAACAAAGAAAAAAGCATGAAGAAAGCAAACAGAAAATGTCTATCTTAAACAGTAGCAAAACAGTGATTAATCTTCCTGTTCATGTAAACAGGGTTATTTTTCTTTTTATAACATGACAGCAAGCCAAAAGCATGTGATTGATTTTATAAATCAGTCACTACCCTGTTCATACCATCATTTTTTTTCTTTTAATGCACACCACATTAATATCCTGCCTCTGGCTTGTTTCATTTAATTTTTTCCTTGCCAGTAGAAAGTAAGCAGCAACATATGTTTAAATGCAGAAAGCACTTCTCTGCAAAAATCCCCCACAAAAAAAAAAAAAAAAGGGGGGGGGGAACAAAACAGAAGAGAAGCTGGAATTTGGGGAGCTCCCAGCGGGAATTCAACGATAAGCATGATAAGCTTGTTTTATGTTTAGAACTAAAGAGTTAGATTTTTCTGTTAGGCTTTCAGAAATTGCTCCTGCAATAATAGCTTTACTGCCGTTAAACCTCTCACATAATATGCAACACCTTTCTGACTCTTTATAAGGATTTCCAATATCTAGTAATGGTAGATAACACTCGAGACCACATCCTGACCTTCAGCTCTGTGACTGACTAGGCCATTTTTTCACTGTCCTTGCGTCCTTGTGGAGCATTAAGCTTTTTCTCAGCCTTTGTTTTTATTCTGTTTGCTAACCAGGCAATAATTCTGCTAGCTTCTYGTAGAAACAGGAATTTTAACAAGGCAGAAAGCCAAAAATCCAGCCAGGTGGAATTTCAACTTCAGTTTGAATCCTGATTTATTTATGTGAAACTATTTATTGCCCCCATGTGCTGGAGCCCCTGAACATCCATTTGATAAATTCATAAGAATTATAAATACTTAAAAAATAGATCTATGTTTATTTGCTGGTTTTGGCTCCTTTTTACTGAACACATTTTTMTCTATCGTTAGTAAAATGCTGTTTCTATTTTATATCATTGTACTCTTGTGAAAAGGAAGGCACATATATTTTTGTATACAGTGGATCAAGCAAATACTGATGAAAGTCTCTAGTTAAACATTTTTTCTAATATTGTCCACATAGATACGATCCTCGGTCTTCTCCTCAAGAATTAGTCTTTTAAAAACACCTGCTGTTGTRTATGTTTCTGTAGCTTTCATTGGCACCTTCTTTTTCCTCCATTAAAACGATTCCTCCTTTGCCAGCACCGGCACGTGGATCGGACGTTAGTTTTTCTGTTCCTATTTTTGTCATTTCCATCTAACTTGGTCTATCTTATAATGTCGCACTGTTACGTTTAAGATGCTTCTACAGTTTCTCTTGTAAGTTCTCTTCTCCGCACAGTTGTTGGATTGCTTTTGGTAACCCCTAAGTCTTTTTACTGGCATCCAGTGTCTATATCCTAAATATACTCAACCGATATACCCCTCTCGATTCTGGAGGAGACAAGCTGTTGGTTAAGATTTATTGGATTTCTTCTTTTGTGATGAAGTCTCTCCATCTAACATCCAATACCTTTCGTTAGTGCATATATTTTTTGAAGATGTCTTGTTTCCTGCCTAATGTTTTAGCAGATCTCCACTTCTATCTGCTATGTGTTAACATTTGTGGGGTCAATAATATAGATTGGGCTTGGCACTTGGCTCATTCAGGCATCCTAATACTGGTCTGTCTTGTCATGATCCCTTGGCTGGATTTGCGATCAGCGCTGCAAGAAATGTGCAGAAGTGTACTGAAGTAAGGGGAAGAAATGCGGTATAAAATCAGCTTGGAATTCTCTTGCTGTATGTTTCTCCTGATTCCACTTAGTAAATGTATTTGTATCAAGAATCTCTCATTCTGTTTGAGTAACAGTGCGGCTCAGTGTTTATCCATATATTTATTTATGTTTAGAATTGCTTATTTTTTGTGTCAGGAAATTGCTTGCATTATCTGCTAAGAATTCTAATTTCCTTGATTTCACATCTCTTATAGTTGGTTAAAAGAAGATGCACTGTGTAGGAGTGTTTTGTTTGTTTGKTTGGTTGGTTTTTTGGAGGTTCCTATTAATTCTTCTTTGTTTTCCACTTCTCCACTCTCAGAGCCTACAAATCCCCACTCCATTCAGTGGTTATAAGAGCTGTTCTTTAACTTGTATTACTCTTTATGCTTCTCTCCCATCCACCTCTGGATCTTGTGAAAATTACTAATTTTAGACTAGTGCCTTTTTCACATTTTTACTTCTCCTACAAATAAATTTTGTGCCTTCCAGGGTTTCCAGAACAGTAGTTGTGCTCCTGAACAAGAATCAGAACTGACTTGGGAATCATTCTGGTACCAGTTTGCCTCAAATCTTCCCCTTCTCTTGCCTGCGGCCGCGTGTGACGCAGCGTGCCCGTGCCTTTCCCCGCGTTGCAGCTCCTCGGCGGGTTTCCCAGCCAAACACGGGTCTGCGCGCGTTTCGGCGCTAGCCCGGCCGCCGGGCCGTCTCCGCGGCGCACGCGCTGCTGGCGCGATCCGGCGGCTCCAGCCCCGGCCGAGCCGGCGGCGCTGGTGCTGGCGCTGGCGCTGCCGGCACCCCGATCGGACAAGCCCGCCGATCCTTGCCGTTCGCACCTCCGCAAAACGCACGGTGGCTTTAGCACAGTGTGCGCTCGCGTCCGTCTGGTGGTGGTGGATTAGCCTTTTTTCCCTCACCACCAGGGGAAAACCAGCCTTTTTCTCCTCTGCAGTGCTGTGTTGTGCTATTCCGCGGGCTCATTTAACATCTGCTGGCACATAGTTTTACGTGGCGACGTGGTGGAGACGATGCGGTCGTGTTACAGAGCAGCGTGCCATTTGTAAAGGTTTTATGTKTGAGAGGGAGAAGGGCTGCCAGTCCGCTACTAACCACGTGATCGGAGTAGTTACCTGGACAGCCCTGGGCTGCGTATTTAAAGCTGCAGCGGTGGATGTGGGGCTGTTTGTTCAGCGCTATCCCATCACCGAATTACACAACTCGCTGCGGTTGCAGTCTGATAATTATTATTGATTCGCTCTCAGGCTGTCAATCTGGGGACAGCGCTAAAGCAGTCCATGATGGACAGAAAGAGGATTGGACAGCCACCATCCAACAAGGAAACTTCATCTTGAAAATGAACTTAGATGAGATGGTGCTGGTGGATAAGGGTAATTGATGATTGTTTCAGAGTGGAAGAAGGGGAAAAGGAGAGATAAAAAATTCCTCTTTGGCATTCATCCTTAGTGTCCTGTAATACTCCAGGGACTGTCTGCAAACGCTATAAAGTTTAAAGTTTCTATTTCCAATGGTTAGCCTAGTCCAGTGCTTTTACTACGAGTGGTGATTAGCTTAGGGTCACTTGGACCCATGAGAAAGCTAGAAAAGTATTTCAGAGAACTGTTCCCAGCCCAGACATATTCTCTGGATCTCCTTTGAGTAAGCATGGCAGATCCTAGCACTTTGAGCACYATGGATCACTCTGTTGAAGACCTGCACCTGCAGTAATCAGGCAGTTATGAGGTATATTCTGAAGTTTTGATACCTTATTCCATATTTCATTATAAAGCTATACTAATTAATCGTCAAATCATGTGAAAGCCAACACTCGTAAGTGCTAGAAGTGTAAGCCAGAGGAGTGTCTTATTATGTGGTTGGCCTCTGTAAGTATTTCTAAAACCACTCTACAACATGCTTGGGATGGTGAAATAGGTGCAGGTAACATAAAAATCTATTTACATCTTTGATCTATCTCTTTAAATTCTGCCCAAGCCTTTCTTTCAGGCACTTGTAATGCTGGTTGCAAATTCTTCTGCCCTTTTGACAGGGGAAGTTAACCTGTTGTGCTTCACTCCAGGGCTTTCTCTGTTGGTTATCTTAATGTACAGCGCCTTTGGGAACTCGAATCTCATGGGTGCAAGGTGGTCACAGCAGATGTAGTAATGACAAAGCCTATCAAGATCCCTGTGTSCCAAGAGAGTTTGCCTGCTCTAAAAAGGATTATTGCAGCATCACATTGGAGTGAGGAATTCAAGCCATGCTTCCCCAAAACTGACTCTATTAAAGCTGTTATAATCACTGGTCTTTAAAGTTGACATGAGTTTTAGGTGAGCCTCTGGAGATCATGGTGGTCTTCTCTCTCTTTGGTCCTAGGCGGTGCAGTTTTACTTCCCTGTTTCCTAATAAAAGGCAGAGCTGAGCATGGTGTTAGCTAGAAGGATCTCAAAGTGGACACAGAGGGACACGAGGGGGTCGTGTGACAGACCACGCACTCCACGGTCTCAGCGTGGTCTCAGACTCGCCAAATTCTGACGCTCTGTTTGCCAGGTGGGTTTTTTTTTGTTTTGTTTTGTTTTTTGTTTTCTTTTGGTAAGGCTCAAGCGGCATTTTGACCTCTAACAGCTGCCCAGTTGTGTGTGTCTGTTCTACTGCTCATCCTTAACGACCGTGATGCCCGGTACCTTACAAGTCCCTCTTTTGCTCAGATTTGCTGACTTTCACGGTCACAGCAAGGTCTGTCTAATCCGTTGTCATTTCCCAGAAATTGTGAATTGAATAAGGCTGTGCAAGCTGAAGAATTGCGTCTCTGATAAGATTGTGGTTTTCCACTGTTGATGTTAGTTTGTATCTTTATTATTTATATTAACTAGCTTGCTTGGCCAGCCCTCCTTGCAGCAGCAATAAYGGCTGGGCCTGGGCCTGGGCCAAGCTGTGGAAATGCCCAGGAGAAAGCAGTCAGATGACTGTTTGCGTACTGCTCAGAAGCAGCTTGAATATCACTATGGGGGCCACAGCCTTGAAGACCGTAGCTTTGATGGGTGGGTTTGTGCCCCCATGGCTTGTGCTAAGGTTTATTTGGTTGYAGCCAGTGATGCAGATGAGGCAGGTGGTGACTTCTGGTGGGGCAGAAATCCTATGCGTTATGCGGTGCGGTGGCACGTCTCCCTCTTTCATAACCACGGGAGATGGATGGTCCTAGTCGGTAGCTGCTAAAGCAGGACGGGAAGCAATTTTTTTCGCCGGTCTGTTCGAAGAGCACGAGCAGTTAGCAGGCGTCAGCCCGGGCRAAAGGCATGCCTGCGCGCTCAGCGGGGCTGCACGCTGAGGTGCGTCCTGYGTTTTCTGGAAGCTGGAGGCCTGGATTAGCTGGGGAGAAAACTGCAGCTGAAAATATTGAATTTTTGCAGATCCCCAAGCAGGCCTGCAGATATAACAATTGATCACAGGACACTGCAGGCTCGCTGGAGACGCGTGCAGACGAGGCAGGGAAAGGCGCYGGTGCACAACCGCCCTGCTCTGCTCTCCCTTTGCCTCGCTCTCTGTGCCGTGCCATGCCGTGCCGTGCCAGCTGCGTGAGTTCCTCGGCTGTCTCCCACACCTACTGCTGCTGTCTGACCGCTCCTGCCAAGGAACAGCCATCACCAGAAGCTGGCCTTTGCATCTGTGTGTGTATGCATTTTAATACTATAGTATTTTAGATGAGTCCTTTGAAACTGTGGCACTACTCTTGTTCTCTTACAGTGGTGTTATAATCAGTGCATTCATTACAAAGCAGGAAAAGGAGCTTTTTGCCTAGGGCTCAGTGGCCTATAAGTAATATTCTGCAYTGAGGAGCTTAGGAAGCAGCATTGCTCCTCTCCTAATAACAGAGTAATCACCCAAAATCAAAGGCTCACATGCCACTGTAGGCATAGAAACCAGGGTGATATTTATTCCTTAAATCCTGCATCTCCGAGCAGTCAGATTTTCCATAGACACATCGTCTTCTGACCAGAAGACAATGGACATTGTCTCCAGCCTTCTGGCTGAAGCTGGGGGAGGTCCAGCCTCACAAAAGAGGAACCYAATAGTCCTGTAAACGGTTGGGTCATGCTTGTGCGTGGTGGGAGCCCGATGGCGTCAATCAGCAGGTACACAGGTGTGCAGCGTAGAGATGCTGGTTTGCTGGTGCTCTCCTGTGGTCCCACTGCTCAGAGTAGCTGCTGTGATAAGACAATGTTCTCTGGTAGTAACCYGTGTGAGTTGCAATCCTGGAGGAAAAAGTAGGGACAAGCCCTTCAAATTGAGTTTCAAAAACATGTAAGGGGCTGACTTTACAGAGGTAGTTCAAGGCGTAACCTAATCTTTCTCCATATCTATGTAAGAAAGCCAGCCTGAAGCTGAAGGGGGGTGGCTTGTGAAGGCCGTGGTGATACCAGATAGACACACCAGTGTYCCCGCAAAAATCACTGTACGGCCTCTCCCTGCAATCTGCAGAGGATTAAAGGTTTGCAGCATGTTTACATCTGACTGAGACCACGGTGGGTCTGCTGAAGACGGTTATCAATGTGGAACCGGGGAATAAGCAACAGCACAGAAGTAGGAAGCCTAATGCTTCAAATGACCTGAGTGGAAGAGATGATGTGTCTTAAGGACACTGTTGTTTGAAGAGTACATGTTCTGCTGTGGATTTTTTTTATTTCCATTTTTAAGCCATAGTAAGCTCATACTCAATCACAGGTCTGCCTTCTGCAGAACTTGCATAATTTTAACAATTAAAGACTGAAGCATGGACTTCTGAGATGATCCCTCGTGACCTACACTTTATTAGATTTATGTTACCTTTTGATACGTTCTATTTGCTAGAAGCCCCCACATCCTATCATTATGATTCAAACAGGCTTTGCTCTCTGCTCACAAATAATTGATGCTCCCTTTGCACAAAGCATAGTTTTCAGCTGATAAGCAGCAGGGTAATTGGCACCTTCACAGGATATTAGGCAGAAAAAAAAGCATCACACTTAGCAGACAGGAAGCAGACAGGAGAAGGTAACCAAGTAATTGTGGTACTGTAAGCGAGGCTAAATGCTGCTTGACAAGTTGTCTATGTTTGCACTTCCTGTAGTAAATATTAAGATTTTTTATTTATCAGCAATGGGGTGGCAGGGGGAAAGCTTTTGCAGCATGGATGTTTGTAACAGAGGTATGCTGTTAGCAATATCAGTGTTTAATATGGTTTATTTCTCTAAACTGATACACATGAAACATCTCTGTGGTTCCTTGTTAGCTGGTGGGTGTGACATAATGACATAATTATTTCAGATAGGTGGCAGTGAATAATGCTAAATTACAGCAAATTCCTATGCAGCAGCATGTTACATGTTATGTCTACAGGCATGCAACGTTAGGTTTATTAGAGGGATCGGGAAATGCTTTCAAGACTTACTCTATCTCAAGCAGATAAAAAGCTTCTTGGCTGCAGTTGCTGGCAGTGTCACAGTGTCTTTTGAAATATTTTTAGTGTGTTTGATGTTGCAGCACTATTCTGGTATGATTTTTGTGGTGTCCAGAAGCTAATAGCCATACATTTGTTTTGAAATTATCCTTTCAGATTCAGCCATGTGCCTGCTAAGACTAAAACAATCGAACAAATGAGTCATATCGAATGTGCAATCTCATCAAATTTAGCTTTTTAAGCCTTGGCTGGTATTTTTAACAAGTGTGGCATTTCTCACCGGTAATTGCTTTTTCTTTCTTTTATTTGTATAGATTATGGACTTCATAGTAAATGTACTGATGCATCTTTAATCTTGTGAGTTACCCAAGTACTATACTGAGTACACTGAAAATGTAYAAAAATAGAAAAGTATAAGCATAGCTGTGTAATGCCATACACTGTATTTCTAGCAAAACCATTTCTCTTTACTGAGGTTTGCTTTTATTTGCTCCTACTTACAGTTCCCTTATGTACTGTGTAAGCGTGTGAGGGAAGGAGGATGTAACGTTAACCAAATAACAACACGATAACGAGTTAGATTCTATTTTCTAGACAGAGCCCGATTCTTAAGATTTGATAGTCATTAAAATATCCTTTGGCGTTTGCACAGGGCACCAATGTGTATGTATGAGGCCTAATTACGAGCGTGGGTTGCAAAGGCTGCCGCGGCGCGTTTTGTCAGGAACGAGGCCTGCCGCGCCAGCCCGGGCCGAGCGCTGGCGGCCGTCCCGCTGGCGGTGCCGCTCCGCTTGGCTTGCGGGAGCTCGGCAGAGCCGGGGCAGGGCGCAGGGACCCGCTTCCCCGCAGCGAGCGCTGGCGGGCCGCCGGCCGGCGGTGGGCGCGACGCACGCGTCCCTGCCGCCTCCCCGGCGCGGCGCGGCAGCCCTCCGCGTGGCGTGCCGTCGGGGGGGTTACGGCGGCGCTTGCTTCGCGGTGGTACGTGCCGAGCAGAACTRGGATCTTAAAAGAGCTCTTGAATTTGTTCTGCTCTCAGGTTCCACTAAAGCTTTTCCTGTGCGCGTGTCTCCACTGCAAACGCGGCGGTAACAGTCTGCCGTCTTGAAGCAGAAAACAAACTTTTAGTTTTCTTTTTCTGGGGGGGGGGCTAAGAAACCACTTTAGTTGGAGGATGCCCTTGCCCTTCCGAGTGGTGACAGTTCAGTTTGCTGTTAGAGTCGTGAAGTGTCCGGCACGGTCACAGAGCCGCGTAGTCCGACCCCCGGCAATTTTAACTCTTCTATTCAGCGAACCGCTGCATCGCGGTCGGCGTTACAAGACTCTCCGCTTTCTCTGCGAGCTAGGTCCCCTAAAGGCGGCTGCAGCGAGAGGAGGCCTCCCGTAAGGAGGCTGACGCGCAGGCCTGTGTCGCGCGGACCGGCTGTACACGTGTGCGCTCTCCGTGTGTGCGGAGGGGCAGCGCTCCCTGCACCATATCGCCCCGGTGGTACTCGCACCTCAGCGTCCCGCTGCCCTGCAGCAACGTTTCTGCAGCCCCGCCGTCGCAGGCCCCAGGAGCACCGGCCCAGAGGAACCTCGCTAGCGTAGACCRTCAGGCAGCCCAGGTTCGGCTTTGGAGCCGAGCTCCCGCTAAAGCTCTCCGCTATGTCCTCCACGGTCTGCTCCTCCAGAGCCGTCCGCAATCCCCACTGTGCTCCGAGGAGTACAGGGCTCCTCCAGTGTCCCCGGGCTGGAGGGGTTACGCTAGTACTGAGAAGAACAAACTCTTGCTGGACTAGTCCCCAGCCCTTCCTGCTCCTCTGGAGCTGCCGCTGTCCACGGCTTAGCCACGTTTCTTCCCACTCAGCCYGTCCCCTCCTGCAGCTCTGTTTGCCAAAAGCAAAGTTTACACAGCAGGAAAAACACTTAGCATCTCCTTGGGGGAATCCTGCCTTTGTGGCGCAGAGGACTTTCCCTCAAGGCAGAAGAAGGGAGAAGCAAAGCATCCCGGCCCCTGGGTCYGAAAGGAGCTGGGCTGGCCCACACGCCCTGCTGCCATCTGCCTGCTCCTAATCTGTTGCTACCAGATGCTCTTCRGTAACATCAGCCACTGCCAGAGCAACAGCTGGCTGACTGCACACAGTGTCAGCTCTCTGTTGTTGAATTTGCCATCTTGAAGGAGAAACAAAGCCATTGGCTTGCACCTAGATCTTTGCCTCTAATTTACAGCATGTTGACCTGCACGGCAAGCTGAGAAGTATCTTTTAAAATATTTGCTATGATGCATTTAATTAGGATGAGGATTTGCAACACAGCTGTAGAGTTGGTCATTGCCGTAGACCTGGAGTTAACAGCATAACTCTATATTAAGAAATTGTTCTAATAAAAGGARGATAGTCTGTCCTCACACTGGACATTAACCCTGCATTGTTCAGACAATTAAATAAAGCCATAAATTAAGCTGTAAATGTAGTTATAGCAAGAAACCTGTCCCAACCTAAGAAGAAAAATCAGCTTAAGATGCCATTTGCATCATGTGCGTTGCTAGACTGAGGTAGAAGTTACACAGCCCTTTGCAACGTAGGACTCTGCAGCGCTCCCCATTGCTGTGGGTACAGCTGGGCCCTGTTGCCTTGATGCCTCGAGAGGTACAAAACCCCAGGTCTCTCTGCTTTGTCATCCCCTGCCTGCCGTGGCTGTTCAGATCACCTAAACCAGCAGCTATTCTGCAGGGTWTCTCTGTCGCTGGCACACGCCTGAGTCCATGTACATATTGTGGCTGAACTCTTCCAACAACCCTGACACCTTGAATGTGATAGTGCTCCACAGTTTCACATGTCTCCATGCGTGTATCGCACACTTCTGTTCTAAATCCTGAGCGTGGATGAGTACTTCTGATGCCAGGAGGACAATTTGGCATCCTTGATAGGATGTACATTACTGGAGAAAGCCAATGCAGAGCCTGCCTGTTTAGATCGAGGGAACWCTTAAAAGGATACTTACTGTTCTTCAAAAGCCATCATTTGACTCAATTAGTATTTGTTAAGTGGTTTGAGATTTTTAGGTGAGGGGTTGTATGTTTCTTTTAGAATATTACCATTTATATGGTAATACAGAGGAGGACTGATCTTGTGGTTGAGGCAAAAGCTTCAGCATCAGAAGATCTGGCTTCATGTCACAGCTCTGCCAAAGATTTTTTTGTGCGACAAGTCATTTAATCTCAGTGTCTCAGTTCTCCAGCTATAAAATGGGAATAATAATAGTGCCTTGTTCCCAGCTTTTGCTTGTCTTATTATTGATGACTGCATTCTCTTTGGGGGGTTAGACTTTCCCTTGCTTAAAGGCTTAACACAAAGAGATCCTAATCTCAGCTACTTTAATACAAATAACAGCTACAAAAAAATAGCGCTATTACTACCTGGGCATCAGCATGACTTGTGACATCAATATTGTGCTGACAAGCTTCTTACCTCTCAGGATTTGTTTTGCACATCTCTGGTCCTAATCCTAATGCACTCAGTCCTGCTGATGTAGAAAAACATCTTCATGGTTAATGCTGTGCTCTCATGAAAGGAACATTACTCTGGTTATCTGTCCATCTGTCCATCCCTCTGCTTGTCAGGATGAGCTGCTGGCATCATATCCTGCATACATCACTTAGTTGTTACACTCTYGAGGAAACCTTGGGTTAACCCTGGCATTTGCTTCTCCAACCCATGTCARGTGTTTAGTATCAGATCTGAATATTTTTTTTTCTTCTTTCGGAAAGTGCAACTATCTCTTCTGACCTGAGCACCTTCCACTAATGTGGCACAACCCCACCAGCTCCTTTTTCTTCTTCTCTTTAAAATTCACTAGCTATGAATTCTTAAAAAGTTTAAACAGAACTTCCCTTTAACTACAGAATGATGATAGTAAAAATGTCCATATTGAGCTTATCTATTTTTTCAGGGTAGTGATTCTGAAACTATCAGTTGAGAAGACTGCGAGATCTTCTCTGGAGGTTTTTGGCATTCAAACACTGTATCTTCATCTGTTGGCCTCCTCTTAGGATGACTGGGCACAGGAGCAGGGGCTGGGCCCCCACGTAGTTTGTGTGGTTGGAAACTTGCTGCTCTTTCTGCAGCTAGCAACTTGCAAGATTTTGGAAAGCCTTGTTTGGTGAGCTATGTGTCATATCCAGTAACAAGTTATTTCTCTGCTATAATCTTGTTAGTGAGAGGAGAAACACACAATTATTCAGGAGCAGATTCGGCTAGCAAGGCTAATGCATGGGCGTTTTCTAGTGAGGTCCACCTATCAGAGCATGTATTTTAGGGAGTCTTAAAAGCAAAGATCTGAAATAATAGAAATGAAAGCTACCATTAAAGAAAATTTAGGACCAGGGTAAATGCTTTTATGATGGGTAGAAGTGTCATAAATTTAAAAAATTTCCTAGTGTTTATTACAGTTTCAGCCAAAGGAAATAATAAATGCAATGACTGGCTGATTAAAAAATATCATATTATTAGCTAAATTATTAGTGGGCAGTGACCCTAATTAACAGAGTAATAAACCTAAAGATTTGCTTATGATGCGACTGTTCAGGCATCGTATGTTCCAGGTAGGGTTTTCCCCGAAAATGAACAGGAGCTTCAAGGTTCCTGGAAGAAACAAACCAAACAGAAATCAGTTGATGAGACTCCCTTGTTACTGGAACTGGCACTGCACTGTAGATTGTAGATCATAATTGTCCTGTAAATTTATGGCTTGAGTAATGAGAAAAGGCTACGACACAGTCCTCACATAGCATGCTACCCCAATGTGGGGGACAGATAACAAAGTTGTTCATACCCAAGCGTGGGTTCGGTTTCGGTTCTGGAAAGAAAACTGAGTTTTCATTTCTCATTCCATCTTGCAGTTAAGGAAAAGTGTAGATGTGAAGTCCTGGCTGTTGCCTTACAAAAGATGTCTAATATACCTTGTTTTGGAAGGGGAGAGAGAGAAACCACTATAACGATGCGAACAAAATCTAGCAGATCTGATTTGCTTTGAACTGACTTTTCCTTCCTCTTTTGGATGTCTCCCTTACAGTCTGCCTGTCTCCTATCCTTTATTTGCCTAAGTCTTGCATTTTAGATCCTGATCTGACCAGGTGATCATCGCGTGGCTTGTACAGCACCCAGCACAACCGGAGTCTGTCCTAATCAGCACCTTCAGCAATTTGTCCTGAAAAGCCCAGAGCAAACTTAGTGGTATAGAAGGCTAAAATGCAGCCTTACTTCYATGATAAGGCATAAACACACCTACTGGGAATTTTAAGAGTGTCCAAATATGACCCTCTGAGTTTGCTGACACCCTTTTATCCTTAGAAATAATTGCAAACTTCAGAATGAATTATTTGTGCACATTTATAGCATCAAGTAATGAGTGATTAATTTAATCAAGCTTAGATGTCCAGCTATCTGATTTGCATGTTTAATCTGGTCATCAGATGTCTAAGGGCTATAAAATGCTCCTGCACATACTGTGGGTACAAAACTGATGGATAAAATTAAGGTCATTTCCCAACATCAGGCCTAATTACATGTAGGACAGCCTTCAGGCAGCAAAATTAATCTCGTACATTCAGTCGGGCAAAATGCAGAGCACCAAGCCAAGGCCCTCTCACTACTAAAATGATTTTTGTTTCACCACAAAATAATATACAAATATGAAATTCCCT
Organism: Rhea americana; assembly: GCF_003343005.1. Taxonomy (NCBI): domain Eukaryota; kingdom Metazoa; phylum Chordata; class Aves; order Rheiformes; family Rheidae; genus Rhea; species Rhea americana. The sequence goes on from NW_028186149.1 coordinate 6,430,577, forward strand.
CGTTCTCTCTTCTGTGCTGCTTAGGGAGAAAATGATTATTATCAGATAAACCTGCTTGACAGACATGCTGTAGGGGTAGCTATTTGCTTTTGATATTTTTCAAGCATTTTATTGTTTGGAATTTTCCGTATTAGAAAATGATGGGGAAAAGTAAAATAAATAAATAAATAAATAAATAAAATAAATAAAAAGTCATATGACTTTTTATTTTAACTATTATCTGCAGTTAGGTACTAACTGAACAGTGAATACCCAAACACCCAAGTCTCTGCAGCCTGAACCAAATCTCAGTGATGCTGCTGAGAGTTTTCTAACTGTGTGTGAGTAGTTCTGGAACAAGCTGTTAGTGGCCTGTAATGAAAACATTGAAATGTTTAGCCAAAAGTTAGACTCAGGGATGGAAATTTGCAATTTTATTGTTGCTCATAAAACTACTGATAAATGTTGAGTTTTTTAAGATAAACTCTTTTGGGAAGTGGATGTAAAGTAACTTCGTAAAGTAACAGTATGGCATTTGTCTCACGTATATTATCTGTTTAAAAAACAAAACAAATCAAACACATACTTTCATTGGACCCCTACCTTGGCAAAAATCCTTGCTTCCTATAATAACATCAGGCATTGCTTATGCTGTGAAATTTTTACTGCTACCGTGATTATTCAAAGGCATCGTCATAAAATATACATGAATTATGGTTACCAGTCACCCCTAGTGTTGGGGCAGTGATCAAACATGAAGGCTTTGTGTAACACGTTTTATTGGTTTCAGGACCTTGCGTGCGAGGAGGGTGCACCTGCTGCATTGTCCATTAATAACACGGGCACGCTGCCGTCTTTCACTGTGTTTCCCACACCTGCTTGCTAAGGCTCCCCCATCTCCTAAAATTCAGAAGCAGCAGAGCATCTTGTTCTCCATCATATCTCTGTGTGCATGTGCTTATATAAATATAGTAATGTTTGCAAAGCTTTCCTGCACTTCCTGCCTTTGCTACCTCCTCCCCCTGTGATTCAGTCACTTTATATTGTAATACTTTGTTGACTATTGATTTTTGGTTAAGGTTGGAGCCCAGTACAACTGTATGAGCATTCGTTGGCTTTAATTTGATGTTATGCTGCTGCCTTCCATTCCATATTGACAGGCATCCTCTTATTTTCAGATTGGTGTCCATTCACTGATGAACGCGCACTAGGGGGATCATGACCTTTTCTCTTATCTGGACAGCTCTTGGCTTCATGAACATTTTTTGCTGCAGGGTGTTATTAACAACAGGGTGATAGAACAAAGAAATGAAGCAATGGGAAGCGCATCAATGTATGAAATTTGCTTTATTAGGATTCCCCTGAGGCCAGARCAGTCCCTAATTACAGAGGTGTTACATCCCTTCTTGGAATAACAAACTATATTTTTAGCAGTAATGAGAACATGATTTTGAAATCACAGTGTGGTCATCCTCCCGCTGTACAGATGCTTGTTAATTCCCAGACACTGATTTTGAGAGAAATGTAAAACAAAAGAAAAGTTAATCATCTCTGAAAATAACTGCTACCAATTGAACAAAGCATCACACGTTAACAAATGGATTTCAATACATGTATTTCGAGTTTTGAGCTTTCCTGCCATTGTATTTAAATGTGTAGGAAAGCAATGTAATTTTAAAAATTTTACAGTTTGTTATTAAGATACTCATTCAGAAAAAAGGCTACAGCRTATTAGTGATGTGAGTCTGAATCTCATGTGGCATCTGGATGTTAAGTTCAGACAAATATCTGAAAGTTCATTTTGTTAAAGAAATCTTGCCTGAAMACGCCTGAGAGGCAAGCTGACATATCAAACTTGGCCTTGGATGATAACTCCCAGATTCWTCTTTCCTTCTTAATGTGAATTGTTTTCAAAATATCCTATTTTATCTTACTGCAATCCTCTCGCTCCTAGACTTCTGTGGTGGACCTAAATGTAAAATGAAAAGCAATCAAAACATACTTACTCTACATACACATGCTTATGTAATCCATACAGCTGTTAAAAATAGAGTATGAGCTCAGCAGAGATGATGTTTGTGTGCACAAGCCAGCCAGAGAAGGATGACCAGGAGGCCCCTTGGCAGAAGGTGCCAGCAGCTGCTCAGCCAGCTACGGGGCSGATGGCCCTGCCACAGCTTCAGGCCTTGTGTGGCAGACGTGTTTGGCAGATCGGCCTTTCTTAAGACTTCTGGTGTGCAGATCTGTAAACAAACACAGGAGTGCTAGAAATCAAAAAATATATATCCCTCCCAAAACCCAGATGCTGACACTAGCAATTCAGCTGTGTGAGTGCTCCTAGAAGCTTTTTAGTTGCGCTCTTCTCATCCAGTCCTGCTAACTGAATGGCCTATGACTAACCTTACCATCCTCCGTAAGGGTATGGAGCAGCGCCGTGTCTGCACATGCCATTGCCCTCTATTGGGCTTATGCAGCACTGCTCCCTTTCTGTATCAAAGAACTTGCCTGATGTTGGTGAAAGCAATTCTCACGCAGAGGAGGACCTCAAAGGCTTGATTTCAGGGCCTTTCGTTGTGGCCTTCTAGATGAGCACAATGGTGTAATGACAGCTCCAGTTAAATCTGATTTTAGAGAGACTTCTTTGGTTAAAATTGTCACTTGTCATTATCTTCTGGTGAGGACCTATTGAAGCTCTTCCTTAAATGAGGTTTTACTGAAAAACATCATTTWCTTGCTTATCTCCTTCAATATTTGGTAGTTAGAAATGAAAAAAACATGCTTGAATTGGTGAGAAGTTTTATGACAATGCTCCTAACCGTACTGTAAAGTGAGGCTTATAGTAGATCTCCATCATCCCATAAATGCTCTTTCTYAATAACAAACAGATCATAAAGGACAGAACTGCTCCCACGTGCTTCAAAACTCAGCTGGCAGTGCCAGTCACTGCTCTATCATACTGCTTCTTAAAAATGACCAAGTGTCCATCTGGCCAGAGAAAAGGAGAGAATCATTTTGGAGCATGTAAGTTGGGTCTTCACTTGGGTTAGGGGATAGCATTTTCCTGTCTGGTTTAATACGTGCTTATTTGTACAAGAGAAGACAGTTGTTGAAGGAAAGGTCATGGAGACCTCACTTTAAAGGACCCTGTGGGACAGGGGTGACCCACTCTCCCAGAGCGAGCCTCTGAGTCCAGGGGCTGCCATCCCTGGACGCTCCCTTCCCCGGGGAGCTGCCTCCACAACTGCATTGCACCTTTCTTGCTGCATAGGACAAACTCCTGTTTTGTGCTGTCCTTTTTTCTCCAAATGCCAAGAAATGAAGGAGTTTGCTTCAGATAAACAGAAATATTTTGCCCAGCCTGAAATTTTTGAAAGTGACAGAAGTGGAAGCAATGTAAGAAAATACCTTGGCACTCTTTCTGGTATACAATTAAACTCAGCTATGCTTACAGAGTGTCAGAGGAGGATTCACATCTGCAGGCATTGTTCTGTGCTCATTATCCTTTTTAAGGACCCTGGTATTTCTTGTATACATGATATATACTTGACCACTCAGGATTGCATTACAGGCATTTCCCTCTCACTCTGACAATAATTCAGGCAGCCAAATACAAATCAAAGGAAATACTTAAGTGGCTAACTCCTTTTAAAAGAAAAATGATACCAATAAAATATTTGGCTTTAGCCTTCTCCTACCCCAGAAGCTTCTTTCAGTCTCTTCTGCCTCCTCCCAGATAGCTGTTTATTCAATATTAAGCTCCCCTTTCCCAGAAGACCAAAGCATTCACATTCACACTTCACCAGTGGTGCTCTGATTCAGTAATGAGGACGAAAGGCTTTCGGGATGCTGCGCTCGTGAAAGGGGAGCAGGCGGAAGCCAGCTAGTCTCCTTGGTGAGCAGGTGACTTTGCTCAGGCGAGAAATATCCCTTTCCAGGGGCTGGGTTCCTCACGCCCACCCTAACTATTAGGGAGAATGCTAACTGAAAGATGAGAGTGTAATTGCACCAGACAAGTAACTTCTACTGAGTAATTTTTCAGTGTTAGGTGGGTACCTAATAGGAGAGCCTGCTATTAGCATTAAGGGAAGCTGCACAGCTGAATCCCAGAACCTGATAAGTAACATTTTACTCTTTATTATAAAGTGAAAACACATGGAAAACTTCTGCAGTTTACAATCTGTGAATTGCAGTTTACACATTTATAATTACGTGCTTTCCCATTTTAGATGGCTGACAGATTGTCAGAGCATTTTTCCCCTCAGAGAGGTATCTTTGAGCTCTCTGTGCCTGGGAACGCAGCATTCAGCGGCATGCCTTCAAAGCAGGGAGGCAAAACCACACGTACGTGTGTGCTGAGAAAGAGCCTTAGGTGGCTGATCTCTTGGATTAAAAGAAGTGGCCCTAACGCTAAAAGGGAAGGAGGCAGAGGACGCTCAGCCTCTCCTGTGTAGTGTGCCTGCATTGTGGCATGAAAGGAAGATGGAAAAGCTAGGGAAAAACGGTAATGCCTCAGAATCAAATGGCTTTCTCTGCGTTTTGGGGATTGAATGACTTGGAAGCAAAATCTGAAGGCCTTTGTGCTTAAAACCTACTGGTATCAAGATTATATTAGAGCTGAGGGCTGGCTCAAATCTACAATCTATTTTACTGTAATGAAGCATGACGTATTAAAGCAACGTTTAGATTCACAGTCTCCTAATGACCACAGGAACATGGCAAGCTCAGGCTTTCTGATGTATACGTTAACTCAAACAGGGGTACCTTTAACTTTGAGGGTTCGTATCTACCTCTGGTGAAGCAGGAGCCCTGATAAACCCACGACAGAGCCGTCGCGTTCTGCGTAGGCTGTGGGCACTCAGCAYGGACGAAGGGCTTGAAAGACTATCTTATTCTGTCCAGGCTGTTGSCAACGCATGCAGCAGTGGGCCGGGTGCCTAAGGAGACGTGGCTGCTTTCTGGAGCAGTCTGTAGTTCAAATAGGCGTTGGGGACCGGGCACGACTCTTCTCAGAGTCCGTCTGCAGTAAMGGCGTGGGCCGGGAAGGCTTCTGGAGCTTAGAAACGCTGTGACACCCAGGAACGTGTTCCCCTCGATGGTCCCGCTGACRGAATAGGCAGGGTGCGTTCACCGCCCCGGAGCCGCGTTCCCCGGGACGGGCAGCGTCAGCCGGTCGCGACGCCTGGGGTCCTGCCCTGCCCCTGGAGAAGGGACAGAAACACGCGACTTCTGCGGGTGCTGCGCAAGCGGGGTCGGCACGGGGGATGGAACTGCTAGAGTAAGAGTTTGGCCAGGTACCTGGAGATAACATCCCCCTCTACCAAAAATAGCCCCAGGAATCTGTAAGGAGTACGTCTGCCAGCGAGCCTGGTTTTATGGTCCTTCTAAAAATAGCACCTCGCCAGCACAGAGCCCACTAGCGTGATAGTGAAATACTGGCTCGGGACTGATTAAYTCTCTCCATTTCTTACCACCAAGCATTGCGCCACGGCAGCTCCAGTGTCCTTCTTGCCTCGTGATATTGTAGAGTGTATTGTAGTGTATTGTAGAGTCTTTTTAAAGCTAAAAAAAATGTGTTTTGGGTAGTTAAAAAATATGCAAGGAAACGTACAAAAAYGCCCTGCTGTGGCATTTCAGACATGGTGGGGGAAAATCCCCCCAAACCCTCCTAATAGGATTGTGCTGGGAATCGTTGCTGTGAATATTGAAYATCTGCAATGCCTAATGTGGTTAGTGGAAGCCGAGAGAGCTCAGCATCTTGCAAGGTTGGATTTATCCTGAAGGGCAAGGGATGAAGGGAAAATAGGCTTTTATGGCAACTGTCTTGTTGTTTATTAAGTCTTTTTCTTCTTTGAATATGGCTAGAGAGATTTTTGGTTCTGATAAACCAAAAGCATGGCGTTCTTACTACTCCTCCGTAACATCAGAAAGATTCTGCTGTGTGAGTAGTTTRGTAAAATGGTGCAGAGGGATATCTGCTGTTCTTCCCTGAGTGTGATCGGGGAAAGTTAATTTACCCTGATATGGAGCAAAGTGCAGTAACAAGGTTTTKTGCATTATTTTTAACTCATGACCAGGTTAATTGCTGGTGAGATTAGTTTAGGTATGACATAAATATACAGGAAAATAGGTTGGTCCAGTATCTATCATTGATAAAAATCAAGCGTTTTTTGGAGTCCGATCTCCAAAAATTGTATCTGCTATTCGGGGCAAACTTTCTCTTGGCTTTTATAATCCTGTATTGACACACAAAGAAATATTACAGTGAAACGCAAGAAACAGTTAAAACTTTTGGCAGATTCACTCTATCCAATATAAAATAGGATCTTCAAGAGCATTATTTTTCTTGGAGCTCATAAAACTGCTGGGTGCTGGGAGTGTTGAGAGCGGCAGTTTGCGAGGAAGATGAACACAAGCAATCTCCAGAGCATCTGTTCGCTACACGGCAAAGATGTTCTGGGTTCGAGGGGAAGGTATTTTACTTGCTGCATGTTGTTTTTATSTAAGACCACGTAACGGGTTTTTCAACAAAACTGAACATTCGTTTTGTTTTCTGTTGCAATTGTCAAACTTTTGCAAGAACAGCAAAGTGGCAAATCTGAGTTTAGTGACAAGCGACCAGAGGACAAGAGCATTCGGGACTCAGGGAAAGGGGGAAGCTAACTCYGTAAGATCTAGCCCAAAAACTTCCTGCTGGAGCCGAGATAAAAGCGTTTGGGTAAATTGGCAGCAATCTTACACCATTACAAAGGTGGCCAAAAAGCATTTGCTGTGATGCAGCTTTCTAGCAGTGCCTGAAACAGGGCCCAGGTATTTTTCTTCTGCCTGTGAGTCAGATCCTTCGGTTTGCTGGGCACCTCCTGCAGGCTGCTGAAGACCTTCTGGGTTTTGCTGATTTTGAAGGAAGTCAAGGGTAGTCAGCCCTTCCAGGATACTTTTTTTCAAAGCACTCAGGACTGAATTAAACAGCTGGCTAATAATCAGAATTTGAAAATCTAGCTAAGTTATAAGTATTAGTTGTTCTGTAGCAATTATTGAAAAGGTGGGACTTCCCCGTGGTTCTCGAGCTGAAGACGGTTGGAGACGGCTACAGRCGTTGCGCCGCGCCGCGCCGCCCTGGAGCGGGTGCTGGCGCTGCGGGTCGGGAAGCCCCGTGCCCGGCGCGGCAGCGAGGCAGCAGCCCTCACCGCGCGACGCAGCCCCTTGGCTTGGCGTCTACGCGTACCTGCGGGGCAAAATCTGTGGTCGGAGCAGCCCACAAAATATCCTGCAGCATGATTATCACAAATACCGCTCTAAAGCAAAGGTTCAAAGTCAGGTTTATGCAGTGTTTTGATGACAAGCTTTGCAGCTTACCTGGGCTGGGGCTTGGAGGGTTTATCAGTTGAAAGTATATGTAGAATATACCAGGCTCCAATAAAACTCAGGWGTTTACACGGAATATCTGGTCTGCCTTTCCAGCGTGAGATGAATCACATCCATCGCTTGTTCGGCGCTCGCCCCCCAGTCCTCTGCTGGTCCCGGTTTTGTCTGGCTGCTGGTTCCAGGCGGAGCTTGTGGCGGTGATCGCGGGGTGGCGTGACCGGTCTCGGTATGGGTACGTGGTTACCTTTGCGGGTACGTACAGAGTTGTGCCCACGACTTGTTACGGGGACTGCGATCAGCGGGGGAAGCGATGCAAAGCTGCACACGTCGGCTGGGGCTGTGCTGAAGAGGGYCTTTTTGCTACTGCGAGGTGCTTGCTTAAAAAATTCTTAGTTTGTTACTCTGTAGAAATTACTGCAAAATAGCTGCTTTTGAACCAAGTGGTTAAATACCAGGTTTGAGGTATGACATTGATGTGACACCTGTAACGTTTTGTTGGGCTACCGCGGGCTTGGCAGCGTCCCTCCTGCGCCCGTAACCCCTGGCCGAGGGGGTCGGCTGGCGGGGCTGCGGCAGAAAACCAAACACAAGCATACAAGGTTTAAAAGCAGGATGTTCCCTGACACCTCTGGAGCTTTACCTGTGGCAGAGCACCGAGGAGTGAMTTACGATGTCGTAATTCAACCCCACACCCGCCGATGGCTCCGACGCCGAGTTTGTCGGGCGGCCGGCAGCGCCCGCGCTCGCCGGCGGCGCGGCCCCGGGGAGCTCCTCGGAGCGCGGCCCTGGGCAGCCGGCCGAAGCTGCGGGACTCGGGCGGCCGGCGGAGCGGGAGCCGCGGCTCCCGCCGCGCTGCGCGTCGCGGCCTCGAGGGAGCTCTGCGCGCGGGACAGGGCTCGGGCTTGTGTGCGCGCTCCCCGTGCGCTTTTAGTAGAGCCAGGCGTGAGTCGCTTCGAGATGAAGCGCCTCCGCGATGCGGGCTTTGCAGGTAATTCTGGAGCCTGCTCAGGCAGAGGATGGAAAATAAAACAGAAAAGCAATTTTAAAAGCTGAAAGAAACATCTAAAATTGGCGCCCATGTCACAGGCAGCAGGGACACTCTCCTCCTACGTCTTCGCTCGTTGTGGGGTGAGGTGCAATCGTATTTACACATCTTTCTACACCAGCTGGCCAGTGCAATCTGCCTTTCATTTTTTCCTCCTGCAACCTGCTTTGTAATATAATGACCAAGTTTAAATCCTTTCGAATGGAGGACTTAAAGCCAAGTGCAAAGTCGTATTTCAGAGGTTCAGAGCTGGCAATCAAGCGGCTSGTACTTGCTGTGCGGGGCGGGCTGGGGGAGCGGCCGGGCGGGCAGGCGCTGGCGCCGCGCTCGGTGCAGCACCCTGCATCTTCTCGCCTCCTTTGAAACGCGGCGGGAAGCGCTTCTTTCAGCTCTGTATGGTTTCCACATGCGTGTCTCGAAAACAAAAATCCGGTGAGACGTTTGTTTATCTCTCGGCAGCACTTGGCCGCGGGGTGAACTGAAAGCGCTGCCAGATTGACGCTTAATAAGAGTTTGGCAGCGGCGACGGTCGCGTAGCACACCCGTCTTCGCGTTTAGCCCGCGCTGCGGGCGTTTCTGAGCACGTATCCGCGGGGCAGCGAGCAGCCAGCGGCGC
>NW_028186149.1:6439816-6444656 GCF_003343005.1 Rhea americana
GGCCCGGGGCGCCGGGCGCCGCCCGCTCGTTAGCCAGAAAGGCTCTTGGCGGGCTCGTTAACGGAGAATTGCGGAACAATTCTCTGAAACCGTGTTCTTTGGAAGTTAAAAGCGCAGAGGGCCGCGTAAATCTGTTCCTTCCAGGGGACGTCACGTTTTACAGAGTGATTATGGTTCCCGCAGATTTTATTTTTGTGAGGGGTTTAATTGCTTTGGAAAATCTGGTAGTGAAAGAAGCATGGTCGAACCGTATTTCAACTGATTAAGAAGTGAAAAAATATTTTCTGTAATATTTGCATCCCTTCCTCAATACCTCGTGCGTGCTTAGATCGTCAGCGTGCTCTTGAAAGAGGCCTGAAGACACAGGGTTCAGACACAGACTTACAAGAATCAAAGCTCAGAAGTGTTTTGGTGGAGCRGCTAGTTCCGTTTAACCCACTGTGCTAAAGGAAGATCACGTAACACAAAATGTGAATCCCCTTCCATTTCTTGACTTTGAAAATAAATTCAAGGATGCCAGGGCCATATTATCACTGGCTCTTTTAAAAGCTCGGAGCAGAGTCTCCAATTTCATGGATGTGCAGATACCAATACTCTCCTGAGGGCTGTCGCTGTTCCAGACCCAAAATCTGGAGTGCAGCAAGTCCAAAGACATCTCAGAATAATATCTATTTACACATTAGCAGTTTGCTCTTCTCTTTCTTAAGACATGAGCTACCTATTTCCATTCTCACAGCAGCAAGGCTGATGCCTTGTGCCTAGCTTCAATGTCATGAGCCCTCAGCGAAAGTCTGCCCCGCGAGGGGCTGGGATCCTGCAGCATCGCTCATTAGAGACCCAATTTCGGTATAGGATTTTATCTTTGACTAGGTGTTTGTTGTTCCTGAAAGCCTGCGGGAAATGCCCAGTTGACAGCRTCAGTACTGGGCTACATAACCAACACGTTTTTCGTGGGCTGCAGGCCACTGGACAGTCCCGAGATCTTTTTTTCTGCACATGCCAGAACGGAGTTTAAAGGGATACTCTACAGGTAAATGCTTCACTATCCTGTCCCTAATTCCAAGGAATCTGAGGGCAATAATCCGTCTGGTGTTATCTCAAGACGGATGTGAGAGATTAAATTATCTATTGCTAGAGATTGTTTTGGAAAACAGCCCTATCGTCAGGACAGCGACAGCTCCCACTCTGCTCCCAGGCCCTTTTCTGGATGTGGTCCCGCTGCCTGTGGCACGCACACGCTGGAGGTGGCCACCAGGAGAAGTTGGAGGAAAGGGTGGCTCTCCAAGGAGGCCGTGTTTGGTGGAACAGGAACGTAACTTGGTGAGGTGACAGTTTCCCTGAGCTTGCAAAAAGGAAGAAAAGCAACCAGTAGCCTGTGTTTGAACCCGCAGGCATATGGCATTTCAACAGCTCCTCAGCTGCCGTCACAGGGGGCCACATCCTGGGTAGCTAAGACCTGGTTGCAGCCCGAGCTGGGGACACCTGGGCTCCTGGAGTTGGCACTCAGGCACAGAAAATGAGGGCAATGAATCTGCACAGTGGCAAATTCAAAGAGATGGGAGATGAGGGCAGTTTGGCAAAGGAAGCCTTTGGTTTCTGGCTCGCTGAATATGCCTAAGCAAACATTTGGGCCAGGCTCTAAGCTCCCTGTATAAGCTGAATAAATGGTCAAACAGTTCTTGTCACAGAAAACAGTGGAATGGGTTAAAAATGAAGACAAGAACAGTGTGAGGGAGCATGAAGAAATACCAGCTTTAAATTCTTTATTCTCTCCTTTACAGCAATGACAACTTAAATAGTGCAAAAATATTTGGATGTGATTTATAAAATTATGTTCTTGGCCTTAAAATTGTGAGCCTTTTAAATTTCCCTGCAATTAAGTATGACAGAATTTGCAACAATGCTGCTATTAAAGATATTGCTTGTCCTAAAGGTGCCTCTTGGTGAAGCAACCATGACAAAAACCTTTGTTCTGTATTCAGTGATGCCAGAGGTGCTCTTTTGCCACAACTGAGATCATTTGCAACCCAAAATGGTATAYGCACAATCATATATATTCTAAATAAAATTCTGCCAAAGACATGCAATCTCCCCATCTTTCTGTAGCTTAATTTATACTTGCAGCTTGAAGGCAGTAAATTATCCTGCAGGTGAATGTCTGAGCGCTGCTTCTCTGGTGAGAAGCTGAACGTGAAGGTGTCTAGGTTTGCACCTGAAAATCAGGGGCGAGAACAGGAAATACGAGGCAGGTAAAATGAAAGAAGCTGCTGTCCCTTTCATACATCTGAAACTGCATACTATAAAATAAAGCTGTAATCAGATACCACTATTAAAATCTTTTATGTTAGGATGTATATAAAGGTAAAACCTATAGGTAAAAGGATGGTGTGTGATTTTTATCCTTGCTGTTCATTCCTAAAATAATCGTTCCATGTGCTCTTTTTTTATTTTCATTTGGAGACAAAATACGGTAGTCAGTGGTCTGTCTGCATGCATTTCTTTTAACTTCTCCCTTTATGCTAAATAACAGGCTGCACTAAGTATCTACTGACTTTCCAGTGCTGGCTCCTGTTTCCCTTCTGGTCACGGTGGGGACAGCGTATTTACGTCCCTGCATCCTCATCCCATCACCGTCTGGGTGTCTGCAGATGCGAAGCTGAGGACTTAGTGTTTTTTCTGATGCTCCCTTTTCCCTTCGTGTGATTTAGTCACCTGTTTTATCAGCATGTGCATGCTGAACAGTAGCAAGTACTCAGGAATATTTTCATGCTGCTGTAATTGTAAGTAGTGTTTGTATCGTACCATATCAGAGAGAAATGGTAACGGAGAGCGACGTGGGAGGCTTTCTTGTTCCTGCTGCATTTCTCCTGGTCGAAGTGCAGCAAGGTTTTTGCTGGCCCGATGCTAAATGGGCCTTCCTGCTCTGCCTGTGCTTCACCGTGTCCTGTTTTGGGGTCTAGCTGGGTGGAAATCTGCAAACTAAGCATCCACCTTGTTACAGGTGTTGTCATCAGAGCAGGGAAGATATCTACCCTATATAAGATACAGAGCCTAGAGTCTGATGCAGCGCAACAAAATTCAAACTGTTATGAAATCTCTGGATGTTCATATTGTGTYGTTCTGTGGGAAAAAATAGCAAGAATTTTCCTTAAAAACAGAAAAAACACATTTCATTCCACAATTTAAGAAATTCAAGGGAACAAGGTTTAAATCTTCTGTTTAAAATTTATTTCCCAGTGCTAATAATTTCAGCCAAAAGAGYGACCTTTTCAAGAAAGTGGTGCAAAAAGTTAAAAGGGAAAATGCTTTGCGTAGATCCAGTGCTGCAGCTGCTGCTAYGGACACCCAATAAAATACATAGAATGAAATAGAATTCATAATCCTCATAAAAAATTTAGAGTGGATGCAGGGTTTGAAACTTTTGTATCCCCTGTGGATTTTGTTTTTTTAGTCCACACTGGAATAACTGGCGGAGGGCTCATTAGCTGACTGAGAATAATGAATAAGGAAGTAAGAGAAATTATATTTTGTTTTGTTTTACTAAGGCCTTTAGACAGTAAAAATGTTTTTGCAACCGTTCTAACCTTTTCCTGGTACTTCAATTCTGTTTCTATCAAAAGAAGYATATGAAAAAGAAGAACAACCAGAAATTTCAGCTTGCAGAAGATAATTTGCTGCCATCTATGGCTTTTCAAGTGGAACTCAGTCGCAGATGAGTTGTGCAAAGAATTAAAACACTTTCCTGTAGGAAATCTTGGTGAGGACAAGATGTTCAAAAAGAGTGAATAGCTGCTAAATAAGGTATCTGGCTTTTCCTTTATTTACACACCTTTTTGCCTAGACCTCCAGAATTTTTACATACTGCTATTCATACTACTGGTATGGGAAACTGGCTAAAARTTAGATGATTTATGCTTTTGGGGGAAGATTGCTCTGCGGCTTTCTCGTGGTGCTCTGACAGTACAGAGAAGCTCTAAATCTTGTTTAGATACCCCTCGAAGTTTTCTCTTTTGGAGTAAGTTGAAGGAAAATGGAAAYGAAAGCAGGAGCTGACGTAGGTGCTCCCAGTCTGCCAGGCTGGAGGATACTGGAGAGAAGGGTTGTGCTTGCRTTCCTCGGTGTGAGAGGAATGCATACTCAAATCTGTATACTCAGATTTGAAAAGCAGATGAGTCTGTTGACTTCAGCAGCTTTTATCAAAACTAAAAGAGGAATGAAAGAAGTTTTAGGTATTGGAGGACAGAGGGAAACCAGGCAGGAAAGGGGTCCGCAAATGTATGTGGAGTGTGGCATGGGAAATGGGAAGCTCTGGGGCACTTGGCTCAGGAGCAGCTTGGAGAAACTGCAAAAAGGACATTGTATTTGCATGGCAGAGAGAGGATCCAGAAGACCACGGAGATCTGAAGGAGCTAGGGAAATAAAAAGTCTTCWTTTAAGGGAAGAGAAGGGTGAAATGCAGGCATAAAGTAGGACCAAAATGTTTAAATATTAAGATTAATCTAAAGCAGTTAAAATATAAGGTTATGTAATAGATTAAAATAGCCCTGGAGTTCATTCAACGCCCAAAGATTGGTGGATCTGATTCTGATCTCAGTTATTCTGTTTACACCTGTAGAATTGCACTGATTTAACACAGCTATTTTGGTTCAAAACATTGCTGCTAAGAGCTGAACGCTAGCAATATTTGTTCAGGTAATTCTGCAGCTTTTCAGAGATCCAGCATTGGGAAGCCTGAACACCAGCCACTCAGAGCCTTTGCAGGTCCATTTTTTCTCTAGCACTTCATAGACCTTTCACTCTCTGTAGCCAGGTCTGACCTTGCTTCAAAAACTGTGAGAAT
>NW_028186149.1:6444711-6448306 GCF_003343005.1 Rhea americana
AAAAAAAAAAAGCAAGAGGGTAAGCAGAAACTGGAGTTTAGTCAACACATCCATTTCAGATTGACATTCTTGGAGGCACACATATGCTACATGTGCATAAGTGCACATACATAAAAGACGCAGTCATCCACACATGAAGCTAATGATGCTGTGGTTTAAACAAAATACACACTTTTCCTCTATTTCTTAACCTTATCTGTGCATTCTTGGGTCATGTATCCTTTGTGCTGACTCTGGACAAAAATCTCCCTTTGATGGAGGATACATGCTGAAAGGTAGAATTCTGAATTATGTTCTCTAAATTATCCCGTGCTCAGAGAGCAAGTATTGATTTTAAAAATGACTGAGCCAGACCTCGCGCTGCAGTCCCCCCAAAGCACAACAAACAGCAGTCATGTGTTCAGCTACCAAGAGGCCACTGTGCTGGCATTGTTTCAAAAAATCAGAAAGTCATCAATCAACCAAATAGTAATCGGAATAAGTACATGGTATCTAAAGACACATTTTATCCASTTACATGCCCCAATTCAGTTAGCTACGAGGAGAATTAGAACAATATTGGASCGATTAACAAGTCTACCTTGGGAACTGCGAGTTATTTATTTTGCTGCCTTGTATAAAAGAATGAGCAGAATTTCATCTGCATAGTTAAGCGTTCAGTAACTTCCCACAGTAAATAACCCTGCATCTCTTCATGCTAGGCTGTTTTTTATAGATCCTGATTGAGAACACAGAATTTTACTGTAATTGGTTTCTGCGCCTTTCGAACGGTTTAGACACAATTGTGTTGTGCTCGTTTCAAGATTATTTTTTTTCTTTGGGAGCTGTTAGTCATCCGCGCTGCAATGGAGCTTCACAAGCAGTAAAATTATTAGCATCAGTGTATTCAAAACATCATTGAGTTTTATTTTAACGATACGATTTAAGGATCAATGCCGAAAGCGCGGTTTAGAATTTCAGTCTTGCACAATTCCATTGAATCAATAATCTACAGTGTTGCTATGCAGGATGCAGTTCRCAATAACACAAAATATACCATTCCTAAAGAAATACGAGGCTGAAAAATACACCGTTCAAAGGATACACCCAGCTATGTATACTCACAGTTGTCTTTTGGGAAGTACAATACCGGAACAGACAAAGTATACAAAATGCTTTGTAAGTTAAGATAATAGCTCATACAGTTAAGATGGTTGAATTTTTCAGTACTGCTATACAGCACTTCGTATAATGAGATCTCCAATTTTTAAAAAGGTTTAGAACTCCCAAGTACAAATTGTTGTGAAACACAGCACATGGTTTTCATAATAGAGGAAATTAATTTTAAAATACTTTAATTCAATAACTTCTGTATTTATTGATGAAGCGAACAAAGAGGTGCAAGTGCATTGCAGGTGCAACAGTATCATCTCCAATGACTTACGCTGATTTTTATCTTGAAATTTTGCATGCATTTTCAGTGTTTGGAGGAGAGGGGGTTTTTTAATCTTCTTACTAGCAAAATATACAAATGACTGCATGTTTTCTATCCCGGGAGCAGCCCACCTGTGTGTGCCGTGTAATTGTACGTGAACCCCGCAGGACACCGTTCCGGTTAATTTGTCGGGGGCCGCYGCCCCGGGCGGGCGGGCTGGTCTCGCGCGGCTGCTCGTCGTCTGCTCGGCTCGCGGCGGCGCGCGGGGCTGGGGCAGCCTGGCGCTGGCGTAGCCGCCTCCTGCCCGCCCGAGAGGCGGCCGTCCGAGCTCGAAGCGTCCGTTCTCATCTGCGTGCGTACGGCTGTACCTGGCCGGTGCCRTCAGCTGCTGGAGGCTCATCAGATTAACATGCTGCCATGTCCCAGCTCTCTCAAAAGCACTTACTTCTATCTTTTCTCCTTGCAAAAAACCCAGCTCCTGGGCAGCAATGCGTTATTCAAGCCAGGTAAATAAGCTTGATGCAGGCAGTGTGCGATAGGAAACATCTGAGACTTTGCAACGATCGCTGCCCAGCACTGAACAAACGTGCAAAAAGAGCGTCGCTAATTTGCTCACTAGGTCTGTACGTTTGAGAAGCAGTAGCCAGAAAAGAGCTGCTCAAGCGCTGATGGTTCTTCAGCATTTTCCATGTAAAGCATTTCTGAGCATTTGTCTAAGGCGACAGGATGGGTGAGATGCTCAGGTCTGCTCACATCCATCTCCAGGTATCGAGGTACAGTCAAAAACCCAGGTCGACCCTGAAGCTCGAGTCCCTCCGTAAGTGGGATCTGTTTTCCCAGTAACTGCAGTGCTTTTCCAAGTTCTAGTTGAAATAAATAATCATCAACAACGAAAACAAGRTTTAGTTTTCTTACAGTTTTGTGGAGGCGTAGAGGTTTCTATAGCTTTGCTGTTCAGCTAAATGGTATCTGGGGGCTTTTCGTACTCTTACATGCCTCCAACCCGCCCCTGTGGCCTGTGTTTTGCCATTTCCATTGCTGTTATCCGAGGCCTCTGTCACGTTAAAAATGTTCTCCTACACCTGGAGCACACCTGAAGTACAGAAATCAGAGCTCTTTTTGGCGGTTAACTGGTTTTTGTATTGTTCTTGCAACACTGAAACAATATTTAAGCTGATTTGGGCTATYGCATAATTATTGAGACGTTTTACCCTAGGTCTTCCTATTTGATCGTATGAATAACGATCATCTGGAGAGACAGCTGTTTTGTTTTGTGTTTTTGGCARCAGGAGCTATCAGAGGGCAGGACACATGTTGCTGAGCTTACAGATATAGGGGCTGAAATCGATACAGTGAGTGTCAGCTGCAACACTGAGCTCGTCTTACTTCTAGAAAAATTAACTAACTTAATTTTGTGAAAAAGAAATACAGAAGTTTAAAGATTCACCTTTGCCTGCCTTGGGAGAAGACTGCTGCTGCATGTTGCACCCTCCTGTTTTCCTCTTTCCACTGCTTGAAGCCTCAGCCGTAGGAGRAGTTACTCACTCCATATAGCAGTTAATCTGTATGAAAAATAAAGTTAGGAAAGTCTTAGAAAATACTGAGTAATAGTGCAGAAGCTGTTCACCATGTGCTTGTGGGGCTTGTCTCAGAAAACTGCAAAAATGAGACCCACTTTTTAAAGGACAACTGACTGAGAGTTGCAGTTTATTTTCCTCTCTCTCCCTCTTCACAGCAGACATTTTTCTCCCGCTACCTTGTTAAGCTGACAGCTATTTCTCTGGAGAAGTAGATYTGGAAGAGGCTTTAGTTTTTCTCGTGGGCAGGGCAGGGCGCCYGCCTCGGCGCTACGTCGCTCCGGGGGCTCCTGCTTTTGCCTCCACCTCCCGGGCTTGGATGCCGCAGCCGGGGGAGCGGGTCCGGGCAGCCGTGGAGTACGGGGGCAAAGGAGACACCGTGCTTGTGCCTGTTTTGGCGTCCTGTGCTCTACCTCAGAACAGCTCTTTGCTGAAGCTAGCTGCTTTTCAAAYGCTCCTGAACAGCAAATAAAACTTCCCTGAAATCTAGGATTAAACACGGATGCAGTCTTGGATAAAACAGGCGTTTTACATAAAAATGGAACTCTTTAAAGTCGGTGAGGTTGATTTAGGCCAGAGCAGAGCACAGCAGCCGCTGGCCAGC
>NW_028186149.1:6448451-6524756 GCF_003343005.1 Rhea americana
CCCTCGCTCCTCGCCCTTGGGAAAGGCCCAAACGGGCCAGCCCAGCGCGGGTACGATTCCTCCGGCTGGTTTTTACGATAAAATCRGGAGCTGAGGATTGCGAGGAGGGAGAGGAGAGAAGCAGAAGGAAGCTGGGTTCTTTTCCAGTTCTGCCAATATCTTGCTGCGACGTTAAGACGTGCTCATAAAATGACTCGCTCGGTTTCCTCGTGTGCAATGCAGGAAGCCGAAAAGCTGCCTGTGGTATTGGAAGAGCACAAGTGTGGAGCTCAAACTCTCTCGCTGTTCTCCTTGCAAGAGGCTCTGCTTTATGTTGCAAGAGGCTTTTTGTGTCCTAAAAAGTGGATGTTGCATTATACATTTATCAGATATAAGCCAACTTATTTATTTAATAGTTTCATTTTTTTTCCAGTAAGTAGCAACATTAAGTTATCCCAGATCTGTCTGCCACAGTAAGTGTTCATATTTGTTTACTTCTTGCTGAGAGTCTGGAAGAATTAGAAAACGTAAATGAAGCAGCAAGAAACACRTGACTGTAACCAGCTCTGGCAAACCTCTGTTGCAAGAGCAAAAGTTTGGTCCATCTTCATATCCCCAGCAGACTAGAATAACATTAAGTGAAGTTCTCACACTTCAAAAAGGGTCCTCATTTGCAATTTATGAGAGAAGGAAGTGCATCAAAGGCATAAAAGCCAGCAAATGGTCAGAAGTTAAAAGTGAGGAATAGCTAGGCTTCAGAAAACTTAACTGGTGATGCTGTTCTACAAATAAAATAGTTTACTTCAAGAAATCCATAGCTAGGCTATCTTTTCCTTCAAAAACTGTCTCTATGCCAATGCAGCRAGTGCCCTGCACTGAAAACTGTTTAGCAGGCAGTCTGCTCTCTCCTCTGGCAAGCTGCCGGAGCSAGGGTTTGCGAGGGGCCAAGCTCCGGCCAGGCGGCAGCGTGGCTGGGCATGGCAGGACTGGCCACCGTCGTCCTGCATTGCTCCGTGGGCTCCTGCTTTTGCCTCCACTTCCTAGGCTTGGACACCAAAGCCAGGGGAGGGGCAAGGTTTGTGGAGTCCATTAGATACTACATGCGCAGGGCTTGTCTTTCAAGGTGCCCACCAAGAACTGACGTCACTCAAAACTTTTTTAATTTTCACGGTAGTTGTGGATGATGGAAAAGATGCTATCTCTGTTGCTGTTGTTGCACGATATGGATGGGAACTGCCACGCTCCCTAGCTCAATCTGCTCTCTCTTCTTTTGCTGTAATTTAAAGCTATTATTTTGGTTGATGAGTTCAAATTCCTATTGACTTCACATCACAATCAGAGATTTTTTTGGTTGAATATTGTCCAATATTTCRTAACGCAAAGAGAAAAAATTTCTCTAACAGGGTAACGCTAGTTCTGTAATATGGTCTTCTGCACCTTTTCCTGTAGGGATCCAGGATTTGGGTTGTATCTGTTTTGATTTTTTTAGGAAGTATTTAAATGCAGTGTAACTCTAACAGGGTTTTTGTCAAAGTCTTTTGTTAGCCTTTTCTGTCCATAATATCGGTGTTGAGATACAGCGCATCTTTTTGTTTCTTCTAAATACAAGTCTTGCTCAGAGGGGGTCAGGGAAGTCTCCCAGTGACATCTGTAGTCAATGGTGGGGTTGCATCAGGACCCCAGTAGCTGCTGGGTACTTGGATGAAAACCACTACTATCCRGCATATCCAGAGCATCGTGAATTCCCTCTGGACACTTAAGATGCCCTACATTTCACACACCTATGTTTTTTAGGGACTCTGCCCTTAAAATTCATGGCAGACAGCTGAGAGGTTATGTCCTTTTCATGACTCACTTTAGGGAGTTTCAGACATCTTCAGTTTGCTCAGGCAAGATTTCTACCTCTTTCTTGCTCTTCAAGCAGAAGAGAATTGCCATTAGCCTTTTATACTAGGCTTAATTGCCAATTACCTGCAGGTAAACAGCCTAATAACACTACATTGCTCCAAGCTTATTACACTTGCCGTTTGCAAAAGAGTCCTGTGCAGAGAAATCTCTTTCCTATCAGCTTACAGAAGGCTAAAGGATATTGAAGAGGACTTCCCAACGTCTCCAATATCTCCTTGTAGGTTGGAGAGCTTCTCAAACACTTTGCTGGAAAATCACAGTTTAGTCCTGCTTAAAAAAAAAAAAAAAAAAAAAATTAGAATAGCTCCATCCAACAGGGAAGGTCAAAAAGCATTAAAAATAATTGTCTTCATATGGCAAAATAAAGCAAATATATGTTTTCAAATCCACAACAAAAGCAAATGGGATTTTCCAGGTGTTTTTTGAGAAATAAGAAATTGCATATGCAAAATGAAGTAAGGAAAGTAGCATCTATTTTGATCTGGCTTAATCTCGTTTCTCCATATTTTAAGCAGAGTAGGTCACAAGCACAGTCCAGTGGGGGAAGTTCAGTATATTAAATGCACCAGCAGTTTTCTCTTGCAAATTGATTATTTAAATTGAGCTACTCTCAAGTAATGGACAATACCCATGCTCACAAATATGAGTTTGCTTTCAGATTTGCATTCCAATCCATTGTTCTTTCCCTCTGTTCTACCAGGGACAGTCTATTTAATTTCTTTGTGCTTATCTCAGCACTTCTGTCTTGAAATTAAAACTGGGGATTCATAAATTACTGTAAAGAAAATGAATATTTTTTCTGCTTTTGTCTATTTTTTTCTCTTAAGGCCCCAACCGTACTAACACATACAGATGGCTGGATGCAAGAAATTGTTTGCTAATAAAACTAATGCAGAAAGCTGGGACAGGTTAAAACAAAAGTGGGTTTGATGTTTTAGCGCAGCTGTGGAATCTGTAGTGAAGGACTGGAAACAAGTAAGCAGTGACTTTTCTTCCTGTTGGAAAAATTAGCACTGGTCCCAAAGTGAGACAGACCTTTTTAAGAGCAGGTTGAGAATTGTTGGGAGTGGGAATTAATCCAAAGATTCTTGGAAAAATACCGAGGCTCTACTGTTTTTGCTGCTTTGGCTTTTGGATACTTCACAACCCAAATTAAGTTGTTCTCATATTTCTTGCAATATCCACTGCTGTCAGCAGCATTATCACAAATGGAAAGTAATTCTCTTATTTTAATTAGCCACGGACACTCGTGATTATTCTAGCTGGACAGATCTCTGTACATTGAAACATGCCTGCTGCCGTTTCACTGAGCGGTTTGTATGTGAATCTCCTTCACATCTGCTGTTCACAGCAGAACAACCCATATTTGGTGTAAGCAGCATTCAGATATTCATCAGGGTCAGCACACAAAAATCCCTTCTGCAAATCTAACTGAATTTTGCCTGCAGATCTTGCCCCAGTTCCGTTTCATTCCATCGAGGCTGCTTGGCAACTTGGCCATATCTCATAAGCCTTTGCTGTTGGAGTTACACTTGCCTGTGCGGCTTTAAACTAAATGGGGCTGTAAATCAAAATGTCCTCATCCACCGTTCTTCCCTGCGCRTCTGATTACAATCATACTGCATGCTATTTGTACAGGGATGTTTAAAACTGCCTATAAAACAACAGCTAATTGCTGATCTGCTTAATTAAAGAGAGCCTTTTGTTGTCACATATACAAAGATAAATGAAATAATCAGCTTTGGACTAATGAGAGATAATTAGATTATGCAGTCCGATAAATAAAGACAAAAATCCTGCAGATTGTCACTGTAGTCTGGGTGTCTGAGATCACAACAGAGTTTAGAGGTGCATTTTCCTTTCCTTTTCACTTTAGCTATAGTGGTTTGGATTTTTTCCATCACAGAGTTAATACAGCAATCAGAGAGCTTCCAGGCATTAGTGACTGATGTTATGTACTATAATTTAGCGTTTGTTGTTTAACAGCAGCGTGATTTGCATGGACATAGTTCAATTTAATCAGAATTTAAATTCTCATTTAAGAAAAATAAATACGAGGTCTTAGTGTCCAGATAGTGCCAGTCTGAGCAGATGCGTGCTGCCGACCCTCTCCTCGAGGGAGGGAGGTAAAATCACACGGCCGTATTTGTTCTTCTGGCTACTTGATTTAGATTGGTAAGCAAAGGATCAGTTGTGTCCAGAAGGTCTAACAAGTATTTGCTCAGTGGGTATTAACACTAAAGTCTCATAGTAGCAATTTAACTGTCTTTAGTGGAAACTGCTTTTTTAGTGACCAGAGCTGTAGTAGGCTACACCCACTGGCTTTTCTTCACTCTTCCTTTGATCTGTGGTCTCTGAAGAACAGACTTCTGTTCAGATCAGGAGTGGGGTTTTGAGCAAATCCCCCCATCATCCACCCCTGTTATGTCTTGGTTTGCACGGCAGCGTGGTCTCAAACACAAAGGTGGATTCACGGGAAGCTAAGCAGAAAGGCACTCTTGAGGGGTGCGCCTAAAGCGTGCCGACGGCGGGCCCAGCCCGGAGGCTGTATGAAGCTGTACGGCGTGCCACCATCAGCACCAACTGCTTCGTCCTCCAGATCTGCTCCTGTTATGCTGCTCAGCTTGGTATTGTTGACAGACCCTAAGAGTCGAGTCTAAGATTTCTTGGATAAACTGACAATAAGAAATACRTGCATCTGCCTTTAATTACCATTTTCCATGCTACAGTTTCATCACGGCTCCATCATATATGGTGAACTCAGCAAAACCTTTCTTAGGCAGAATGGGGACATCAGTAGGCCTCAACTTTCCAGTGCAAGCATAAATGAGGCAGTACTCCTAAACGTGGTGTTTCTCTGGCAAGTCTGTTTGCAGCTAGAGACTGGGTGTCAGGAGCCAATGTGCAGAAAAAGCAACAGGCATTTCTCAAGTCATGGGGATGGACTTCCCAGAGCCCTCGCCCCCATCATGCGGGTCTCGGGAAGCAGCGATCGGACTTTTATCAGCGCTCTTGTCTTATTTACGAGGTCAGGACAAAATAGCATATGTCTTTCTACATTTATGACTAAATCCCAGCCAAAAGGGGTCTTAAATCGGAGCCTTATGCTGCTGCTGCCATGACAAACAAATAACTCTAGTGATTTTAACAATTTTCCACCACTTTTGTTAATTAGGTTAATTAAATGTATATAATTAGACAGGTACCGTCTTCCACACCGGTGCTTGCCTTCCTCCCGAGGTAAGGTCACATRGCAGGGTGAATTTGTGGCATCACAGCAATTTTCTCAACGATGGGCCCTGACACCACACAGCCTGCGTCGCCAGGCTGGGAGTCGGAAGCAGTTTTAATCAAAGCAGATATCTCAGGCCAGGAATTTCACATGAACTGCTGACCAGGAAAGCAGCTTTGTGTAAAAACATTTTCTTATTTCAGAGTCCCTCTGTGATGAGAGGTGCCCCTTCAAGCATTCGTGAAGAGCTGCAGAGGCTGGGAGCAGAGCCTCAGAAACTGCACTTGACAGCACTTTTTCCCCACGTGAGCGAAGTGGGGGTGAGATGAGAAGAGTGCGTACACAAGGAGGCCTCAAGCACGGCACTATTAAGGGATTATTTTTCCTCTGTGGCAACGGTGCTCAGTGTTTAACAGCCGAAGAGCCACTTTTGCTTCTTCTTGGGACTAACAGACAGTTTGGAAAATGTTCTGGTTTTGTGGCACTGGACTGTTTCCACGCTGTTTCCTATGGCCTTGCCCAAGCCCGTGAAGCCACCGGAGCCGTGATGCTACAGGCACACTGCAGCACACTGAAAGGGCAGTACAGACTCGAGCACGTAGATGCTTGCACATCTCTTCCATTTCTAGTGTTAAGGTCACCTTCATAGGATATACTATAACACTGGCACCTATTTTCAAYCTATTTTTCTGTGTAAGATTTCAGGGCTCTTAAAGCTAGATTAAAATGGTAATTATTTTAATGCCTTCACATTCAGAGTTAGAATGTTGCATGGTATTAATGCGCCTTTAATTAAAGATAACCAGCCAAATCTTCCATTTAAGCTTCATAAGTTTTGCCTATTAACTACATTGTATTTTGTCTACCCTTACACAGATCATGACACAGACAAAGAAAGGTGGAGAAATGCTTTTAATTAAATAGCAGCCATAGGTCAAGTGACTGCCTCATATGTCACTGTATAGCAACGAAAACTGTAGGAAAATAGCAGGAAAATCAGCTACTCGGTAAGCAAGGCCCGCCGGCGAGTCCTGTGGTCCCTCTGCCTCCGAGGTACCTTCTGTAGAGCCYTGCTGCCTCGTACCTTCCCCTCCATCACGTCATGTTTATTTGCTCCGGTCGGAGCAGGGGAGTAGCAGGACCCTCCGGAGGAGCGGATGCTGCTCGCCGTGAGCGGGGCCCTTGGTTACTGGGCAACAGCCGCTTCGCATGGATTTTCGGGCAGATCTATATACAGCGCACATCCTCCCTCATTAAAGGCAGCCTGAACACTTAGCAAAGGTCAGCTCCTACCTGGGGTAGAGCTGTGGGGAGACAAGAGGTTAAGGTGGTAAAACTCCCATGATATCCTATGTGGGGGGTGAAGAGATAGCACATGAGAAAAAAATCAGAGGAAATATCATGTCCAGCTACTTAAGAGGAATGAGCTTTTAACTCTTACAACTTCTGCAGTAAATACATGTCAGCGGATATCTGGACTGCTCATCGCTAGCTACTCAAAAACAATCCTGCAGCAGTTAGTTTCTGAGAAGCCTTTTTGCTACTCTCTCTATCTGCCGAAAAGCTGTTGTGCTGCTGGGGGTAGCCTGCCCGTGCTTGGCCATGWTGTTTGGAGACCTCAGCCCTGGACCGGAGCTCGGTACTGCCAGGGGCTGCCCAAACGCGGCRCAAACAGCAGGCCCTGCGTTAATGATTCACGCATAAATTCTGCTTTGTCTGTGTGTTACAGCAAAGGGTCATATTATGTTTTCATTTCTTTAGAGATGAGTCAAAACTGGAGCGTATTTGCATTTATACATTTTTTTAAAAGGGAGAAAGTAATGCTCCTTACATCTTTATTTAGATCAAGATTTGAGATAAGTTGCATAGAGAGCAAAAATGTGAGGAGAGCTCTGTCCAAACCAGCCTTTGTGCTGGAGAAAGAAGTAAATCTTTTTTTATTTTTCATTAATCCCTCAGAGGTTTTGCTGATGTTCCCAGTCATTGCAGACTGATTTCCCTCCTCAGTGAAGTTGTGGAGAACCAACAGCGTTCGGCACGTGTGGAGCCACCAGCGCTCTGCGTTGCGGGGTGGTGAGCTATAACTTCTGTTTCACCAGTTCTTAGCTGTCTATGCCAGTCAGGTGATGGTGCAGCTAGCAGRCATGTCCATCACCAAATTAAAAGGGGAGGTTTTTTGAGTCACAGCAAGTCATTCCAAAAATCAGCCCTCTGGCAGATCATGGTTTGTGATTTCCAGGGAGGCAGCACTGYGGCTCCGTTCCCCACGGATTTTGTGCAGATAACAGTGGCTACAAGCCATGCTTCTCGTTGTCCTTCGTTCTTTGAGACTTCTCTGTTTTACGGATATTTCTTACTTTCAGCATCAGGAATGGTATGATATTAGATGAGTTTGACTCAATGCAAGTAATGACAAAGTGGTATACCAAACATTGTTAGCAAAGTGAGATATAGCTCTGAGAGGACCATGAGAAGTGAGAATGGAATTTAATCTTGTGCAAGTATATACATYGAGCAAGGTGGGACTGTTTGGTGGTATTTTGCGGGATAGAATTTAACAAGAAACAAATGAAAGAGGGGAGGAATGAAGAGGTGTCCCAAAACTTCAGAGGTAAAAACAATAAATGCCAAGCCAGATCTATTAAATTCTTCAAATCGCAGCTCCTGACCTTCTAACCAAATGTTTTCAGGGGGGTTCCAAAGCTTTTTTCTAGTCYTGTACGAATGTATGGACCTTTGTGTGTACTGGTGTAGCTTGGTTGAAGGCAGAAGTAATGCCTGAATTTATAGTACTATCTGCCATAGATTAAGGATCCTAAAACCCAGAAAGAGCCAAAACCCCCAGTCAAATCATCTTTATCATATTCAAGGTCTTTTGAAGGCTGCTTTATTCTTTTTCAGAAGTCAAAGGCTGAGTACCCTTGTTTGCTTCTCGGTTTTCTGTTTTTCCTGTGCCGGGGTTTAGCTGTGTAGTTGGACTCCTCTTGCAGCAGTTCAGAGATAATAAATGCTTAGTGGCAATTTGCCAGCTTGAACTCACAAGTGCTGAGCTTATTCATTACTAGGAAATAGTGGTTCTCTGTGGGGAAATGTCTCCAAACACGATTAGCGCACACACATGCACACACACACATACACGCACACACRAAAAACCCTTATGAGAAATGCATGCACTGCTGATCAATGGCAAATAGTAGCTTTGTGCATTTCCTGTAACGTTTTAAATGCAGCTGAACGTGAGCGGTGAGGTGGGAGAATTTGGGAGGTGATGCCGTTTATCACCACGGTCTTTGTGCGGATCAGCTTGGAGTGCACGAGGAGGCAGCCTGGCTTGTGCAGGAGCGACCTGCGTATTTTCAGATATTCCCGCCCCCAGCGTGCCCTTTCCTCAGTGTCTTTCCCTGGGAGGCAGCCGTGCGGGTGGGGAGGGCCCTGGGGGCTTCGCTGGGTGCCGCTGGCCGAGCCCAGGCCAGCAAACGTGGTCTCAGCGAGCGGCTGCGCGGAGCCGAGCGGCTGCCCAGGGATGTGGCCGGCTGCGATCGTGTTGATGTTTCACGGGGCCGTGGGTAACCCTGTGCAGAGCCCACGGCGTGCCTAAACCCCTGCGTGTCCCAGAAAACCTGCATTATCCGAACAGCCTAACTCACTCCACTGATGGGATCATGGCGATGCTGTTGATTTCTTCCTGGGGAAGCGAATCCCGGTAGGAAGGCAGGGTGCACTGCTCCAGGGTGGGAAGCTTTTCTTGTCTCACTTCTAGCTTTAGTCTCGCCTAGTCTTCGGGAGCCTGCAGCTCCATCTCATCAGGAAAAGCATTAACCCTTGCCCTTCTCCCCGCGTGGCGTCCGAAAGGGCTGTTGGCAGAGCAGGGCTGGAGTGCACGGAAGAGCCGGTGTCTTGGGCAGGTGTCCAGGGCTGCTGGTGTGAAAATGAAGGATGTTTATAGGGAGCTAAAGCAAACTTGTAAACATAGCTGTGTTCAAGATTTTTTTAAAAATAGCATGTGTATGGTTTTCATTATCTTAAAAGCACCTTGCTAAATGTTTACGGTGGTGTTATAATTTAGATCAGTGCACAAACGCTCATATAGAAATCGCTTGTATTACTGCCTTCTAATCAAAGCTTTTCCAGAAGCAGCTGGATTCTCATAGTAAGTAAAATCCATTTGGGTTAACATGGAAACCTCAGGGGAACTTTAAAACGATTCTTGAATAATTTTAAAATCTAATTGTGTTTACATTCCAAACTGCTGTAAGTCCTTTTCCAAATTCGTTGGTAAACAAGTGGGAAGGAATAACCCCATGTGGCGGGACAGGCTGGGGGCTGACCTGCTGGAGAGCAGCTCTGTGGAGAAGGGCCGGGGAGTCCTAGTGGAAAAGCTAACCATGGCCACAAGGGGACATTGCTGGCTCAAGAAGGCCAATGGTATCCTGGGCTGCATGGGGAAGTGTCATCAGCAGGTCAAGGGAGGTGATSCTGCCCTGCTACTCAGCCCTGGGGAGGTCACCTCTGGGGGACTGTGTYCAGTTCTGGGCTCCTCTGTACRAGAGAGACATGGAGCTACTGGAGAGAGTCCAGTGAAGGGCTACTAAGTTGATTAGGGGACTGGAGCAGCTCTCTTATGAGGAAAGGCTGCGAGAGCTGGGCCTCTTCAGCCTGGGGAAGAGAAGACTGAGGAGGGGATCTACCAATGTATGCAAATATCTTAAGGAGGATGTCAAGAGGATGGGGCCAGACTCCTTCAGTGGCACACAGCTACAGAGCAAGAGGCAACAGGCACAGACTGAAACACAGGAAGTTCCRCCTGAATATAAGGAAAAACAACTTTACTGTGAGAGTGACAGAGCACTGGCATGGGTTGCCCAGGGAGGTTGTGGAGTCTCTTTCCCTGGAGATATTCAAAACCTGCCTGGACACGATCCTGTGCAACATGCTCTAGGTGACCCTGCTTGAGCTGGGGGGTTGGACTAGATGATCTCCAGAGTCCCTTCCAACTCAACCATTCTGTGATTCGGTGAAGTAGAGTGCTTCTGGATTGTGAGATTTCAGCAAGGTGCCACAACTGGAAGGAAAAATATAGTCCCCAAACTGATAGGTGGATCCTGCCCCTTTTGGGCATACCAAAGTTTTTGGCAGTGACTTTTTATGAGCAGAGTCATATTTATTAAAAATATGTGCTCCTCTAAAGAACATCTAATGTTCTTTAGAGATCTCTAACATTTGCTGCTGAGGGCATTTTGCAAAATGCAGACGAGGAGGTGGGAATCAAATTATTAGGCTCACAATTTCAGTATTAATGGTTATCCTCATGTTCTCACAGTAGCTTTTGACCTAGAAACTCAGGGCATAACTATGCAGATACACACGATGAGACACTAACAAGGCAATTGCGTACAGTAGCATTGGCCCCTTCAAGACTGCCCATCTCTTGGAGGATACAACGTCCCACTGCTGTCCTCAGAGGCAACGGGCTATCAGCTCTGGCTGCGGGGATCAGCAGTCCCCTGGTGCTTGGCAGCTCACACCTTGCAGGTCCATAACGAGGGCCCTTTGCTCTTGATAACCAGGGAGTAACCACTGGAGGCAGCGAATCCGCTGGAGGTTCGTATAATGAAAGACTGTCAYGCTGTGGTTTGGTTTTAAGGCATTGCATCCAGGACCTGCATTTTAAGCACAAGATTTTAAGGCTTTTGCTCTTATTTGAGTGTGTACAGCAGTAGATGGGAACCCAGATTCAAGAAGGGTTTKTACCTGCTCTGCATAAATCGACTGAACGTGTGCACGCACATGCAGGAACAAGCTGGTCCTTCATGGATCCAGCAGCACATGTTGGGCAGCTTCAGGCTGTAAGCACTATTCAGGTAGTATTTATTTTATGAAGTATTTAGAGCACTGAGTGTCCTCTGTTTTTCAGAAAGAGGTGTAATTTCTGGCACAATTTTAACATTCGTTGCAGTAACATTTTTGTTCTACTACAACGTTAAGTTCCTCTGCTTTACCATTAAGGGATAAATAAGTGAGGCTGCATATTCATTGGACTAGAAGAAACTTGTAATTARGACAGAAGAAAATGTTTAATTATTGAGTTAAGCACACACAAAGCTCACCATCCACAGTGTTAGAGCTGTACCGCTGTGACAAAAAGTAAAGGCAATGCAAAAGTAAAGGTTTTAACACAATAGTTAATTCAGTTGATTTGCATGTGCTCTCTTTTTTCCAGGGCACACTCTAGACTGAAAGCTGTAGGTTCATTATACTGCTCATTAATCCACAGCACAGGAACTCTGCGTGCATCGTACAGCTGCAGTCACTGCGATTCTGATCGCTTTGCAGTTCTCACATTTGGTGATTAATGATGCAATTGTATTAACACTGCATTAGCATGGTATTATTGGCATTTTGTTTTCTTGTTTATTTTAAAGTCTGAGATAAAAAGGAATTGATGGTGTTGAATTTTATGTACTTCTTACTACCATTAGCTTTCCTAAAAGTTTGTTCTGGTGAATACCCACATGCATCAACTTAACTTATCCACCAGAGAGACTTGATTCCAGCAGAACTAGTCATAATAATAAGTATAAACTCATGCAGAAATGTTTACAGGATCAGGCCATCCRCATTGGAAAGGAATCGATAAAAATTCACATCTCAGTTGACAGTAGGTGCTGTGCTATTGTTTGGATAGGGATACTTTTTATTTTGCAACAAGATGACCCTTGGCAACAGAAAAAAAAAACATGACGTTTTTAAAAACTAAATCCTTAACACCTAAGGCATAGTAATGTAAAACCTTGTGAAGTTACCCGGGGGAGAGGAGGATGCATTCTGATGAGTGTGTAGTGAATGTTTTTAAATAAGAAATAAGAAAATATATACCTTGACCATAGGAATTATCTATTTTGAAGACTATACAGTGACACCACTAAAGGAGGCAGAGGTAAATCTGGGCTTGTTTCAGAAAYAAAAACAGAAATGCTGATGCAGTGGACACCAAAGAGATTTCTGAATATTTACAGGTCTTTAATTGCTGTGCTTCCTATAAATCAAAATCCACAGGAAAGGAACATTAATGCCATATTTTGAAATATTTTTGTGGTAGTTTATGGGAGTATTTCAGCCACTTCTTGGCATCGTTTGACTCGCGTAACAGTTTTAAAGCGCCTGTTTTCTGTACCTGCCAAATAGTGTATCACTGCAGGAGGTTGCCTTATGGCGCTTCCTGAGGTCAAGGAGTGGGTTTTGTTGCTTTATTTACTGGTTTGCTCTTCCATGGGAACAAAGCACCATTTAATCCCCCCTTTTTATTCCACTAAATCTCATTTGCTCAGTTGTTTACCTCCATCCAGGTGTTCAACAAAGACTTTTACAGCACTAACAGGAGCATTTTTATATGAAGGGTCAAAAAACATTGCGCTTAGTACATTTGTGGATCTATTTTTGAACTTTATCAGTTAGTGGTGGCAGGTATATTAATGAGGGAAACTGAAAAATACATTTTTAGTGCCACAATTAATTAGTAAATTATTAAAGCCTGTATTAGAAAATATTTTCTTTTCTTTTATCAGAAGTGGCTTGAAAAGCAGCCCAGGAGCTATTGTCTTCGTGCACTTTATGTTTGGTGGCCTGCGTGCAGGGGGGAGCGCGAGGGTCTCCTGCAGCGTTCCCGCTGTTCGGCGCGGGGGTTTGGTGGTCTTCTCCTCCCATACGTTACGTCTGCAGATCAGAAGAGACGCAGCTCGTCCCTGGCCAGGAAGCTGCCGGCTCCGTTCTCATTAGGCAGATTGATCAGTTTATCCTGATTACAGGAAATGGCTCTTAACGGGTGAATAAATAACACATCTGTGAGTGGGGATTATCTTAAATTTTACGACTSTTTTCTTCAGAAATGACAGGGTAGGAAATCAGAGGAGGGGCAAGGWTGTTCCACCTGATCCCAGAAAGATTTTCTTTTTCTTTCCCAATAATGGCGGATTTTCCCTTTCTGATTTACGTAAGAGGAAAAAGGAAAAAGTATCGTTTCCAAAGTTTCCTGCGCAGACCCCCGTGCGTGTGCTGTGTAACACGCAGCGTCCCTGAGCGGTCGGAGAGCAGGCGGCCGCCCGGTGCTCGGGCAGGGCAGAGCCGCGGTGCCGCGCGCGGCGCCCGGGACGCTTCCCGCGCGGGCTCCGCGCTCGCACCCGCTGCCCGAGGCGGCGCGGGGCCGCCGGGGGAAGCTGCAGGATGCACTCACGCTCTGTCTGTCTGTCTGGAAACGGTCGTTCCCAGCGACCGTCGTATCTGTGCTGATTCGGGAAGAAAGTTCAGTGGCCTGTGCTGGACAAGACCTTTTTATCTTTTTATTTATATATTCTCGCTTGGGGGGGGGGAAGTGATTTTTAAGTAGCCTTTTTGTATTTGAACTGTTCTCACCTGTCTACTTTTCTAGTATTATTCTGTTGCTCATATCCGTTTCCAGTCTCAATCTTCAGAAACCATCTTTTTACATCATATTGCAGTTACTTATTTGCTTTGTTAAGAGCAAGATTAAAATTTAAAATGCAATTTAATTTTAATATTACTGAGTGCAGGGCAAGCACATTGTTTGCAGTGAAATTTTCAGCTTCAYTTGCTTTTCCTGCTTTTTTATAAGTTTTGCGTTCGGTTTGCGAAGCAGCCCTTTTAGCCTCTAGCTGCTGGGTGACACCATCTGTGATTTCCAATGGAATTAAATTAAGTGACAATTTGATCAACAAAAAGATGCTGCTTCCACAACTTCACGCAGAGGCCCGGGAACACGTGTATACGACACGTCCAGTTTCACGCTGGACTTGCAACCTCTGCTTGAGCCGATTTAACTTGAGGGAGATTTCCCCGGGAGCGGAGGAGGTGGGTACCGTTTCCAGGGTGACGCACCTCGTTTCATTAATGATCGGTTGTCATTAATGACGCCGGCTCAGCTCCTCTTGCCCACAGGCATTCGAGGCGAGCCCTCCGTCACCCTTCGGCTAGCGGGCACCTTCCGTGCGCGCGGCGCTCCGGAAGCCCAGCTCTGCTCCCCGGAGCGTCCGCTGGACGCGGGCACGGGCTCCTCCGGCTGCGGGACGCGCCGCGGAGTAACGCGAACAGAGGGCGCAAACGTTTCCCGTGCAGACCGGAACAGGGACAACGCGACACAGTCGCTTGCACTTTTCCTTCCTGGAA
The DNA here is from genome assembly GCF_003343005.1 of Rhea americana. Taxonomy (NCBI): domain Eukaryota; kingdom Metazoa; phylum Chordata; class Aves; order Rheiformes; family Rheidae; genus Rhea; species Rhea americana. The sequence goes on from NW_028186149.1 coordinate 6,462,751, forward strand.
AGGCTGGTAGGATCCGAGGTTGGTGCAAGAGCAAGGAAATAAGTGAATTGCATAGCAATGGCTGGCGTAATTTGTGGGAGGAAGAGTTCTTTCTGCCTGGCCATTACCTCCGTTTTCTTTCTTCTGAGAGGCATTTCCTTACTTTATTTTCTTCTTTCCCATAACCATATTATAATCTTCTCTTTAACCAGTTCGTAACAGGAARCTCAAGGACGGAGAGTTCAACAAAATACCAGTAGAAGTATCCCCAGGGAAACGGTTAAGTGGTCAAAGCCTGGAAATGCAGTTTATATTATTGTATCTGGGCTGACGTTTTGCTCACCTCCCCATACTCATTTGTGAAATACCTAAACGAAAAGGATAAATTAATTCCCCTTCCCCTGCATTTCTCTTTGAGCCAGAAAGATGTGTTTATTTTTCAGTGCCTTATTCTTACGGGTTTTTCCGTTAGGAGTTTACACAGCCCATGTGCTCTAGATGACTCAGAGCGTAGTCACCAAAGAACAGTAGTGATTTCCGCTGTAGTGGTGAGCTAATTTAATAACGGGCACACATGATAACTTGCAGAACCGGAATATCGCARAATATAACAACAATCCTTGCACTTCCTAGCAAATACTTTTGGAAAGTGGAGACCAGTGCCAAAGAGTATTGGTTGGTAGTAGTGTCCTCCAAGCATACCTAACTTTTTTTAAATTGAATTTAATTTTTTAAAAAGTGACTTTCAGACTATATTGTCAGAGAAACTTTACAAGTAGTTTTAAAGGCTTGGGTGCTTGCTTTTGCTTTTTTGTTTTGTTTTTTTTGTTTTTTGTTTTTTTTCCTAACCAGAATAATTTTCTGTTGTCTAGCATTAAATTTTGCTGAATACATATCAGCATACCATAAACATGAAATTCTTAACTCTAGGAATGTATGCTAAAGACAAGGAAGTTAATAGGTGGCAGGATATACTAAAGACAAGGATGTTAATTGGTCACAGTAGAATTAATTTTTCATTTTATACTAGCATCTACAGACTCCTTTTTYGAGTGGACCTTCTTGTCTCTGATCCATCTCTTTGAACATGCTGCATCAGTGGATAAAGCATTTGGCAGTTAGCAGAGTGTCACGACGAATATTTGGCAGGAGACAAAAGCAAAGAGTAAGACCTTAATCCTAATGTTTCTTTATGCTTGAACATTAAACTTTGCAGTTCTATGATCAGTCTCTTAACATGGTTTAGGAGTGTTCAGTAAAATCTGGTGTACGTGGAAAAAGAGTGTGTGTGCAAGTGAAACAATAGGTGTCACCAGGTGTCACTATTACACATTTTTTTTTCTTTGCGTGTGAGCAAATGGCCAGTTTGAGGAAGACACATTGTACTATCAGTGCTTGAGCGTTTGGTACAGAACCATCACTATGGGCAGAAAGCACAGGAGACCTCGCTCTYGCCTTTGGGCTCAGTGTCTCCAAGCGCCAGGGATAGCAACGGGGCTGAGGTTTCTGCTGTCTTGCCCAGGCACAGCTCTAGCACCTCTGCTCTAGAATTGTATGCACAGGTAAATAAAACAAAATACGTTGTCTTGCAGACTGTAAGCATATCCAGATGTCYTCTGCCCTGAGAAATTCTCTGCAGAGCCCCAAACCTCTGCTGCTCTCCAGCAGAAGACAGGCACGATGCTAAAGCAAAGAGCAGCATCGTGTGTGTCTGTTCTGCAGTGCTGGTCTGTTGTATGCAAAACAGAGGAAAGAAGGAGTGTAAATATCTGAAGAGGAAACGGTAGAGCGTAAAGATTACACTTTTACAATAAAATTTCAGAGGTGAAGTTACCTTAGCAGAGAATGAATGCATGCCCTGTCTGAAGGAGGGTGCACCTTCCTCCGCGGATGCAGGGTAGCTTGTCCTGCGTTTCAGAGACCGAAGGCCTCCTGCTCGAGCCAGGCGAGCCGCGTGCGTTGACGAGGGCCGTGCAGAGCAGCCCGCTCCCATCTCCTGGGGGCGGGAAAGGCACAGGCRGGCCGGAAGGTTTGGGCGCCTGCTGAAGGCAGCAGCGTGGCCCAGCCGCGCCGCGCGGACGGGGTAGCGGAGGCCGGCGTTGGCGTGCCGCGCTGCAGCGGCCGGCGTGGCGGCAGGCGTTTGGTGTGAAGTGAGGCAGGGCTCTTCGGGGGAAGCTCRGCAGTGCCCAGCTCTTCAGTAGTTTCTTCCACCCGCTCGGTGTTGGCGGGACGGTGAGGAAACGTGCGGGTGCCAACTGCAGGGACGGGGCTCTGAGGAGAAAACAGAAACGCTCGGAGCAGCAGTAAGCGCTTGTTGCTCAGGAATACACTGGAAAATGCCATCTTCAGYGAAAGGAAGACCTGGCAAATAAAACTGTGTTCGACAGCCTCCTTTCTAGACCTTCTCCAAAGCTCTCTGGAGTCCATGGGCATCTCTGAGCTGGCTGAGYGGCCTCTGTACCGTCCCCTGCTCAGATACTTCTTGCCGCCTTCCTGGTGCTGGGCCCTGCGGTTTGCTGCATTGCAGCTCCATCTCTGGAAGGAGCAGGGTGGGAACTGATGATTCACTCTCCCTGAGACACTGCCATGCAGACCCACAGCTGTCATAAATAATGTTACAGTGACTGAACTTGAAAGTGGCAATCTGTGGGAGAATCTGATCCCCTCTGAACGCCCGCCGCTGCCTCCCGCTCACTCTCTGCCAGTAACTTGCACCTGATTCACTTCAAGGGGTAAACCTCTTTCAAGATATTTTCTTTCCTTTGCTTAAGGAAACACTATCCTTTTCTCTGAATGCACTGACATTGCTTCTTCCCCTGAAAGCTGGTGCCCTTGGACATTTGAACCTCATTAAATTTAGAAAGCCTGATGACTTGGTTTTGTTCCCATAGTGATGCTGCAAATCTTGTATTTGCAATGGAATTGCATGGGTTTCTTTTTGAACAGATTCATTTAAAATTGCATCCTCTTTTATTGAGAAAACATGAATCTGAGACATTTCCATGAGACGKGGAGCTTTATAGCAATGCAGGAAAAAGGACGCAGCACAGCAAAGAAGTAACTGCGCAGAAGGTAAAAAGAATGAAAACAAGCATAAGGGATGGACRTAACATGTACCAATGTAAACTTCAGATACGTGGGAGGGCATTCACAGTCCTCTCATCTGTCTCAGGATAAAGCGTATCAGAGGACTTGCTGCACTTAGATCACAGGTCTTTGAGGGAATAGCAGTTCCCACTGTGGGTCAGCRAGTGTCTTGCTCCCATGCACCACGGCGTGTAAGGGCTGACTAGAAGGTCTCCATGGTAAGCACTTGGGCCTAGGTGCTCAGAGGTGGACTGKTTTTACTAAGCTAGTTTGAGGCCATCAAAAAATGATACTGCTGATAGCTCAGGACTAAAATAGGATAGTGCATTACGCACTGTGTAATAAAGACAGCTGGAAGCATTACAAAATGGCTGGAGAAATTTCCAGCATTAATATTTGATTCAAGATCTTTTAGTTGTCTGTGGCATATTTTGATTGAGGAGGCTTGTGTGTATATTTATTTATCTTTAGATTTATGTAAATGTGCACAGTCAACATCTCCTGAGGCACCGGTRTGACATCCAGCAATATGTCCTGCATAGCGTGGGACCCTTTCCATCAAAGCAAAGAGACCATCCTCGCCTCACCCAAACTGGACCAAGGCGTGTAAATCCCCCAGGGCAGCCCCTGAGGAAGCAGGCAGGGCCCACGCGTGGCCTTGGTGGCCGGCTGGCACCGCGGTGGCGTGTCCAGCCCTCTCCATGGTGGCTGCTCCGGCCAGGGCCAGCCCTGCCTGCTCCCATGGGCTGACGCGCTGGAGCACTGCGCCGGGGTCGTCCGATCCAGCACSAGCTTAGTCCGGGTGTCTGGCGGAAACCCAGTGCTTGCTTCGACTCCGTTGCTTACTCACTCTGCAACGCCTGAGTAACTCAGGGGCAGCCCGGGAGGCGGCGGGAGGCTCCGGGGGCCACTGTGTGCTCCTGTCACCGCGTCTTCGGGAAATGGTTAGCTCGCGCCGTGGTAACTCAGTTTTGATGAATACCCTGTAACTTAATTTACTCTGTGGCAAAACACAAYTGTATAAACGAATTGGTTCTGTCCACACCCGTCGAACCTTCACAGGGCATCRTTTCAATATTAACCGCTTCAAATTTTGATAGATTATCATGCAAATGCTGAAGCAGGGATGTGTCCATATGCACAGGGCAGCTGCTTTTCTTTTCACAGTACAGCTTTTGCAGGGACTATTTTAACACAAGACTAACAAAGGCCTAAAAGCAAAAAGTAATTCTCCCAGTGCATCAGCAGTTGTGTGTCTTGGTGGCATCCTTCACAYGACTAGGCTTGAGCCGCACTGTAGGTGGGTCTGAGGCCCCTGCATGCCTCCAGGTAGGCAAAGCAGCCCAGCCTTTAACTCCTTCTGCAATCAGAAGTGTGATTTGGAGCCCTAAAACCAGGATAACGGCCCTGCTTCAGTTTGATGCAGACATACCTCCGGTGGTTGGCTGTGGTCATCAGCTCCTGTTGTGGTGGGAACCCATTTGGGGATAGTAGAAGACTGAAGGCAAATAGGGATTTGCTCTGTTATATTTGCTTTAAATTATGGAAGTGATGTACATAAATACTGTGAAAATTGCAATATTTGAGCCTAGTAAAGGAGGAGAAGCAGCCCCAGGGAAGGGTTAAGCAGCAACAAGGCAATTTTGGTGCTTTCACGTAGCTCGGGGCCACGCAGTGAGTCTGCTTTTCATTTGCACGATGCTCGCTTAGTGCAGGCACGTCATTACCTGTGGACAGGGGTGATGGAAGATGTTAGAAAAGAGAGCAAAGCAATTGACTTTCTTTGCGCCGCCAGAACAACGTGGCGGGAGCCTGTCCAGATTCACCTCCCCAGGCTTTTAAACGCTATTCAGCCAGGCACACGTGGGCACCGTGGTCTAGGAAGGTTTGCGCTTGCCCACCAGCGCACAGGTGCCTGCGGGGGGTCAAGTGCCATAGCAAAACTTCACTGGCTTTCTAACTGCATCTTTCGACCCYTAAGCGCACATAAAAGCGGGGCCCKTGCACAGCGTTCGGTCCCGTAGGCAAGGCCATGCGGGTTGGCGCCGCGCACAGCAAGCCCCGCGCTCGGGCAGCCTGGGGCGAAGGCCAGCGCCCCGGCGAAGCGGGTCCGCTCGGCTGAACCATCGCGCGCGGGCTCGGGAAGCAGAAAGGACTGAGGCAGGTGCAAACGCCTTTGAAAAATTTAGTTGCAGGAATCAGGTGGGGCCCTGTCTTGGGCCTGGGTTTCCATCACGAAATGTTTGCCAGCAGCTTGGGTTCTCAGGCTGAGCAGCTCCTTTTCTAACGCATAGATCTGCTATTAAAGGTGAAAGCTGAAAACTTGAAAACTGCTGGTCTAAACCATATAAAGGGCAAGGGTTTAAGGTAATGATACTTTGCACAGCAGCCAAGAGGAAGAGTGTGTTATTTGTTCTTCCTGGCTTAGCCACCCCATGTTGCCCTTGCTCCCTGCTTTTTGAAGATGAGAAGCAGCTCTGCTCAGTGCTGTCTTGGACAAATYTAGGTTTCCCTAATACTGTTGTGAATATTTGTAGCTAATAAAGAGCATAATCATTTGAAAAGAGCAAACAGCATATAAATTGCTTACTCATGAGCAGCTTCAATAACCGTTTGTGAGTCCTGAAACAGTTCTGCAGGACTAATATATTTAGCCGTGTGAGGTAGGCTCTGTCGGCCTTCAAGAACAAGAATCATTCACTGGTATCGTGGGTTATAACATGTCCCCTTACACCCAAATGCTCCATGTGGGTCCGTCCTTCACCAGCAAGTGAAGCACATGTTTGAGTGCAGTACTGAGCAGGGCTGGTTATAACTATGTACTTAAATGCTTTGCTGGCTTAGGACTTGGTGCATTAATTTAAGCATTTTTGCAGTAGTGGGGCTATCGCAATTGCGCCATTTTACACAAGTRGATACAAAAGGAAATCGAAAGGTTCCCCTTGCAACATTATTAGAGCAGATTTATTTTATCTAACGTATTACAGTTTTGATCTTCTTTGTTTCATTACTGTTTTCAGGATTTCCTGAACCCTTTTGCAACCTGTCATGAAGTGCTAGGTTATTTCCACCAAAGGTGGTCTCTGTATTAAAATGCAGGCTGATTTAACAGTAGATTGACCATTGTGATTAATAATGATAGTGGATGAATGCTTTTGTCACTAAAAAAATTGCACAGCTGAATATAAGCTTTAAAAACAAAATAAAAAATAGCACTGTTTAATCTGTTTCAAGAAGATTGTAAATGCCTTGAGATATTGATCCAGCCTGCAAGCTTGCTTATAARGATACTCTCTGCCTGCTGCAGTGTGCTTAGATACAATCTAATAAGTGCTCATTGAATAATAAACAATGATGGCCACCAATCCTAAAATTTAGATTGACGAAATTCCCTCCCCAGTGAAGAGAAAAAACCCGGAGCTGCCCATAAACCCATTACTGGCCACTCACCCATAAGCCAATAGAAGACCTGGGATTATTGGAAGTCTTAGCTTTAAGAGAAATTGCTTTCCTAAATTTGACCTCCCACACTAAATATAAAATATGGACCATCTGTAATGAAGGGATTGCAGCCCAAATAGCTATCATCTCTCTGTGGCAAAGGTTAGAAGGTTGATGCACATTGGCTCCATGGGGATGGGGATGTTGGTGACCTTTTGGCATGAAAATGGTCACTTGGAGCTGTAATGTGAGAGAAGGGGGTCAGGTATTAGCCACTAAAGACTCTCTGATGCTGTGTCCTTGTTAAGCTTTTACAGAAAAAGCCATGGAGGCATTATGGGAAACAGCATCAAATCCCATCTACCAGATCTGAATATGATACGGAGGAAAAGTGAAATGGGATATATGCTCCATTTAGGTAACATTTCTTCACTTCTTAAAAGGACAAACGTCATCTGAGCTTATATAGCGTGTTCATTTCAGAGAAGAAAACRTAAAAAGACGATTTAGGTGTTTGTTGATGGATCTTTTATCACTCTGGAATGCGATGTTGTTTTTGACTGCTCATGATTGGCCAAGTGCATGCGTGCGAAGATGCATTTTCTTATCTTATTTACTTAAGGAATTAAGTAGTATAGAAAGCAAGACAAAAATACGGTATGTGGTTAAATGAAATTGCTACTGTCCATACCCTGTGTTTTAGTGTAATTCCTGTAAATGCTAGCGAGGGGCTATAGAGGGAAACACAGTGAGCACAATGTTCCTTTTTGATCAGCAGCTTTTAACAAAGGAAGGATGTTGAACATCTGAAAGTAGGAGTGCAGAGTTCACTGCGGGTCACCATTAAGGACAAGAACAAGGTAATGTAAGAGGCTGTGTGATTCCAGGTTGACAGGAGGATTTTAAAAGATCAAAAGTGTTTTATATATATGTTATAGAGGACCAGAAGTGCTTTCAGTCAACAGCTGAAAATGCTAATGTTTAGAAATGATGAAAGCAAGACAAATGTGGTGGTGAATTCCAACTGAGTCATCAAAACAACAAGTATTCTTAGGCTGTGGTTTTTAAAAGATTATTGCAAATTGTCCATCAGTGCAGGTGTGGTAAAAATGGTTGTTCTGTAGCTATATGAACAGTTCACTGCATGGGTTATTTTGGGATGGCAGAGCTGACAGTCAGTTGTGGCTTGCAATATTTGCTCTTTTATATCTAGAAATCTTTGAGTAAGTCTCTTTATTTATTTAGCTTTATCAGGTACGCTGTTCCTAACAGTGGCAGCARTAGAAATGTTTCTACCTTATAATTAAGCAGCTGGCGAGCAAAGAAAGAAACAATTAATAGCTGTTTCTGATAGAACCTTCATCAGTTTAGTGTGAAAAAGAAAAATGATGGAGTAATATTGCCACTAGCAATTCCTAAGTCAGGTGACTTTTTTGCTAGATCAATTCTGGTTGCTAAGCAACAAGCAAAAAGGCACTGTTATGTTTTGGTAAATCTTTTATTTTGGAATATTCTATGATGGAGTTGCATGTACTGTGTCTATTGCTAATGTTGTTGATTCAAGGCCCACAGTATCTTCTGAGCMATAAAAGCCCATCTTTTCATATTTAAAAGGGACAATCTTTAGCTTTAGAAAAACTTTTGTGGCTAATACACATTCAAAAATACAAAACTGAGTCAGTGATTAKAGAACTTGTTAAAAGAAAGCAAGGGAAAAATCATTAAAACAGCTCTGACATTTTTGGTTAATGATATCTACATTAATGAGTTAATTGCCAATGCATCACTTTTTATGCCACTATCAAATATTAATGTTATCAATGTTATAATAATAGCATCTATTGATATAATTGAAGCTTGCTTTCCAATAGGTGTCACCATGAATAATACCATTGCAGTATTAAAATCAATAATAAGAATATTAGGAGGGCATTATAAAATGTCAATACAATGAAAACCATTTAAACAAATGCTTGATATAAAACAAACTGACTAAATATAGCGAGCCATATTTTAAAAGAATAAATTCACAACCTTGCACATAACAGTATGGATACGGCAGTTTTACCATTCTTAAAAGCATCAGACTGGAGCTAATAATAGAACAAAGCTGTTAAGTAAGAGAAGAAAATCTCTGTGCAATCAGTGAGAAAATATTCAAAGATTGCATGATATATCTGAGGAAATTATAAATATTGGAAGCGGTTTGGCAGTATGTTTAAGAAAAATCCTTTGTGTTGCAATGGTCCGAAAGCCGCTATCAATGTTGGCACCTGTCTTTGRGGTCCGCTCAAGCCAGACCTGAAGCGGAGTCCTGGAGTGGCACACGCCTGCCTAACTTGCACCGTGTATACAGCCGTTGGCTGGCAGGCTTTGGAAGAAGTTTGGAAAGACAAAATTCCAGTTTGCCAGCATGAAGCATCTGCTCATGCTGTGGCCACTGCTGTTTTGTTTCGGTGCTGGCAAACCAGCCCAAGGAAGGGGGTTTGACGCGAATCCTCCGAGCCTTGCCGCAAGCGAGAGCAGGGGGGAGGCTGAAAGTGTAGCGCATGGGTAAAGCCAGGGCTGGTCCTGCGGAACAGCAAGTGGCACCAGAACTGCAGGGAAAGTGCCCAGCCGGAGCCTGAGGTGGTTAATTGCTATTCTCCACTGCGCACAGCTGAACCTGCGTCCAACAAGCCCCAGATCCCCAGCTCTGCCGGTCTTGCCGTTTCTGGCTGCTGGTGGCAGCGCTCACCTGGCCACGCCAGGCTGGTCTGTCGGCTGGAGAAGCGCTGCGTCTCAAAGCTGCAAAACGGATACGCTAATGGCTTTGTATTACAGATGTTGTCTTTAGCTGCATCTGACAAAAAAGTTTTAAGGCAACTCAGATTTATTTGCCCAAAAACATTTGACATTTACTTCATTACTCACCGGACTGCATTCTCTTTAAATAAATTTTCCAGTGATCTGGACTTTCACCATGAAAATCTGTACAGTGAAGTCCTAGTTTATTATGCCTACTTGAAAAGGGTAATTTAATAAGGCATCAGTACAAATACTTAATTGTGCAATGGCTATTGACAATGCCTTTAAACAGTTGCATATTTGCCAGATTTAGCTAATGGAAGTAGAATTGCCACTTAATGTCTCAGTTTGCACTGGCCGAAAATAAATTGTATCTGACATTCCTTTGGCTTTTAAAGGACATATTTAGATATTTACAGTCAGGTTGATCTATTGTTGCATTTATGTTTCTTGTATGGAAAAATTATGAAGTAATTTAGCTGGAGATACTTATTTACACATGCACTATTTGTAATAGCTTCACACAGTCTGATGTTTCATAGACTTGAGATATTGATATTAAAGAGAGTTGTCTGAAAATCTCTTGACAAAATCCATTTATTCCAAAACATGTGGATTTGTCAAGTGTGGAAAAATTTGCTTGAACAGGCTACCTTTAAAGACATTTCCATTTGTGAAATGTTTTAAAACATAAGTTATAAATTGTTCATATAAGATTTTGCAGCATCTTCTCAAAGTTCAGTGTAATTAATTTTTTGGAAATTTAATTTTTAACAAAAATAAGCCAAAGAAAATAGTATAAAATCAAAATGATGGGTTTTGAACAGATCAAAGCAAAATATTCTGGATGACATAAATTGAATTTTTTCTTAAGTTTTTGGTTCATAACACTTTTTCAGCTTCTTGTTCTGATTTGGGGTACAAGTAATATATGCAGTATTGAAAATGTTCATAAGATGGGAAAGCTCTTTCTTATTCAGTCCTAGTACCAAGTCCTTTAACTTATTTTATATCCTCAGTTAGAAATACAGTTACTTATCTCCATGTTTCCCCTTCCCTCACACCTTATCTAAGATACAGAAAATGAAGCAACTCATTGTCACTTAAAAGGCTCAGTAGCAACTGAATTGTAAGTATTGTGATACTGGAATTTTTTCAATGACCAGTGCTTTTTTTTTTTTTTTTTTTTTTTTTTTTTTTTTAACAATTATAATAAATGTATTGCAAAGTATATACTTTCTTAATTCTGATAAGTTCTTATGTTTTCTCTAGAAATTGTAAGATTTGTTCATAGGTTGATATATAGAAAGATTTCTTCCTTAGATTTCTGAAGTGCTCAGAACAACCTGGAGCCAGACCTCAGATCCGCATATTCCAGGCTCCAGAGAAGTTCAGCTCTAGTGCCAGACTTTGCTGGTTAGACTGATCACACCATTCACAAATAACAGTGGAAAATATCCACATTTTTAGTCCTAAATGCTTAGTCTAAGTCTCATGGACAGACATAAAGAGGATTTTCCATCCCTTGGAATTTGTTTGTCTAAGCTCTTTTCCAAAAGGACTTCAGACTGTTTCAAACCACCTGCCAAATTTGAGCTCAGTGAAGGGCTAAGGGCAAACAGTGACAGAAGTTCTAGCAAGTGTACAGGGCTGGGGCCATTAAGTGCTTTTAAGTGAATAATAAAACTTTGAATTTAACATGAGAATTTTATGGGTAGTCGGTGTGTGGAATGTAGTCTAAAGCTGCGATGATGTGTTTGAGTAACTTGGTGATAGGTACTTATAAAAATACAGGTCAACAGACTCTGAAAGTATTAGTTTTAGAGAAAATGATAAGAAGAGTCTAGATTACAGTGTATGTACTATCAGATGAGGACTAACCTTTTAGACTGATGCTGTGAACTTTGTACCACYTAGTCTTTTGTCATGGTCATACTTAAGTTTAAATTTAAAAAGCKGCATTAATTTACCCATTACTTAGAAGCTGATCTCCATGCAGGAAGCTTTTCTGTAGCCCTTCCAGCTGCTAACCACATCCAGTGTCGTGTACCTTCATGATCCTCACGCATCACTGATCCGGAAAGCATGGCCCTGTGGTTAGGATGCTAGGACTCGACCTTGATGTGTCGTAACGCTTGTTGAATAACAGGGCTGGATAAATACATCRAAGTTTAAAGGAGGATGAAGCATCATGGTAGAAGGGTCCACACTGGCATTTGTCTCCTTTACTCATGCTGCCCCTGTACTCAAGAAGATCTTCTGGTGCAGCAAGGTGCTGCTGAACTAGATAGCACGTCGTCCGATGCGAACCAGCAAGTATGCCAAGAAATAGGTGGTAATCTTAGGCAAAAGTAGACTGAGTATCTGTAAACTAACACTCATGTACTTCATTTATCACTATCTGAATCTTTCTTGAGCCATCAAACACTGTTAGGGCATCCCTGCCTGCCCTGCCTTTCTCTCTAGTAAATACTGTGCACTATTAAAAACCATGGAATTTGCTGCTCTCAGACCTRTTCCATTTTTGCTACCTTTCATGTGTCCTTCTAGCTAACTCTCCTAAATGATGGCAGAGACTTTATTTTTAACTGAGTGATAAATATTTGCACTTGTTATATATTGTTTTAAAAACTTCAGGTAGTTGCTTTTGAGGCATTTAAGGAGTTTTTTGCACATTTGATGTATTCATTTTGCTTCTGTATATGCTCAGATGGAAATATCCATTGGAATAAGAAGCAGTATATGGATGCTTAAAGCCTAGATTTTCAGCTACTAGAATGTTATATGTGGCATGGGGAGGAACTGACTTGGCAATTCATGACATGATGTCCTGTTGTACCACCTCTTACTTGGGCAGCAGTGTGCAAGCTACGTGAACAGAGCCAGCTCCCCTGCTCTTTTGCCTTCTAAAACAGTGTTCRGGTTAGGCATTGCTGTAGTCTCCATTAGCTTTGTTTTTCCTGACTGATTTTATTTCCATCTTCTTGGAAATTTTAGATTGGTTGCACGTCGGTTGAGTCCTCTCCTAGCAGAGCTACACACTTCTAGGCATTTCTGTAGACCTGTGCTGTTCCATGCTGCATCTTTTTGCATGCTTCTTCATAACRATCTCAAAGCATACCAGATAGAGAGAGCATACCGGAACCAAGGAAATTCATCCTTTTCTGTGATCAGTCTATGCTGAACCATTCCTTATTTCTGTTTTCTTGAAATGCAGATAATACATATTGATGATGAATTACATTTATTTTAGAGAATATCAAAGCTTCTTACTGGCTGCTACCTAACAAAAATCATAGTATGTCTTGCAATAATTTGTGGATTGGGACAGAATATGAAATGCTGGTACCAGGTAATAAAAGCAGAACAGGGAGGAAGCAGTAGAGGACCTACAGTTGGACTATGATGAGTATTGCAGAAGCAGATACTCCACTATCCTCATCCTATTGCCTAAGGATGGCTCTGCTCCARTGCTGAAATAATGGCAAATACTGCCACCCAAGTGTGGGTGCTCATCTCAGTGGTTTGCTCTCAGCTGATTTAGATTTGCCAAAGTTCATTATTTCAACATTAAGTAGTGCTGGAAAATTCCACTTGTCACTGGAAAGAGACTGGATCTTCACAGCGAAGAGGAGTGGTCAAAAGCAACTGCCTGCCTAAAAAAAGTGTGCGTGGGGCCTCCTCTGACGAACGCACGCTTGTGTTTGTGTATGCATTCGCTCCTGGGTGCTTTTTCCAGCAGKGAAGCAGGTATTTCAAAATTCTCGGGTGTTTACCTAATTCCATTGGACAGCTGTTGCCAGATCACTGGGAGAGATTTTCTTTTTAGTTGTGGGGCAGACCAGCTAAGTAAGGAGAACTATTTCATGATTCCATAGAGTACACATCTGTAACCAAACTTTCATTCAAAAGCCTATAAATGTCCACAGGGAAGATAACAATTTTCTCCTCTTGCCACTGTTTTGTTAAAAAAAACTAATAATAGAGAAAAAAAACTTACAACAAGGAGTAATAAAAAGGTAATCCATAGTCTGGGGCCTTGTGTAAACTCAGTAAACATGAAGAATTTATTACGTTTTTCTTATTCCAGGCGGAGGTTGTTAAAGGCAGGCTCACTTTTTCYGAACTGTGTGTGAAATTCACTTTGTTGGAGTGCAAAGTTTCACTGCAGCCGGCCAGCGTGCAAACTTCATTGCTGCAGGGATGGGAGCCAGGGAGACCCCGAGGGGGTGGGGAAAGGCGAGGCGGCCGGCGCCGCCGGGGGCTGTCCCTGGCAGCTCCCGCTCCCTCCTTGCCGTGCCCCTCCCTTCCCACCGGCCTCACRACCAGCCTCATCCCCCTTCCCGAAACCCGTGAGAGCACGAGCCCRTGCTGCTGGGACCTGGGTCTGGCCGGCAGTCAACCCCCTCTTCCTTCGCCTGTGCTTTCTGCTAAGAGCGTAAGTTTTGGGGACAGGTTGTGTCTACAGCTTGTTTTTACAGACTCCAAAGCAGTGACTACATTTTTGGTCTCAGCGTARCGGCTGTCATTACGCACTGCACTAATGAGCACAGTTCCTAATAATTAATGAAAACTACTCGGGTAACAGGGTCAAGGCGAAAAACCTCTTCCTGTTGTTTCAGAGCACTTTTTTCCACTTTCATGTTAACATGCCRATCAGTCCTGAATTGTTGTGCCCTGGTTCTTGTTATTTGATGCCTTAAATCCCAGCRGCTTGACCAGGAGAGGACCAGGATTCGCGCAGCCTCAGTTAATGACAGTCTTTTTGGGGAAGCCCTGTACCTTCTCCGTGCGGATGCGTGTCCTCCTCTCTCATTAAGCTCAGTGAGGCCGAGTTAGAGCTATACTCATGCTTGCCACTAGTAAAATGGGCGTACTGTTGTCCGCTATAGTTGAGATAAACTGTTACCTTTTTGGAAACTTTATGCTTATTTGGGGAAATCAAGAAGTAAAACATTTCAGAGTTTTCCACCTTTGTAAACAACCAAAAACCTACAATCTTGAGGATGTTTGTTCCCAAGCGTAACAGGACTCTGTTTATAACCCATACACTTACATCTTCTTTCATGTATATTTTCAAACTATATCAAATTTTGAGCTTAATGAGACTTTCAAATATAACAACAGCTACAGGTCAGCAGCCACTGTTCTTTTCTGCAGGCAGAATTAAGATACTTGCTCCAGTTTCATGATGTTTTTAAGGTAGACTGTTAAGGTGTATTAACCGTGCTAAGAAAAGCTACACAGAATACCAATACGTAACACCAGGGTGAATCCTCTTTCTTTTATAAATCCTCCACAAAGCCTTGTAGGTGCATAGCCTGCACAGGACTCATCATTAAGAATCTAAAACCACATGAAGGCTTACCAACATCAAACAAGTCTACGTTTCAGGCATGAACAAAGGAAAATGGCTTCCTTTGATTGTACACAGCTGATCTTCCAGCAAAATATCTAGGCCTACTCCCTATATATTACCTATTTTATTATTTTTTTTGTTGGCAGTATGACACGTACTAAAGAGCTCACTGCGTTCACAGGTTACCCTTGGTAACAACAATGACTCTACACGTTGCTCTGGATTTGACAAAGTTGAGTTTGTTGCTCAGGCCCAGCATATTCTTCTCTTGTTCCTACCTGTACCAGAGAAGTGGATGTATGCTTGGACAAGGTAAAGATAGTCTACCTCAAACCTGACAGAGTGCATCTCTGAATGCTGTCATTATGCATTGGMCAGCAAATACGTAAATATTTGATCCGTTCTGAAATTAATGGAAAAAAATCCTGCAGTCACTGCAGAGTGACTCCTGGAGTCACGGGTGTACAAGCTGTGCCTGCCCCGAGCAGCAGCATCTTGCCTCTGCCCAGTCTGGGCTCAACACGTGCCAGCRCAGCCACACTACTTGGGGTCATGACTGCCAGGTTCAACAAAATCCATGGAAAGATTTCCATGAGGCTCAGTGGTTTCCAGTGGAGCTTGCCTTGTGCACCATAAAGCACGGCTGTAGCTCTGTGTCTGTGGATGTTAGTGCGTATCTCACCGTTTCATGAAGAAACAGCCACTTGACTGTATTAGAAAGGCTTCTGTCATAAAGGTATCCAAGAGTATAGTTATTGTCCATAAAATATAGTCGTAGGTTCATCCAGCATCTAATGGGCTACTGAAGAGGTGCTGTCCATTTAATAGATTCTCAGATTCTTCACACAAAATTAGCGGCAGAATTCAATTCTTAGTTCTAAACTGATTGCTGAAGAGGAAATTACTACTAAAAGCCAAATTCTGATCTCACTTGCAAGATTATAAATGCAGAGTGGTTCCTCTGACTTTGCTGAAGTCRCCTGTACTTGAAACGGTGGAAATGAGGCAGAACTGGAAGCTATATTATAAAAATTCAGTGCTGGGATACTTTATGGGATAATGCATTAGGGCATTAAAACCTAAGCTAAGGTGTACATGCATTTTATATCCTGCAAAATCTACTTTTGATCTACTTTAAGATTATTTGTAGTTTTCTAAGTATTCAGTCTTTATTCTAGATCCCCCCTTTACACTAATGTCATTAACAGTGCCGTCTCTTTCCAAGGTGGTGTCAGTTCAGCTCTTCACTTTCGTAGAGTAACACTTTGAAATTTCAAAATACTTGAAGATACTGTAACAGCCAGTCCTGCCAATATAGCATGGAACTGCTACTTCACAATTCAAGTAGTCAGCTATTGACTCGTGGCAATCTATATCTGCATTAAAATGGTGAGTTTTGGATTAATGTGAAGCTGAAAGCCCAACTGAGGCTCTTTGCTGCCAGCCTGTCTCTGTAATTGCAGCATGGATTTCACCAACCACAAAGGGCAAAATGAATGTGATCATCCCCAGCAGTCGATAACACATTGATTTTTTTCACTCTACGATTCGCACAAATATTGAAGCTCATTTTTTAAGCAAGGAGGATTATTAATCTACATTTCTCAAAAAATAAGTCAGTTTTGAAGCATGGTACCTTGCAGGGTTTATTTAATATGTGAAATGTAAATCAAATAAGCAAAATATTCTTTCTTTTTTATTTTTAACCAAAAATTGACATTCTCAGCAGGCTGTGAAACCTCATCCTCACCGTTGGACTGTCATGTGTTGTATTTGTTTGGTTAAGAGATTAAAGAAGGAAATGTTGGCAAGTCTCGTTCTGGTCAATGGTCTGCGTTTTCTTAGTTTGGTTTCATTTTCACTAACCCCTGAGGTTGTAAACAGACTGTGTGCAACATCACCTGTGGTTCCTAAGATGAAACAATGATTCAAGGCCACTTCTTCCGTAAATGGAGGCAGTTAACCTGTGGTACAACAAATATACTTTAAGTCAGGGAAACACAGAAAGTTCCTGCCAAGTGCTGTTAGCGTTTCTGAGAACGGCAGCGTTTCTTTAGTTCAGGGACATGGGTTGTTCCTTGGACAGGGCTTTTTGGTGGAGGTATGTCCTCAGCAGCAGGGTTGTGAGCCAGACTCACCTCTGTCCCCTCTGAGTGTCCATGAAGGGGTAGTGCCTGTTGATACGCACTGGCTGGAAAACATCAGCTCACCTGCGTGCGTGAGACAGATCCGCTCGCTCCTCCATAAGCTGCCGTTGGTTATATTTGTGCGTGATGTGAGCCATGTACTGGGCTGACCGGCTCAGYAGTTGGCTTTCCAGGGTTTGACCTTGCTTTCAGTGAGTGCGAAGCTACAGCGCTCTCGAATCTTGCAGGACGTGTCTCCAAGCCTGCATTGCCCTGACGCCTTCAAGAGTGCAGTTGCTGGGCTAGCTCTGCCCAGGATTTGGTCTATTTGTTAAAACTTTTCTCAGGGGAAGCCCAACTCATGATAAGAAACATTCCAGGAGTGGCTTTAATGAAAAAGTAGCAAACGAGCACAAATTAGATTACCTTTATAAATGTCCAAGGTCAATCAGGGCTCTCCTGTTCCTTCCTTCATCCCAAGGCAATATTAATGAATGCAAAACCCCTCTTTGCCGAGGGGCAGCCTTGAATATCAAGTCTTCGTTTGGATGGATTTAATTCAAACCACTGGTAAACCCTGAAACAAATGCAGACTGGAAAACTACACCATAGAGAAAGACTATGAGATGCTATTTACCCTCTGCCTTGGTCTTTTCACAGGTATCACATAACATACTTCCACAAACCTCTCATCAACACGGTATTTCTGATTTCCCACCATGTTCCCAGTTAAGTTGATGAGACACCTTTCATGGGATAGAATTGCTCTTCTAGGTAAATGTTACAGGATTAGATATATTAGAAGCTGATCAAGCTGCTCACTGTCATAAACTCTACTTCTGGTTTTAACAGCTTGCCCCAGTAAATCCTAGCAGTAGTGCAGTTGCTATGTGTAATTAGCTGTGCGTTTGCTTTCCTCAGGGTATTTAGCTGCTCGCTCTGCAGCTCTTACTGCACTTAGTGCTACAATAATATCTGAAAGTGCCCTACCTACATTTCCAAAGAACAGTCAAATGAACAAATGTTAGTCACACAAAAAGATCATTTTCTGAAATAAAATATAATCTATGTTATGATCTGAAGAAGCCCAAATATAAAAGGCATGARCTGGACTTTCTCTTTTTCCTATGCAGAATAGGACCTGAACTGCAGGCCTTAGATTATGGTGGGACAAACTCTCCTCCTATGAGTGCAGGAAAATTCTTCTGGACCAAATAGTTGGCGATTCATTGAGTTGTTCTGAGAATCTTTTCCTTCCTTCGTGACAGTCATCTGCAACAGGGGATGAATTTTGGTAATAGTTAAGTGCAAGTCATGCAGAGCTTTCTGGGCTTGATAAATAGGATAGCAGAGCAGGTGTGTATAACAAAACCAGTCTCTTTAACTAAATATATTTCAAGKTCACTACGCTGCACTGTGAAGTGCTTTATTGAACTTTTGACTTTACTACTCTAGATACTTGAAAGTAGGGGAAAGTTTTCTAGAGGTACTCAAGAAAGTGTGTTGTGAGCATCCCAAATAAGCTCTATTTTATCTCTTTATTATGCCTTTTTATCTTCTGCTGTTCTCTACCTTATCCTCACCCAGCTGTAACTCTACCTAACTGTTCTTCCCATACACTGGGAAGCTCTCCACATCCTCCTGCTTCCACTGACAGTCAGGATTTCAGCTGACATAAATCAAAGTCATGTCATTGAACTGACTCTRGTGATACAGATGAACAGGAAAAAAGGCCAAGATCATAAACGAAGAAAACATGGAGTTAAAATAAGGTGTCTGCAACATAGCAAAACAACTCACATATACTTTTTATCTGCCCCTTAATGGCACCATAAAATGAATATGAGAGCTCCCTGACATGCAGGAGCTCTGCTCTTGTGCTGCCAGGTTCCTGGTGAACAGAGTGGCTGTTTTTTTCAATGTCTCTCTGTAACACTAATGACAAGAAGAGAATAACTTCATGTATTTCCAGAACCACTCCTGCCGCATGACTGTGCAAGTTCTGATGTCAGTGACCTTTGCTTTTGCCCTTTTATCAGGTCTTTGGTGACGGACAGAGTTATCACAGCCAGGGAGAGAGGGAGCRTAATTAATGGAGAATATTTATGCCTATTTCCAGCAGATTTTACCTATAAGATCATGCACATGGATCACATTCAAAATAGTTAGTGCTCACAAAAGAGATATATGTACTACTGGGTATTAAAGAGCACTCATTTGTTTCCAAGAATATTTTAATCCTCTGGTTCCAATATCAATGACAGCTTGAATAAAGAATATTTTAATCCACTGGCTAATAAGCAGTTTCAAAATAGATGCAAATGGATTCCGTTAGAATTACGTCTCCAAATTTAGATCAAATTTATCTGACTTTATATGTGCACTCTGCTATTGTTTCAAAATATCTGCAGTTACTGAAATGTTGTGTTTCCTTATACTTTCTGTACGTGTTTCTGTCTGATTCTGTATATGCTTCAAAGTGTAACAGAAAAGCTTTTAAGAAAGGCAGGGCGATCTGGGGGCTGGAGCACAGTAGTGAGATGCTGGAGACCTCAAGTCTTTCTATGATGTTGCCACAGCTTTCCTCTGTAGTCTTAAGCAGACCACTCAGTCTCTGAATTATTTTCTGTTCTGTCAAAGTGACACTAGGATATTAAGCCTTTGGAGAACTCTATATCAAAAGTACAAAAAAGAATTATAAAGAAATAGATTCTGTAAGGACAGACACCCCCCCCCCCCCATCCTGCAGCTGTGGGGAACAGGCTGCTAGAACATGTCTTGGAGCAGTGCTGTGTCATGAGCTCTCRTTTAAAAACCCTAATGGGAACTGAAAATACCTGTATTTTGCRGTGTGAGATGGCTAATGAGCTATGCAGAGAAAACTGCCTGAGAGCTGCTGCAGAAATATCCTCCATGCTGTTTAACTCATTTCCTCTTAGACATATCTGCTCTGTTACAACTAACCTTTGAGAAGTCTGTCATAAGCTACTACGCTGAGATTTTACATAGAGAAYATTACTTAAACCAAAAGGTAAGCTCCGAAGAGATCGCTATGCAAGGGGTCATTGATACTGGAAGTGCCTTACAGCTCCTCCGCGCGTGAATAAGCGTGCATCCTCCCCGGAGAGAGGGTCTGCTTGGACCGACCTCCCGCCTGCCCCGTCCCATCGCTGCTCCCGGGGAGCGGCAGGGGGGCTGCGCGCCCCGGCGCAGAGGCCCACCAGGGGACACCCGGGTGGGCGCTCTGCTGCAGAAAGGCTGGGAGGAGCTGTGTGAAAGGAGGCTCAGAGGGACGCGACGGGTAGAGGAATCCGGACATTGACTTGAAAGATGTCATTGCTAAAGCGTGCAGGAATAAAAGACAAATAGTAACAGGTCGGTCTGGACTCAGAGTGGTCAATGACAGGAAGAGAGTGGGGAATGAAAGAAAGGGCAGGTAAATGTCACCAGCTGGGGAGCAGAGATCATGAACTCTCTCAGCTGGAAGAGAGAGCTCAGAATATGCAGCAAAAGCAAGTTTGATTGTAAAATAAACTTACTGTCTTCAGTCTGCCTGCCTGCTAGCAGTGTTTTCCAAGGCACTGTGGCAGCTGAGCAGCTGAGTGAAAGTGAAAATGCAGCAGAGATGAGAGATCCAGCCAAGGATCTCGTGAGGATCCGTAACGTTCGTAGCGAATATGTGGTCTTAGGCAGATAACGAATCACATTACACATTACTAGGAGTGTTTGTTTTTATTTGGCTTTCAAAATTAGAAGACACAGACCTCATAGTAAATGATGAGGTACGTATAATTGCTCTATTTCTGTTGGTCAGCTGTCTGTGAACAGTCTTTTTTTGACAAGCACACCAATAGTTTCAGTCTGCAGGCTGATCTCTCCTCTTTGACGAAACCTTGAGTATTCATCATCTGCAAAGTTGTTAAGAGCATGTGTTTGGTTAGCTCTGCCATGGAATATTCTTCTTGACCTCTGGTGAGATATCTGAAGATGCTGTAGTCAGGCAAGGGAAAACAAAAGATAACTGTACAAGGCAAAATTCATGGTATAGCTGAAATGAACTTCCTTTATGATTTGAATAACTGTTATAAAGCTACTTTTTTGTAGTAATTGGCCAGCTCCAGCCAGGGCCTTGCAAACCACAATAGTAAAAAGAATATGCTGTGCCCCAGCAGGAAGCTGCGACCCAATACTTCTGACCCCTGTGACAAACTGTTGGTCACTATTGTTCCTCTCCCAGTGTGACACTGCCTTGTCATGGGTGTAATTTTTTGGCATTTCAAAAGCCTGTTGTTGATCTCCATAGAGAGATTATGAATCTTTGCAGTACTTCCCCTTCATCAATTGCGATTTACATCCTCCCCTGCAATCTAAATACTGCATGCAATGGTCCCCCTCTCGAGCCTTCTTCTGCTGTTACTTTATACTGGCCCTTTGGGTCTTGCTGGTGACATTAGTATGATTGGATTCTGATTCTTAATTAGTATAAAAGCTATATGGCACGGATTGTTCTGTGCTAAATGTAAAGCTCAAACGTTTGTACAGGCCCCTGATCAGAGCTCTGTTGCTACACTGCGTCCAAGATGGATGATTTTGTGGCCGCAGCTAGGACGAAGGGGGGTCTCTGCCGCTCCGCGCGGGGTGCGCGGGACACTGCGGCGAGAGTGCCATCGGCACTGGGGCCTTGGGGACCCCTGCTGCAGCCCCCRCCTGCTAATATTTTAATGTTTTAAACTTTTTGACTCTGTTTTGCGTAGTAGAATAGTAAGTAGAATTGCTCTGCCTTGATGCTTTTCTCTGTAAATGTGTAGTRTTTCTAAGGCTTCCTTCTACCCAGAAGGGGCTTCGGGGTTAATTTATATCCATTTAGCTAACTCGTGCAAATTTTGTGCTTGTACTCTTTTATGTCAGCCTAAGAGTGATTATGCAAATTTAGTTCATGTCTGTAAATTCATCAACACAAATTAAACCAATGTATGAATACTCCCATGCAAAAGTTGCTCCAGTTTAATTAAATCAGTATCAAATAACACCATCAGTGGCTTTGTGTGTAGGCCAGGCCTTAATGACTTAGGTCACCTAACAGAAAGTGGACAAGTCACCTACGGGCTGTGAATGCTTTGGGAAAAGCTTCCGTTTCTTTCAATACGTAATTGTACAGTGCCTATCACAGCGTGACACTGCTCTTTATGTACTACCTCACTRCAAATCCTATGCTGCAATATGAACTTTTATTTTATAAGTAAACAGAACTCCTCCAATTGTTACAGCAGTTACTTAGCATCTGATCCGGTTTCTTGGTCTAGAGGCTTTGTTGTCTTTGCTATAAGGAAAATCAGCTTCAAACAGTGGAACTAAWTTTTAAAATCATCTGAAAATTTCACTCCTGGGCTAAAAGCCAAACTGAGCCCTCAGAYGCACATGAACACAGCTCTCATTTTCCTAAGCAGAAACTGCTGTGTTCATCTAAGAGCAGAATTTGTCTCTTCCAGAAGTCTGGAAGAATGTTTAAGGGGAACAAGTAAAATGGTATTTATAAAAGCAGTGCTGATGTCTTTGGAAATAAGAGTGCTATCACTGCTGTGATTTCAAAAGTTGATCCTGAGTACTTAGCAGCAGGTGAAGCTCGCAGTGCTTAACTTCTTACGATCAGGTATAGGTCTAAGCACGATTTCCTAGTGAATTAGAGAAAGACATAAAGCTGCTTAGGGGCTCACACTGTTTTCCTTACTCTAACGAAGTTCTTTGTTGATGATGAGAAGTTACTTCTCCCATGTTTCYTTCTGTTGTCACAGATCAAGCAGTGCTGCCACACAGTTTCATCCACAAGTCATAATTGGTGCAATTCTCTTGTTTTTTCAGTAGCTTARTATCTGATGCATGCTTCTTTTTCCTCTTCTCTTTTGCTCCCTTTTTGCTAAAGATGGAGAACTGTAGGACTTGAATCCTAAGGGACTGGGGACAAGAATGCATAGAAAAAGATTTCCCATAGAAATTCAGTTTAAGAACCTCACAGTCTTTCAGCCCACTGCATTATATTGTTAAGGCATTCCTTGCTTTTGTTTGTGGTTAATGGTACCAGAACCAGAAGGTACTTGCAACCTCTATCCACTCTGCAATGGAAGGAAAGCACAGTTTCTACTTGCAACAAAAGAAGTTGCATGTATCCCATAAGCAGCACTTCTTCCTAATATTTGACCTTGGCTGCGTACTTAAAATCCAGACTGTGGTAGTAGCAACCTAATGAACACAAAGGTAAAGTCAAAATACTTCTCAAAGTAGTGTTCATAGTGCTTATCAGTTAATTCTCCCTTAATAAAACAATGGTCCTTCCAAAATTAGCTGCAACTGATAATGAAAACAGCGAAGATTAAGCCAGCTACTGTTTCTGGAGTAGGCAATACCCCAGAGTCCTACAGTAGGGAGAGAAGYCTTCTTCCAAACTATCCTTTAATATATTGCAAGATATGGCAAGATGCCCTGTTTTAATTCCATTTTAATTAATGGAGTTATATTGTGTGACATCTCCCAAAATATATATAATCACAACATAATAAATTGCCAGGTGATTTATGTTATCATTTTAGCTCTTCTAAACTTCTAGTCCAAGCTCCCAGGATGGATGTGCAAAACTCACCATTGCAGGATTTTTGTTCTCGTTCTTTCCATTATCCTTCCTTTCTTCTTTCCCTGGTGAATGCTCTCTCCCCTCTGCTGGGAGTTCRCTTTTATGAAATGGGTGAGAGAGTTCCTGTGCTTGCAAAACAGCAACCTGGTTGCTGTTTTGTCTTGATGAAAAATGAACATTGTATCTCTGGCCAGCAGGATTTGAAACCCAGTGCTGGATGTTGCATGCCGTCATTGCAACTGATGAAAAAATCAGCAAGAGGAGCTGGCTCTGTATACTGCTCTAGCTAAGTGTCTGGTCTCAGATATCTGSGAGGGATCCAGCAGAAGGATCCCAAGAAACAGAGTACAAGAAAGGGGAAAAGTCCCCCTCAGCCTATCCACAAACCAGGGAGAGCCCCTGTGGCCTCCAGAGAGTTGAGGCACACAGCTGGAAGCTGTCAAACGTGGACACCCACCTACAGAGCTGCTGGCTTGCTACGTATTTCCRGGGAGGATGTGCAGGCTAAGATCTGGAGAAGAAAGGCATGAAAGCTGGCTGGGGCATAGGAGTAACTGGAAGAACTTCTAGTGATACTGGGAGAGGAAATCCATTCTTTGTTGGTGCAAGAAGTTAGCAGGGATGTCTTAAGTTTCAAAGGGGAAAAATAGCCCATGAAGTCAAAGACCCAGTCAGGGTCACCCTGTCTACCAAAACTGTGAGCAAGTTGTTCAGTAAATACTCACTGATCTTGCAGCTTTGAGAACATATAATAAGCAAGTTTTCTAYGAATGAGCCTGGTATCTATCTAATTCATAGTACAACTTCAGACCTATACTACTGAATTGTTTTCTCCCTGTCTGTATGGCAGTTCAATTTTATTGTTCCAAATTATGTAAAATATTCCTACTGGGACTGGGTTTTGATGGGAAATTGTGTTTTTTCAAAAAGTATTTTCTTAGGGGCAAATACTTTGTATTCTCATTCATAACATCTGGTTGGACATCTCATATTGTAGCCAACTGTATTATTTATCCTTATTTTATCATTTAGAAACTGAGGCAAGGGGATGTCCTGGGTTTGTTGCATAGTCGCATGGTTGTGTTGATGCAGAATGGGTAGAGGAATTCAGTATGCTAATCTAGTAATTTAGCCATAAGATTTTCTTTGGTKTATTAATCCTTTAGCAGTATTTTTTCTCTCTCTCATTCTCTACTTCTCTGTCATTATTTTTCTCTTTGGAACTTGCTTTTCTTCCTTGCATTTCCTCTTATTTTTTATTGACCTCTTTTTGACTGAAGTCACTCTCYACCTTTGTTCTTTTTCTTCCTGGTTTCCTTACATAATTTCTGGYTCTGCAAGCACACATGGAAAGGATGCTGTACGTCTTGGGATATAGGTGGTGGCTCACTTTGGTCTTTGTGGAAGTTGGTTCTGGGGAGCATGGTTCCACCAAGAATAGCAAGAGGAGGGACTTGTTGGCCACGTGYTCATAGTATAGTTTGTTGTAGGTGAGATGGGACAGCAAAGGTGAAGTCCATTACTATTTGGGCCCTAGGTGAGTCCTTGATGGATCCTGGTGGAAAATAGGAGTAAAGTTTGGAAGATAAAGTGTAAGAAAGAGCGTACAGCTTTGAAGTTGGCATTGAGAGGTTATGGCTATTATCTTCTGTCCAAGTAATACAATCAGCTCAACGTAYGCAGTCATAGGTAATAGTTTCCAAGTCTGACATTTGGAATTGAACAAATGCTTTATTTCTGATTCTTCAGCTCCTGGCTCAGGCAAAATGTTCTAGGAATCACATAAACAGCGTATATTGCATAGAATTCATAAGATTAAAATTTGCATGAACCTTAGTACAGTACCCAGTAGCTTAGCACGGTGCCCATAGCAGCATCTGTAATCCAGTGCTACCTCAGCAGCCTTGGGCTCCTAAACTAATTTGTTGCATCCAGCACTTTAAAAATATCTCATTTAAGACCTTCCCTTTGGGAACAGACTGGGTCTGGGAATTGGTAATGGGATCTTCTATCTACCCTGTTGATGGTGCTTAAAGAATATTAACATTTAATGCATTCTTGCACCATGTGATGTGGTTGCTTTGAGCACCACTCCCTCCATTCCCGATAAGATCTGCATTTGAGCAAGCTCCTCATCAGGCTACGTCTAGCTATGTCTACCTTAACTTGGCCCAGAGTCCCTTCTGCAGATTCATCTCTCTGGTGAGTGTGAAGCAGAGGAGGTCAGCATGTATTCCTYTGATGTGCTACACTGCCACTGTCTAAGTAGGTGTTACAATGTGGAGTGGTCCTCTGAATACATGCACTYGCTAGACTTAGCAATGTCTTCTTCAGCCCTTCATCTGCTAAGCTCACTTGATGGCAGTGATTGGTACATTCAGCCTCTTGGAAATTAAGGTATGATCTACACTTGCAYTAGCAAGTGATGCAGTGAGATAGGAGTATTGTTGAATGAGGTAAAGCAAAAATTGGTAAGTGGGAGCAATTGGGAAATKTGCTTCAGAAGGGCACTGTGCTCCAAACTAAAACATTAGTATGAATGCACACACAGTGAACAAAAGAAACAATGTTCACTCTAGTTGTGCATCAGTGGACTAAATCAAAGACAACCTAATTTCCTCTGAGTTTCTTTCGCTGCCTCACAGGCATAGGTTAGCCCTGTTAGTTTAACTTCTCTTCTGTGTTTCTAGTCATTATTGCTTTTCTGCTAGATTGATCCAACAGCTAAAAACCATTGGAAACCAGTGGGCTACCTTTAGTTAAAATGAAAGGTGCTACTTCATTTTCCATTTTATCGTTTCTATCTCCTTTGAAGAAAAGCTGAAACCTCTACTGTTACACGTACGTAATATTTAAAAGAAAAGTTTTAGTTGTTYGGTTATTAGTCCTGGACAGGGAGTGGGAGAGTGCCTCCCTACCTCTGCCGAGTGGGTGCGTCATTGGCAGCTTTGATTGCAGTGATATTGGGACTCCGACCTTCGGTGACATTGTGAGCAAATTTTTACTGACAGCTCGTAGCACTGCAGCCCCCTCCTGCACATGCCCATCCTCCGAGAAGAAAGACCCTCTCTCTTTGACGGTGTTCCTGTGCTCCTGACTGTGTAGACTAGCCTACATGCTAAAATACACGGTAACCCAGCAGTATTTGATTACACTTACCAAATAGAATCTGGAAAGACATTTTCAACTCTTGTGTAATCAGTTACTCCTCTAATGGTATATTTTAGTGGGAATGTAAGAGAGATCTTCGATTTCCAAATTTAAAATGCGTATCAATACGCGAAAGCGAGTGCTGGTGTGGCGTGCGAGGAGCACTGCTCCCCTTCGCTTGCTCACACGTTACCGCCCGAAACGAATACCATTTTTGTGGMGCCTGTATGCGAGCGGGAGGCCTTGGCTGCGGTCTCGGAGGAGACCGCAAGAATCAGGCACTCCGTGGGAGGCTGGCTGTAAGTCAGTATGTGCTTTGTATTGGCAGCACTGTAAGCAGCTCCAAGCAATTTTAAACACCAGCAGATTTTGGCTTCCATCACCTACCATTTCCAGTATAAGCAGCGTTCAGTTTGTTAGCGTTTGAGTACGGCAGCCGTGCTTAGGAAGATGTAGGTTTGCAAAGCTGCACGTGGCGCGTGCAGTTCCTGCAGGCTGCCTCCGGGTCTGTCTGTCCGGAGGCCTCCAGCGCAGCCGGCTCTCACGGCCGCGAGGCTCGGGCACTGCGCGTTCGTTTAGGACGCTTTTCAGCCAGCTTTCTCCTGCTACTGGTGATCTGCTTGGGATGCAACAAGCCATTTGCTTGCCAGCTCCCACGTTACAGCCGCAGCTCCGTGGGGATGGTCCCTGGTCTGCGCGGAGGGTGATCCTTGCGCTTCCCAGCCCCTGCGCAGTGCAAAGCCCACCCGAACGCGGTACCTGTCCCAGGTGAGGCAGAGAGGTGTCTGCCCCTGGACAGGGACCTCCTGCTTGTGTCCTCGGCTGCGCCGTGGGCACCGGCAGCGCACTGGCCAGGGCAAACAGGCTGGGGGCGCCGGGCAAACCGGGCAAACCTCCACCCCGGGAGAGCCCCAGCCGTGCGCAAGCCGCGCACGCGCCGCCTGCAGCAGCCCTCGCGGGAGCTGGAGGGCTGGGGTCCCTCGGCGCCGCCACCGCCGCCGCCCCTGCGCCCTGCCCGCCGCTGGCAGCAGCCGGAGCCGCTGCGTGCCCGCGGCCCCGGGGGCCTCTCCCTGTTCAGGTCGCCTCAGTCTCCATCTCCTTGTCTTAAAATATTCGAAACGTTTTAACAGAGTTTTCAGTTGGATTGTTACTGACCTCRTATGAAAAACATCCCTCGGCCTTTCCCCCTACCCTGATTAGCTTTTTATTAAAACTTTTAGACTGTGGCCTTTTAATATAATTTTTAATGCATTTTAAATTGTTTCTAGAATTTTGTACAGTGTCCTAAATGTTTGAAGAGAGCAATGAGATTTATAAATAAAATGATTTTATTACACTATAAAAGAAACTGTAACATTAATGCTCCAATGCTCAAATAAAGTATGTGTGGAATCCCCTTTCCTACTTGCCGTGTGCTCCAAGAAATTCTGCTTATATGCAGTATTACAAATGAGCCAGACTAACCCAGAACGGTATTCCCGGGATCAATCAATAGACTATGAACACATTAGTATATTAGCAGTTTATGACAGTATTTAGGATCGGATAGTACAGTAATGGAATGCACTGTGTTGCGTGCTAGCAGGCAGCCGTGAGGCGAGCTGTCAGGTCCAGCTTCTGCCGTTGCCTAGGCAAAGCAAACAGCTTTTGCAGGCCCTGGTTGTTTTTGCCGTAGCAAAAGACCCTGTGCAAAGGTCTCTGATACAGCATGTTTGAACAATCCTTGTGGTATCTTATCTGTTCTGAGTAACAAAGAGATTCAAATTTAGGGGCGACTTGCCGGACTGTGGCCACARTTGCTAAATAGAATAACATCCATTATGTCAAGTTACTTGGATTTTCAACATGAATTTTTCAGAACCAGAAAATGCCCAGTAGCTCATTCCTTTAGTCTGACAGTGCTTCCTCTGGTAGCATGTATTYCTGTCCTGCAAAGACTTAATCAGGCTTTTACTTACTGAAATTGCTTCTGTGGTGAGCAGCGGAAGAAAGGAAAATGTAAAATTTGTTAATGGGTATGTTCCTGTCGTGGAGCGGGGCTTTATTATATGTCACCTGGGGATCCCAGTATGACTAGCTGGCGAAGACTTACTAAAAATGAAGATAGATTGTGCAATATTGATATGATCCCCCTGCTCGCAGATAAAAAGCCTTTTCCAGCTGCTCCCTTTGCATGTAAGAAACAGCAACGCCCGAAAACCCCCAGCGTGAAAGCAGGCACCTAGGAAGCCACGAGAGAGAGTGGCATAGGAGAAAGTCAGATCTGTGGTTCCAGCTGTTGCATGTGGCATTGGGTAGAAAAGCCCTCGAGGAGGGGGAGAGGTCGGTGCTCAGGAGGTCCCCGGCTCTTGTGAGCCCAAGGGGAGACGGAGAGTGGGAAAAGGCAGTTTGCATATTTGTTTGGACGGTAGAGCAAAGTCAAACTCAAGAACGCAGCACTGCTGGCAAAAGTGAAACCTAAAATAAAACTGACACCACAGATTTTGAGCATTTGCTGGCAGAGCCAGAAACCGTCCAGAATGCAGGAAGCTGGTTTGCGATGGGAAATGCATTTTGTCTGAGAGAGCCCTCCAGGATGTTTCCAGCCACAAAAAGGATGGGGAGCTGACACTGCTCCCTTTATGAGCACTCGCCCGTCATCTGCAAGGTCACTGCGCTCTGTTCATTCAGACCCCTCCTGGAAGCTCCTCTTGCCTCAGGGCCACTGAGGAGGTAATGGCTGGGGTGAGGGACATGCACCCTCYCCACTGCTCCCCCCAAAAGATGTAACAAAATAAAATTCAATTTGTTTTAGCTCCAAACCTGCACGCGCCCCCTTCAAGCAGAGAAGGAAGCCTCCTAAGTGAGTGTCTGCAGAAAGTGATGCCCCTAGCTGCTAAGCAATGCTGTCCCCGAGCTATCTGAGAAAACCTGTCTCTCCAGGAGAAGCCCTAGACGTGGAGGTACAGGGAGCGATCAAACGACTGGCCTGGGAAAGGCGGCGTGAGTGGCTTGGGAAGTGACCGAGCATCAGAAGGTGTTCACAGCAGTGGTAGTCACGTTAATCCCGGATCACAGGACAGGTGGCCGAAAGAGGGCTTCTTCCTGGAAGGACAGCTTTTTGTTTGGATGGTGCAGGAGGCACCAAATCCAGTGACTGCCACRAGATAATGGGCACTGCAGTAACTTRGACTTTCTTTAGTTGCCTTATGTATGTTTTATACACCTAATGAATTTGAAATCATCTGAGAAATTTAGAAATCATCAAAGTTGTCTTTGGACCTATGGAGGTATTCATTGCTCAGGCCGTGCTGAGGGAGCCTACAAGGTGCTCTAGCTTAGTGTTGCTGTTCCAGTAGGCCAGGCTTGCCCAAAATCTATAGTTTAATTTTAGTGAAACATATTTTTTTCCAAAAAACACAGGAAAAAGTTTTCTTTGGAAGAGGAAAAAGTTTTCATCTATTTCTCTCTTCCCACCTCCCTTGTTCTTTCCCTGGCACTGTCGGCATCTTCTGAAAATCATCCTCTAGGACAGGAACTCTCCCTTCTATGCATTTATATACTGCCTGCCTATGTAACATGTATCATAGGAAAAGCCTCCAGGAAGCAAATCATGTCAGAAAAGAGCTTGGTAGATCTCACTGCATCCTAAAGGTAGATGAGAAAAAGATAAATATTTTGCACTACATAGTACAATTTAGGTTTCATAATAAAATCATCCTTTTGTAATTACCTTTCATAATGGTTTATTTTGAAATATATCAAAAATAAATTAGTAGTAATTCTACCATGAAACTTGAAGATCTAGGCAAATATTCACTCAGAAGAATCTCTTTATTTAGKATGAATGAATTGTTAAATATTAACACCAGATCTTTCCATGTTCTATGTCATAGCAACGCAAAGAGATATACCATTCTATTTCACTCTTCTCTCCATTTGTTTATTAACCAGTRTATATGAGTCTTGGAGACTTAGTGAATGATTGAAACATGCAGCATCACATGTCAGACTTTTTTCAAAGCTCATAAATGATCAATATATCTTTGAGAGGGAATCTGATTTCTGATACATTTATGTTAATAAGAATAGAAACATGGGCCACTGGAAATTGAGAGATAAATCAATAGAGAGGCTGGACCTTCAAGAAGTTCAGTGTACAATAAAATAGACAGCAAAATATGCTTGCTGCTTGTCTGCAGCAGTTGGAGTGACTACAGCTGACCAACAAGGTAAATCAAATCTGCTGCCAATACATTCTTCTGCTGTCCAGATAAAACAGCGGACTAAGCCGGTGAACTTTCACCCTTCACCCGAGCTCTCTAAGCCAAAGTACAGATTAAAAAAAATCAATAACCCCAATCGATGGGAAAATATTTTTAGTCTCTAACTGAACGATATGTTTTGACAAGGCCAAAGAGCCGCACAAAAGAATGGAAAAAGATAAAAGACAGAAAATTAGGATTTTGTTTTATTGGTTGAGGTAGAATCACTATTCATTCCCCCTTCCTCCAAATCCCATTGACACTGGCTAAAATTATCTCACAGGAAGGAAATAAAATGAAAGGTTATGAATTCATTATATTATCTGATTTACTGTGTATCCTCCTAACATGTTATCTTTACTGGTTTGTGTTTCCATTACTGGATATTTAACACTGAGAAGACATTTTAGAATRTATTAATAAGAAAATGTACGTTATAAGCGTTTTGGAGGAAGAAAAAACAACAAGCGTTAACAATTTGTGCCTTTTCTTTGTGCTGCTTTTCAGATCTGAATACAGGGTGCTTAGCATAAAACGCCAAATACCACTAAAACACCAAAGTAAAGCGAGAAGCACGCCCCTTACGGAGCGTTATGTGAGCAGAGGGCCTGCTAATACGGACCTTCATCCCCGCTCCTCGTCCTCGCTGCCTCCCTCCCTCGCCCCAGCATGGGGGCGTGGGGCTGCAGGGCGCCCCAGGCGCTGGGGGGAGGCTGGCCAGCGCGATGCACGGGGCCCGTGCCCCCAGTTAGTAAGGATTTTGCTGCACCTGGACTTTAGTAGGTTTCCTAAATTATGGTAGCAAACTCTTCTGTTAATTAGCACAGTGTCTAATTGGTCTTGGTTGCTCTGTTCTTTAGCACCACTGAATGTATATGGAGTTATTACAAGCAAGCAGAAGGTGATGTTGAAGGGTGTATGGCTCCTCGGAGCAGTGCTGAATTTTTTGCGAAAGCTGATTTTTGTGGAGAGAGCAATTCTTGTTGCTTCGGGCAGGGCCCACAGCGCGCGGGCAGCCCCAGGCCGCCAGGAGCTCCCTGCGGARAGGAGCGGTGAACGGCGGCAGAGGCGTGCGGGTGGAAACGAGAGGGAACAGCTGAATCTGCCTTGAATTTAGATTAGGGCAGAATTTTAGTTCCTATTTCCACAGGACAGCTGCTCCAGAGTCTTGATTCCTAGCTATTTAAATCACATTTAAATCCAGTATATGATTACAGTTAAATCAAAAGTGAGCATTTTGAAATCCTTCTCCTCTTCTTAATCTATTTGATCATTATTTTCTCATTCAGCAGGTGCTTCATCCTGATTTCTTGCAGTGGTTTGAACACCTCTCACTGACTTTTTAGAATGAGCTATCCTGAAGCTTTCATGTAACGATGTTTACAATACAAACTCCCATGATTGAAATGCTGTAGGTAGCTCTTATCATCCTTGAAAGCTTTCAACATATGCAGTGAAGTATGATGACTGCTAGAATTAATTAGAGAAAACAGATGTCAAGCATTTGCCAAGAGTTATTTAAAGAAAATCTATTATGTACGGGTAGTTGATTGTAGAGTTTGAAATGTTACTAGCTGCAGAGAAATAGCTGAACAGTTTTCTGCTTTATAGGCAATGTACCTAAAATACATTGAAGAGAACACTTCTGTCATCCGTTAAAATAACAGTAGAATACATGATGTTGGCCATATTTTTCATCATTAATGCTTCTGTTCGACCCTTAAAGACCCATGGGCTTGAGCAGAAGAAGAGTTTGGCCCATGGGACAACTCCAGGTACATTGTGGACAAGGTGAGACCTGGAATACAGAGCCTGTTCCTCYAGTGGAAGCACCAGGAATGAATCTCTCAGAAACGACAGGAAGATTTAGGAGGGTGACTTGGCCCTGGCTCACACCCCAGCTCCAACAAGAAGATATCTTGTGCCTGTTCCTATGCAGATCATCCCTATGTTTCCGTCAGCAACTTACACCAGCTTCCTGGTGGAGACTGGATTTGAATGTCTGCTCTGAAGCAGCCAGTGCGCTCAGTGGTCTGCTGAAGCCTTTCAGCTTAAATGACTTATGTTCTGGCCTTCATAATTCTGTCAAAGGAAATATACAGCCTTCATCTTTGTTATCTTTCATTGTGCCTAAACTGGTCAGCAGTTCAGAGCAGTTTGCATAGATGGCCTGGCTGAACGTCAATATGGCCATCAGGTTTTGGTGCAAAAAGCCTGCAAGACAAAATTGATAATCTGCTTCCCACAAGTTTTGCATGTGCAAGCATGAAACTTGCCTTCCACTAGCATTTGTACTGTCATAAGGCATTAATGAAAAGCACAAATATATGAGAATGCAGAATGAGAGTGTCCGTTCRCAGAAAAGGTGGATGAATGTTCACAGGAAATTCAATGCTTCTCTCATCCATCACTATTCACATTCCCTTCCTTGCCTGCAGGTAGAGGCACAGAGACCTATTGGATGGGATTCATCTTACCTAACTTGAGACATATATAGTGTAGACATCTCTATCTCAGCTCATAGTCTAGACTCCTGTGAAAGTCGATAGAGAGAGGCAGGCTGTTCTAAGCCCAATTCATCTGACCTATTTTAGACACCTTCTTTTGGAAAAGATGAAGCTTTTCCTAAAACTGCCTACTTCTCTCCATCTACTTAAAAGAAAATTTAGGCCATTAAATGGGATGCAGACATGGATATGGAGATATCTGCATGCAGTGAATCCCACCCATCTGCCACAGCAGACAATATTATTCCCGTAGCTGGCTGAGCTTAATGGGGCCTTTTGGGCCCAAATAGATTACCCAAAATCCTGTTGAGCTTTTTCTTTTTCCCTAAAAAGTGAAGCTGATCACTTAAGACAGTTTTATCTCGGTCTAACTCTGTTTCCCGGACACAGTAGAGGCAAATCACAGAAGGCTGGGTTGGAGGTCTGAGTGTCCACACTAGCCTGTCCAGCAGCTGCACGACACACAGAGCATGAACCCGACAGGTCTCCCTTGTTCCCTGCTGTTTTTCGTGTGCTTGCCTGCATCCACCTTCCTCTCTAAGCAGCCCGTGGGTAGCTCTCAGCCCAGTTCTTTTGCTGAGGATCCTGGTGCTTCAGCCTACATACTTCTGCTCCGGCTCTGGATAATGGCTTTTGCTGTTCCTGCTAGCACCATATGAGAGCCATTTAATTGCACCTTCCATTCAGCCTGAATAAAGGGTGAGTAGGACATCTATTTGCTTTGACCAGGCTTGTGATTGATGCAACTGTTAATACTTTCCAGCGTAACACAATCTTTCCTCACTTCCCAAGGATGCTATGCTTGTAACGTGTCCCTGTGTAACTTTTTCAAGGACAGGAAAGGACATAGTGCAAAAGAAGAGAGCTGGCAGTGGAAATACCAGGAGCCTSTGCCCCTGTTGTAGAATGGTTCCCTCTTCTCAGCATTTGTCACACCCTTCGCTGCTGCCCTCAGTGTCAGCAGAAAAGGTTTTGTCTCCTTGCTCAGCAATCATTTCTAACAGACTGCTGGCAACTTCTCCATGCAGGTCTGCCTGTAGTGTCCTGGGGTCATCTTGCCCCCTGGGAGAAAGCCAGGAGACACATCTTCTGCTGTTAGGCAAATAATGAGCTTTCGTCCTTTGGGGTACAGCCTAGGAAAGTCCTCCTCCCAGTGGAGCTCTACTAAGCAATGGACCGTCATTTCTGCAATGTGCTGAAGCTGTTGGGGTGGCAGGCTCCTCTGCTGCCCCAGCAAAGGGCACCCGTGAGGCTCACTCCAGCCCAGCCCCATGCCACGTGAGTGCCCAGTGCTGCAGGTAGCGAGGAGCTAAACACACTAGCTGCCTTAGGAGGCATGAATTGCATACCGACAGCAAACAGCATAGTGCAATAAAAAATGACTACATGCACACGCAGAGTACCTCAGTAAAATATATCCAACTTTTATTATATACATGATGCCAAATAATAGAAATCTAAGCTATCCTGCAGATTACTCTAAGTCCTAGAAATAGTATAATAATTGTATAGAAATAATATAATATAATTAATATAAATAGGAAGGAAAGAAAGCAAAGCAAATTAAGTAGGGAAGGAGAGAAAAGCAAAGCAGCCCTGTAGCAATTGAGAGAAAACCACAYGGCTGCCCGTGAGGCTGCTGGAATCAAACCGCTTCTCTTCCTCTTACGCCCAAATCCACTCCTGAGCACCCCAGCAGAGCATGTACAACTCTGTCACCCTATTAAGCAATCTCAGTAGACTTGGTTACATTCAAAGATTTTTGGCTGAAAATCTCTGTGGAGCTACAGCAGTTTACCCAACCTGAGAGGCTGGGTAACACAACTAAGCCCGGTTCATAACTAAGTCAAGCAGCCAAGCCACAACTATCTGCAAACATAAACATGCCATAACAAGGTAAACGGAGCAAGGAAACGATAATACAGGCAGTAGGTATCCTACACAGTCAAAGTGCTCCTGGGGGAAACATGACTGGAGCATTGCAGATGTTGGTTGTAATTTGGCCAAGATACCTTGTTAGAAAAAGCAGGGGAGGCAAAAATGCTTTCCACATTTGTACATGGGGATTCAACTGACTTCCCTTCAACGTGGAAGAAGTCTTACTACCTTCGTGCCATCAACAAGCATGCCTGTCAGCAGGAGCGTATCTCAAATACCCTGATGAATCACAACTGATGAATCATCAGTGATTAGTCACTGATGAATCAGCAGTTGGTGGTACGTAGGGCTGGACTGTTGTATACCACTAGGTCAGTGCTGCTGACTGTGCCAGACAGGACAGAGACAACTTGCCTGAATACATGTGCTCATTTTCCTCTTAGTACTTGATTCCTGACCAACATCAATGTTACTGCTGATGTACCTCTTCTGGCAGAGATGTAGCTTTGGGACACGCTTCCCAGTGTTTTCTTCTTGGAGCGCCGCACATTTTCCCAGCAGCGAGCTGGGATGTGAGTCAGCCTCAGCCGGGGCCAGGCTGCTGCCCTAACACAGGAGCGGCGGGTGAGGAGYGGGTCAGGTGGATGATCTGCGCTTCTCATCAGAGGTACGAAAAGTACCGACCTCTGCCATGCCCATCAGCACCTGTATCTTCTGCCACTCGCGTCCTGTTACGTTTTGCAGGTGCTCACAGATCTGTGCTGTATTGTCTGGAGCAGGTCATGCTCTGGACCYCTCCTGAGCATTATTATCCATAATTAGATGAGTTTGGGGAACTCTGAAAACATTTCTTAGTGCAAAATACTTATTTTTAGTATAAAATAACATAAGAAATAGACTAAACRTTTTGAAAGCTTTTTAAAAATTACTAAAAGAGCTGTGGGCCTAAGAGGAGTCCTTGCAGGAAAATAGGAAATACAATAGCAGTGGGAGACCCAAGGGAGGTGAAGTTTTGAAACTTAGAGAATAATTGTAAAACTATCAATCCTGGGATATAGAAAGGTAATTTAGATACTGTGGAGCCTCATAGTGGCTTTCTGCTATTTCTGTCATAATTTTCTGCCACGTTATTTTCTGTCAAGCCTTACAATATTTCTGTAATGACTAACCCATTTGTTTCCCCAAAACTTATCTTTGAAAATTATACACAAGGTCAGAGTTACACATCTGAACACTCCATTTATTATCAGGAACAAGAAAATCTGTCTGGGCCACATCACCAATTGTAGCTGTCCACCTAATAGGATGAAATAGGTTGCAAGGAGAGTAACGGAGCGGTAAAGAGAGGCACCGCGGGTGACAGAACAAGAGTGATAGGAGAAAGATCAGCAAAACTAACAGCAAGAGAAGATGCATCATCGGCAACAAAACCAAATCAAGCTGATGTCCTCTCAAAGCAAGATGAGTAAAATAGAGTGACTCAGTAAATGAGCTGAAGTCGTTTTACAAAAGATCTATATAGCAGATCACTTTATTCACAAAAGGATCTGACTGTCATCCTTTGCGATTAGAGTTTATCCCAGCACAACAATGGCAAAATAGGATTTGCCCAGTAAATAACTTCATTCCTAAAATATGCTGATGCAGCAAGTTGCAACTTGTGTTTTTAATGTTTTCCTCTACATCTGTGTGACATGTTCCAGCCTGGGATGAGGGGCTCAGCTCTGAGACCCTGATCCTGAAACAGTCCCACTGAACTGGACAGGAATCACAGTGCTGAAATGCCTTTGTTTTCTGCAGGTCATAAATTCTGGGTTTTGGCAGACTCTGGTGCTATACCAGCAGGGCACACTGGCTCAAACTGAGGGCTGGATCACACRTGTGGAAAARCTAAAAAAGTCAGTGCCTCGTGAAAGTAGCAATGGTGAAAATGTGATGCAGAAGCATGCTTCAGGGCTCGTTTAAGTGCTCTGAGGTGCTGTGAATCTCATCTCAGCAGAGGGCCCGTCTTAGGAAAGGGTGTGATGGGTCGYGTTTATTCTGTATGTCAGCTCATACTCCACTAGTAGAGGGTCCGGGCCGGCGCAGAGAACTGGCGGTGCTTTTGCCACCTCTCGTGTGCCGGTGCTGAGGTGGGATTTGCTCTTTGCCCTTCACAGACCGTGCAGCGCCCGCCGGCCTGTCTGGCACCCAGCCGGACGTGGGGGCACTCAGGAGGGATCTCAGAGCACGTCCAGAACGGCAACCTGCACTGCTGAGGRAAAGACCTCCCTCGCCCCTTGCAGGTGAAATACAGCTGCCCGGGCTGCTGCCCCACTCCCSGGCAGCTCCAGGTGCAACGTGTTGCCCCAGGTGCCCAGAAAAATTCACCCCTTGGCCATGYGTGCRGTTCGAAACAGCAGCAGATCAGCCRGGGAGGCTTGCAAAGAGCTCTCTGCAAAGTTAAGAGATTTCCYRTTAAAAAACAGAAATCMAAAGAAATGAGCCTAGAAGAGACRTACCTTGCGTTTAGACCTGGATTATGATTTGTGCTGTTTTTCCTCTCTGTTCTCTCACACACATATGGCAGGGGGGAGGGAAATAAGAGATGTAAGAAGTGTAACTGATGGCAGAAGAGGTCCAAATGTGTGCACCAGATCCAAACACGCTCCAAAACGTGGTCCCTGTTTATCTGTGTGATGGAAATAATAGACTTCCTCGCAGGGGCACTGGGAAGATCAATAAATAGTTAATGCTGGTCCAGGGAAGTGTCCAGTACCTGCCGTGTAAATCAGAAGTGACCCACTGTAGTGCACGTGGTTGCGTAAGGACAGACCCAACGTAAAAATGAGCAAAAGTAATGTCCTAAAAGCACAGTGCTGGCTACCTTCTAAACATTTTTCCCATGYGTGTGGCAGAAGGTGGACATTAGACCAGGTTTTCTGCTGGTGTAAATCTGCATCATTTCATTGACACTACTGGAAATATATCAGTTTAAAGAGAAGTAGGCTCTGGCCCCTGGCACCGTGTAGGTCCTACAGCCTTTAACTGCTCCTGTAGCTTTCACTTTGTGTACTCTTTCCATGCAGATTTGGAAATCTACATTTTAGAGTCCCTAATATCTTATCAGTGCTTTCAGCAAATTGGAATGGGTAACACAAGCACAGGGGTTAGTTTTTAAATTTACACTTATTTTTCAGCTCTCCTGCCCACAGGRACTCATACTGAGTATTGCTTAGTTATCATGGAGAAAATACCATCTCTCTGTCCATGAGAATGGCTTTCTCAAAGGAAGGCACATACAGCTTCGGCACAGACACAGCTCACCGTCCCTCTAATGTAAGTCCATGGGATGCTCTAATATAACTCCATGGTGCTCTATATCAGTTCATAATATTAGAAAACAACGTAGCAATTTCTGTAGTGCAATAAATTCTAGTCAAGAAATCAAATACTGAGTTAGTAATTAAACTGGAATGGCTGGGAAGGGTGCTCGGTGGAGATGAGGTGTGAAGGCACACCGTTTTGCTTGGAGCCAGAAGGACTGAGTTCATTCTTCCTCCGGGTATTCAGGGACAAGTAGGTTAAACCCACAGAAAGGCATTTTGCCAAAAGCAGACCAGCTTCTGAGGAGCTAAAGGAGCAAAAATTCCTAAGAGTCCAGGCTGAGCCAAAAGGAGCGTTGTGATGGGGGGCGGAAAATACAAACAAAATGCTGTTTCCGTGCAGAGTCGACCAGGTGAGGGGCAGCACCTGGGCACACACCGGCCCCGTAGCCCCACAGCCTGGAAAGGACTTTCCTAACCCACATGGACCCTCCAAGGGAAGGGAGAGCAGCAGTTGCAACAGGGCTGCTCCTTCTCCTCCTTTTTTGGAACATTAGTTTGTCAGGATCATGTGAAATGCTTCTTTGAGATTCGAAGTGAAGAAATTAAATATCCTACATGGATGTAGCATATAACCATGAAAACGTAGGATGAGCTGCGCGTTTCGGGGCACAGTAGCGCGTGGTGCTTTCCCTGGCACGAACGAGAAAGGGCGACGTATGTATTCCGCGAGGAAGGATGRAAGGGAGGGTTACACGAGTGAGTGTAGAGATGCGGTTTGAGCTGTCGCGGTCTGCTGGAAGGAGAGAAAAGACGAGTGTGTTGCTCGCCAGATCTGTAGGTTGCTATTGGATTTTTTTGTGCTCTTTAGGCGCGTGTATCTTGAGGGGAGGCTGGCAAGCAGCTGTGAGGGAGCTTACAGGTGTTTCACACAAAAGCTGCCCGCAGTGAAGCCCTGGGCAGTCTCACACGTGAACGTGTAGGGTTATTGTTATGGAAATCAAATGCTCACCTGCGAATGTCCTTTTTCCCCCTGAAGCCTCGCTATGCAGTTGTTTGGTCTCGGGCTGAGCGTCGCTGCTGCCCTGGCAGCCCGAGGGATGAGCGGGTGAAGCCAGGATCACACAGAGTTGGGCCAAAGGGTCCAACGAGGGAAAAGACCAGCACGAGAAGTCCCACGTTCAGGCTGTCCCTGACACGGGGTAAGGAGGCCGGTGGGCACCGCTCCCCCAGCCACGGCGCCGAGGCCACCGGCCGCGAAAGCTCCCGCGGTCGCGGAGCAGCCCCCGTGGAGGCTGGGAAGAGCGACAGCCTCCCTCTGCTCGGCCTCTGCCGGGAACGATAAGCCAGATTGCTTTTTTGTGATGTGGGCGTCCGCCCACCGGGAGCTGTCTTGCAGCCACACTAATTTCACGTAAGACTCCGAGCAGCCGTCGCCGGTAACAGCTTTCGGTCACGGCCGCCCTGGGCTGCGGCTGGACGGGCAGCTGGGAGGCGGGAAGCAGTCTACATCCCTCCCCTGGTTCGGAGCTCTTGAGCCACCCGTTCCCAGGGGGCCCTGAAGTTCATAACGAGTGTGTCTATTAAAGCGTTCGCAGGTTTGCGCGCATGCAAACGCGTGCTCGGGCTGAAAGCGGGCTGTTTTTTTGATCGACTCGGAAATGAAGAAATTTCTCCGACCCAGTAGAAATCAAGGCACCACAGTTACAACCGTGTTTACRTGCTCGTCAAACACCTGTTAATAACAGGGGAAAGACATGAAGGGAAGCGAAGGTTTTAGCTAATGCTAATGCTAACTAGTCGGAGAGGCAGCGATCCGCTCCTTGCCTAAAGGCAAAGGGGAGCGGAGCCGGAGAGGGGGAGTGGTTTCAGCACGCCGGCTCTGGGAGAAGAAGAAAAGCCTGGCACATTCGCCACCAGCAAATTGGGCTCCCGCATGGTCTAATTCCTGCTTCACCACAGACTGCTAACACAGCTTGGATAAAAAGGGAAAAAAGGAGAAAAAAATCTATGCAGGAGGCTGCAAGAGCACATAGAGTCTGCTCTGAGCTCCTTCCACAGGCAGACAGAAATCAATAAATCAATAGGAAATGTTCGCTGGCTGTAAAATGGGTAGAGAAGCCAGTGTCAAGCTGCTTTAAGATGGATGGACAGTGGGTTTGCAGCTTGCAGAAAGGCTAGAGGTGACTATCACCTTGAGACGGGATCAGCGGCCGGCAGCCTCGCAGCGCCGAGGGCCCRGAGTCCGTGAGCCGGGGCGGAGAGGGCGCTCCGGCCCCGGCTGCGCCACCGAGGGGGCACCAAGGGCCGGCTGGAGGCGGGCCGGGATTTTGCACCCCACGGGAGGATTTCCTCCCTTTCCGCGGAGGATTTAACGTAACGCGGGCAGCGATCGCTATTCAGAGGACTGCGCCTCCGTTCGCTCGTTAACGAGACGAGCACGAGGACGCAAAGGCGTGCCGAAGGCGAGCCGCGGGAGCCCGCGCGCCTGCCTTCCTCGTCCTCCTCCTCGGAGGGCGGGCGGGCGGCCGGGGCACGCGGCAGCCGTGCCCCTCTGCCGCGGGGCGCTCCGCGGCCGCGCTCGCCTTCGCCGCCCAGCGCCTTCTCCGAGCGAGCCCTCGGCTTCGGGCACGGGCGAGCCGAGGAAGGGCGGAAAGCATTCCCGTTTCTTTCCTTGCCTGTGTACCGGGAATTCACTCGCTAAGCGTTTRTAGTGAAGGGCTGCGCTCTGGGCTTAGTGTTCGGACTTCAAGGAACTGCCCTCAAGAAACGTAAAGTTATGTTTATACCTTTTTTTCATTCACCCTCTTATGCCCACAGCCTGCTCRCTTTTGAACAGAATTTGAGACAAGAAGGTACCAGCTTTTAGTACATGTGTTACACTCAAATAGAAATCTAAGACTGGTTTGATYTAATGGGACGGGGCGTATTCTCTACGTGCTCTCCTGCAGTTACACTTTGTCACGCTTCTGTTAATGCTGGTCAAGCAATTGTGAATTCAGGTTTTTCTGGGGCGCTTTCTGGTTCCGTAGTTCGCCTGGAGCAACGAAGTCTTGCACAGGGAGGCTGCCGCAGACCGACCTGCCCAGGTCCCTGCTGGTCACGAGGAAGCCTGGGAACGGGCACTCGCTGCTCGAGAGAGCCTAGGGAGAAGCTGGGAATCAGCCTGGCAGAAGGTGCCCTGTGGGGAGATCAGCCAGGGCCCCACCTGGCCTTCGTTTCTGCCGTGGAAACCAGCCGTACAGGGGCTTTGCCTACTTGCCTGCAAGACATTCTGAAGAAGAAGCTCTACAGCTTTGGACTTAAACACCTGTTGTCTTAGGCTGTACTGACCAGGAAGGACTTCCTCACGGAGCCTTGCTTTCAAGAGGAGACGGGGAGCAGCCCAACTTGGGCGAAGCAAAGGGAGGAGATCGCAGTGAGGCCGGTGCTCTGGCGTGGTTCCCCCACTGCAGACTCCGTGGGGGGGGGCTAGCTGGCCCCAGAAACGCTCCGATTTACCCCAGGAATGCTTATGCAGAGCTGTGCGGTGGCACCCACCGAGGCAGRGCTTGGCGTTCAGAAGCTGGAAGCACTCAATCATGTACTCACCCTGTCACGGAGCAAGAACAAACCTGTCACAACGAAAACTTCACACAGGGCACTGCACAAGAGTTTTTAAAAAACGTGGAAAAAGCCCTTGACATGTTGGTGGTTGCTGTTGCCTCAACCCCTTTGCAGAGGTGTTGGGAGATGCTGAGCTTCAGCAGCTTACCAGTGATTGGCAAGTGGTCAGCCCTTTTCAGCATCAGGGATAATTGTGGCTTTTGCAATTCCTGTTGGAAAAGGCCAACCTTCTGCTTGCTGGAAATTGTCAGGGAGTGGAGGGGGTTGTCCTCCTTGACCTCCTTGCTTTGATAGCAACGTGCCAGGTCCTGTTGGTTCAGGGTCTGTCCGATGCGCTTTGCCACGAAGAATACCCATGCCTAACCCTTGGTTTCTWTGACCCACCAGAGGGGCCGTGACCAGTATGACCACTGCCATCTGTGCATTATCTCCTTGAAAACAAAGCTCAGCTTGAAGCATAAATGTGCTAGAAATCCT
The DNA here is from genome assembly GCF_003343005.1 of Rhea americana. NCBI lineage: Eukaryota > Metazoa > Chordata > Aves > Rheiformes > Rheidae > Rhea > Rhea americana. Next base: position 6,505,322 of record NW_028186149.1, read on the forward strand.
AAACCTGCAAGTACTGGGGGTATTCTGGGGGTAGCAGAAATGCAATCAAAATTATATTGGATGGTACGTGGAAACTCCAGTACTCTGCTGTGACAACAGCCTTAAAGAAATGCTATAATGTCTCCTTGTGAACGATGTGACAAGTTTCTCAGTGCAGTCATATTTTTAACAGTCTTCTTAGTACAGCAAAACACAAAATACAAAACCAAGACTGAAGCGCAGTAATTAGTGGTGACATACAGGACTTACAGTGGTGACCAGGAAGAAGGCTTGCCCACCCTGAACTTCTGGTTAGTTTTCACATTTAGGCTGTGTGAAGTTTCACTGCAAAATGCCCATTTGGTGGGAGAAATTCAAGAAATGGGAAAATATCTTAAATTAAGGGGAAAAAACTCTTCTTAATCTCCGTTGGTGGCCCAGTGCCGCTGTCAAAGTTGGTGGAGACAAACGCGTGAACAACGTAGGAAATAGAAACTGGCCTCGTCAATATGTAGCTGTTGCCCTGAAGAATGGGTTACCCTGGGGAGTCCCAGAGGATCCTTTTGCAATATTTGGGCCATAATCAAATCCCATTGAAGTCAATGGAAGCTTTAGCCTGGAACGGACTTTGACTCAGGCTCTTCAGAAGAAATTTACTGGATTGTCCTTTTTTTACTACTCACATATTAGACAGTGCCCAGAACAGCAGATGCACTTTATTGCAAACATATTTTACACTTACTGGCTAGGCACACCAGTGTTGAGCAAAGCCGAAATTTTCCATCTGAGCACACTGCTTTTGCTGTTGCCGGTGTACGGCCCGGWGTGCGCACGCACTTTGGTGCAGGTCACACTTTGGAACAAGATCACCAGCAAGCAGTGATACCAACATCAGGGTAGGGAACTCTAGAGTCCCTCGTTTTGCAAAGACCAACTCTGTACTTCTCCTATGAAAACTTGAATATTATATCAGGAAAGAGAGAAGGTGTTGTTAAAAAAAGTGTRTTTGGTTAAGCAGCCCATGGCGCAGGTTGTATGCGTGCTGCGAGGACCTGACATGAGTTTGTTTTTTTTCAAGTATGCTCATCTCTACCAAAACTTTCTGAAAAAAGTCAGGGTCTTAACCAATATGCAGAAAGAGAAATTTAGACCTATGCAGTTAAACTCCAGCGAAGGTATAAAAGCCTGAATAAAGAGGAAGTGACGGCACCCTAATGTCCAGGTGGAACTGGTACGTGACACACGTGCGCGCAGGCAGCATAGAATAAGCAGCAGCTTAAYGAGGGTTTTTCAGACTGAGCATACTGCCTAGGTTTAGCCTCGTTCAGATTGGCTGATAGCAGTAGTTTTTAAGGTAAGGAGAATTTTGTCCCTCTCTCACACACTTCATGATTGCTTTGTAGATTTTTTAGTTCATCTGTGGCAAAGTGGGTGACTTCTGATGAAAAATTCATTAAATTAGTTACTTTTGTTATGTTTTCAAATCGCTTGGAAATAGATGTTGACTTTGATTGATTTGTTTGTGGCTTGAAGTGGTGCTATGCTCTCTGCGCAAACATGGTTTATCCTGTACTGGGCTTTATGATGCATCTTCACTGTACCTCCTGCCCTGGTTATTAATTATGCTTGGTGAATTCACAGCAAAAACTGTAGACTGTATGTTCGGGATGGCTCACAAGAATTGCATTTCCACAGATGTGTTTTTAAATTATTTCATTTTGAGGAAATTAACAAAAAGAACAGATTTCAACATAAAAATTACTCAGATGGATATTTGCAGAGCCTTGCGTTCCCTCTGCTGCACTCCCCCAGACCTCAGCGCTGCTCTGGTTTAGCAAAGCTGTTTGCAGATTTGGGCTCTGGCTCGAAATGAGCCTGTTAAGGGGGCACCACTGGGAGTAACTGGTTCCACGGCAGTGTTGGAGTCCACCTGCAAAATCTCATTAGAAGGTCAGGGCCTTAATTTTTCTGCTCACTAAAACGTAGCTGCAAATCCCGCAATACTGTAAGACCCCTTTTGTCTCAGTTTGAAAGGACTTTAGAGCTGCTATTTTTACTTTTTTAGAAAATTATGATTATTTTAGAGCTAAGAAATCAAAAATAGTAGAGCCACTTTTACTAAGCCCTCTTTCATAAATCTCATTAGGAATTTTTTTTCTCTTCAACTCTTAGGAAACTAAAAACTGTGAGTTTGATTCTAACTTATTTTTTATATTTTGGAGGTTCTTTTTCAAAAGGCTATCAACATTCTCAGTAAAACTGCATTTCCTTCAAAAACTTTCATTCTGTTAAAAAAACTGCTTTTCTATACCAGAGAAGACTGACAAAGCATTGGCTTTATTGTATGGTTACTAGTTTTATTTAAATGTATAAATAATTGTTAGGAATGAAAGTAATTTGCTTGCAAAGGTGAAGAAAGCGGTTTCTCTGTCACCGTGTCCAAACGACGCAGCAGAAGCAAGGGCCTCCTGCGCTGAGTAACAGCGAGCGGCGTGCRCTTGTTCGCTCCATGACGAGCACGCGTTTGCAACTCGCTCGCCCTACTGGAGCCGTCTTTCTTCCCTGCTAGCCTCATGCAAATGGGAGATCGGGCTGTTTCTCTTCCCCAGCAGTTTTCCGGTCGCCGTGGGTGTTTTGCACGTTGCTGCCGTCGCTCCTCGGTGCCTTGCACTGCGGCGAGGGATCGCGCTGTGCCGGGATCCCAYACGCCCCTTCTCCCCGCCTGGTGTGAGAAAACCGGCCGGGTGTCTCGCTCTGTCGCAACGGGAGGTGTAGCCTGTGTGCATCTCGGCATCGCTCTCGAAAGCACGCCAGAAGCCACACGGGCTGCGACCAGGGCTTCYTCTTCAGGTCACACCGCTCTGCGATGGGTGGCGATCGTTTCCCTCCCCAGGTCCTCCTGCCAGACGAGCTGCTCCTGGATCGGGCCCCGTCGGTCCTGTGCTTTACGCTAGCGCCCAGCACTTTTGCTTTGCCACMTTGCAAGTGTTTTGGCATTGCTGGGAGCACAGAGGCTGGGGCAGAGCAGGCTTTCGGCAGGCGGGGGCTCCCCGCTCCCGCCGTGCCCCCTCCCCAGCGCCCACCGGCCGGTGCGGGYGCCGCGCGCCTGGCACCGGAGCTGTCTGCAGCGCTGACAGCTGGATCCCAGGGCTAGCTGCTTGCTGGCCCCAGTCACACTGACGGCAAGCCTCGGGCAATCAATACTCTGCGTGACACTTTTGGAGTTCATTGGAAATGATGTCCTTTTCGAATGACACCCACATTTTATCAAGGGCAGCTCCAGCAGAAAAGCACCRAGTGTGTTTTTGCAAGATATGTTTTGTTAGTAGTAAACTTCTCTTCATTTGCGAGGTTCTCTGTATTTGGGATTTCTCCATCCCTCCCTTCAACCTCCCTTTTGAAGAGGGCAGAGATTTAATCTTTAAAGGTAGCTCTGTAGCCTGACATTTAGAGCGTGAGCCATTCCTAAGCCTGCTGTTTATTATGACATATGGCCTCTTCATGTAAAAAGCAGTAAGCTTTGGGGGAGAATTTTAAAGGTAGCCTCAGGCTCACAGTACACGGGTGAAAACTGATTCACAATTTTATCCCCAATATTATGACCTCTGGGTAAAACTACTGCTCTGCCGTGGATTCCCGTGAAGCTACTTGGTGCAGCTGTCACGGAGCCGGCTCCTGTAGGTGGGACGGTATGGGCCGTTCACAGCACCTCTTTGGAGCAATTAACGCCCCACATGGACAGGCTGCAAAGAGGAMGGGAGCTGCAGCTGGAGGCTCCAGAGGTGAGATAGGTAGAGGAGAAATGAGGGAAGTGTTAGGAATCTGCTTGGAAGGACTCAGAGGAACAGATAAACTTTCCATTGAATGTAAATATTGAAAACGCATGTTTCAGAGCCGTTATACTTTGTAGCTCCGAAGTAAATAGCATTGTAATTGCCAAAGGGGCTCAAATGCAGCACAGGTTGCATCTTTGGAGCCTAACAGCCTGGGACTTAGCGTATCCAGACTACATTTTAATTCTGCCTTTATCAGAACAAGAGACAGATGTCTTGTTTGGACCTACACCCAAACCTACCCAAAACGTGCGGGAGGCTCAGCCTCAATTCTTTTCTCAAACTCAATGAGAATGAAGAGAAATGCTGTTTCCCAAACAGAAGACCGCATAATTTGGGATTTACAACTTTTGCTGAGCTGCACAGCRTCTGCAGTGTGACAGGGCTGTGGCTGTGGGTAGCAGGTGGGTAGTCCCATAACTGAGAGGAAAAAAGAACAACGCAGCGTTTGTGAACGCAATACACATTTGCAGCGTATAGCTTCAGAAGCCCGTGGTACAAAAGTAGTTAATGTGAGAGTATTCTTTTCCAAAGGTATTTTTGGCTTTTTGCTCTATGTACACAGCAGGCAGAAGAATTCACACTAAGATTCACTGCTGTGCTAGTCTAACATTTGACTTTTTCTAACCCTCAGTTGAAAACTTGCCTGGGCTATAACTGATGCACCACCACCAGTCCTGTGCTGACTCTGCACTACAGTGAATTTCTCCAAAGTAAAAATGGATGTTACAAGGTCCAGAAGTTGGTGATATGGGGAAACAGAATATCAGAGTGGGACTATGGAYTTACTAATCTGTCTGTCTGGTTGCCAGGAAACTATCAAAACTGTCATAAATTATTAGATAGCAGTTTATAGGGAAGTTCTCTGTTGCTAATCCTGCCCCTGTAATAACACCTACTAGTTTCATTTCTTTTCCTCTTAAGGAATCTGATCTAGCAAATTGGATAGCTTCTGTCCTGGATTATAATATGAGGCTTGAACGAGAGTTACTGGATACAGAGAAYAAAGCCTGGTTTAAGCCATAGCCTGACTTAAAGAGTTAAGGCTTGTAGCCCTGTAACGCAGCTTCTGGTCAGCATCTCATTYGAGCACTACATGAGAGAGATCTTACTAAGCGAAACAGTCCAGGTTTTTAGTGCAAGTATAGTGGCCACTGCTTTCCGTGCTGGTGGTTGCCAAACAGCTGGGAGTCTGGCTGGGTGAGGGTTTCCCTTGCTCGGGACAAGTGTCCTCAGGCTGGAGGCAGTGTCAGACTTCCTGATCAGAGACTGTAAACTATCCCTCAGGATCCATCCGCAGAAGGCATGAGGTTAGTGTGTCCTCAGCCTTTAGCTTAATGCTTAATTTTAACTCCAGAGGCCTCTAGTTCAAATCYTGCTGTTACTTATCCCAATAACCATCTATAGAGTGGGGACTCACAAACTATCAGAGCTTCTTCTCCAGGAAAACATAGTTCTGTTGCAAATAATGGAATAAAACTCGCACATCTTCCTTATTTGGATGCTCCAGTTCTGGTTTGAGTTCTTACTCATTTTGCTTTAGTTGATTTCTTGCCAAGTTATCTTAAAATAATATGAAACTCTAACCCAAATAAAAGCATAAAGGTGTTTTGGGGTAAGGGAACTGGACTTTCTGAAGTTTCTAAATCAGTGTTACTGAGAGGGCAAAATTTTCCTTGTTGACGAATGGATAGCACTTCCACATGTGAATACTTGGTATCCAAGTTTTGACAGACTCYAAACTTGCAATGTGTTGCCTAGGATCTGGTAGGAAAATTGGGAGGGTGGCAGGATTGCAGTGTGCCTTTCCCATTAGATGAGGCTGTCTAAGTTACATGGTTATCTTCAAACTTTTCTTTACAGGGAATTAAGAGTGATCTGTGGTATTCCTCTSTAATTGCTCAGATGGTCTGAACACTGGTCATGGAGGCACCTGATACAAGATCCTTTTATGAGGGGATTAATGAGCATAAATCTACAAAGGTCCCAAACGGGCTATAAAAACGAGAGAGAGAGAGAGAACATCTCACAAGCCTTCCAAAGCCTCCAGCTCACACGTAATTGTTGGGCAGGAGGCACCGCGTCGCTTGTGGGAAATGAGCTGGCCTTGCTACTATTATGTCATCTGCCTGTTATAATTTTTTTACTAATTCTCTTTTATGGCTTTCTTATAATGCTTCTCTGCCTGAATCGTTCTTAAACTACCTGTGAACAACTACTTACTTTGTGGCAGAGTAATCTGATAACTGTGCTCACCGGTGCCTCAGGTGATCAGTCTGCGAGAAAGTTAAACTGGACAGTGCCTGGGAGCTGTGTTAAAAACCCTTCGGAGGCCCAAAAGAGATAGCAGGCAGGAGAATCCCACTCCCTCTTTGTCAAGACCCACCCACTTTGTCAGTCTTGGTTGCTCCTCACCTCCTAGTTACCAGTGATGGGAATGACTTACCTGTCAGTGCTTACCCTGGAGGACTGGGCTGGGCTGGGGTTTTCCAGCAAGGACCAGGAGAAGTTTCTACAGCTAGTTGGGGGGTTCACCATAGGTGCAGCGCAGAGCGGGTGATAGCGGGGTGGCATGGAGGCTACAGAGCCAGTCTCCCAGGCCAGGGCACTTGCTCCAGGGTGGGAGCTGGATGTGGGAGAGGCCTGAGCCAGCAGAGTCAGATTTTGTGAGTCTTAGTACTGTTAGTCCAGGAGGCTACACAACAGCACAAATAAAGTAGAGCAAATTCAATACCAACTAGGGGAACAGCAAGAGGTTTAATACATTCAAGGCCTTTCAAAGATATCTAGAAGTCTTGGAAGAGTCTGGTTTCCTAAGGCAGGAGATGGGCACTGCCTCCCAGCAATGGCTCAGCTTCRTCCTGGGAAGCAGAGCTATGGGCTGAAGTTCATGTTCGCTCATGAGCATGTGTTAGCTCTGCCTTTGCTTAGACTAGAAAGACAGCCTAAGTGGGATCTATGGCTGACATCRCTTAGATAGAGGCTTCTTTGTTATGTCTTCCTAGATCTCAGGCCAATAATCCTATAGTCTAGTGGATTCCTAATTTACTGCATAATCTACAAGTATGCTGAGGCATGCTGATGGCTCTTCTACTTCTTGACTGCTTGAYGTGCATCTACATTGAGCAGGAAAGTACCTGAGCCATCTAAGTTTCCATATCCTGAAGAATAAACCCTAACCTGTTTGCGAAAAGGCAGGTGCATATTTTCTGTGTACCATCTTCTCAATTCTTGTTCTCTCTCACAGGCAAGAAAGCAGGAGGAAAGGGAGAAACTGTGTACGAGCAGCATCTGAGCAGGAAGCCCACAATGTCACTGTACCATTAGCCATTGTGCAACACATATCTGATAGTAATGGCAACTGGGAGCAAGGGTATGATATCCCCTTCTTTGCAAACTCTCACCTGCTCTTTGTGGGAGAGGGTCTGGGAGCCCTGGTCCCTGAAGGGGTGCAGGGCTTTCGCTGCTGGAGGCCACGCTCTGCCAGATGCCAGTAGTGAGCAGAGCAGCCAAGAGGTGGTAAACCAGCTCACTGTATATCAGCCCCTGTCCTCCTCCTAGACCTTTACTAATATTGTTAGAGGTTGCTAGTCTTGCAGCAGATACTGAAGAAACTCGGGATGAAGAACAGGCTTCGCAGGTTTTGAGACTTAATCACATGCTTGCTCCTGAGTAAGCAGTAAGGAGCACTACACTGCTGACACCCACAGAGAAGCTGAGGGAGCTTTTGAACCCACAAACTTTTGCCATAGATCTGTCCAGAGTTATTTAGCAAAGGCTTTCTCATAGTTGTGACACACTGAGAAGATACTCAGTCATTGCTAGATTCAGACTTGCCCTGCTGTAGCCATCCTCTGTGTTGTGGTGTACGGCTGTCATTACAGTGGACATTTCTAATAAAGCATGTAGACTTATTGGCTGTATAGCTTAACGCAGCTGAAGGCTTTCATTATACTCTCTGGTTCTTTTTCTCTTTTGTTTGCTTCATTTGTTTCTGCATTTATGAAATGAGGGGTTTACATAAAAGTTGTTGCTGAGGAGCTAACGGACTCCTGGGTCTCTGCTACCTCCAAACAGGGAGCTATTGACTCCTGTAGATGCTATATCCTGCTGTAAGTCCCTGAACCTCATATTCTCTGATCAGCTGTAAGGTCAACACAGCAAAATGCAAGCCTGGCAGAAGTAAGTAATGTTTYTGGAGTTTGTAGAGCAGATACATAAGGTCACCAAAACCATATTGAAGATAAAAGTTAATGAGAAATTCTAAGGTAGCATATTAAGGGCTGAGAAGTTCAGAGGGCTTCTGGGAAATGTGCACCCTGACATGGCCACCTGGGAGAGAGATTTTCAGCGCATCTCATCTTTGGGGACGGTAGCTTTCTGCTGCAGTGGCAAGGCAGTGACACTGCCCGCTGAGCCGTGCTGCAGGCTCGCACAGGGCTGCCCGGTGCCAGTGGCCCCCCCACTCTGAGGCTGCTCTTCTAGAGCAGGTCTGCCCCCCACCCCTCTAGGATTTAACTAGGTGTTTGGGCAGTTATTTCACATACGTAAGGATCACACTGGGAATCTCATTCCCAACCTGCATCTGATGAAGCAACAGAAGGAAAATCTGATTGAGGTAGGGTATTCCTAAAACAGAGTTGCAAGGATGCAACATTTTGGTGCTAAACTGGTTAGTTTCATCAAAAGCGATGGATTTGATGTGAAGCTGAGGTGAAGCCAAGTGAAGCACAGAGGCCCTCAGAGATGGGCTCAATGAGACGCTGTGGGCCTGCACCTGTTAACCACTTCAACCTCTATTAAAATCAAAAACTATTAACTTGAACAGAGGCAAGAAAGGGTTCAGTATAAGAACGCAGGACCTGCAAACACTTTCCTTTTCACGACAACAGTGTGCCTGTTACGCGCTTTAAGTATTTAGATGCTTTGGTGCACTAGACTCCTTAAGCACTCCGAAAACCTACTCTCTGTGAAAAGTACCTTAAATCTCAGCACAGGGTGTCCTATATAGCTGACCAGAGGGTTGTCAGCTGGGTGAAGCTTTTAGCCTTAAAGTGCAAGGAATCTTTTAGCTCTGCTGCAGTTTAATGAGTGGAGATTCTAAGCTGATTCAGCTCTTAAACAGTCTGATCATTAGTGCTGTATCATCTGTCACCTTTGGGTGATAATTAGAAAAAGAAAGTCAATAACAATAGTACATAACACTACTTTACCAAGATTTAAACAAGTTGTAATATTGTTGAACATCTATTGATGAGTCCAAATGTGCCACAGGCTATTGAGCACAAAGAGTGCTTTGATGTGATGTTTTCCATTATTAATTTGATGTGGTAGAGTTTGTAGAAGTGAGAAYGTTTGTGTTCATTTTATTACACGTGGGAAGAGACTGAGATACTTTACATATTCATTTCCTTTTCTTCTATTGTTTATTCTACCAAATCTTTTGATGAACAAGCACAGAAGAACAAAACAGGGAATCAGTTGTTCTGATTCTGTTGATAATATTAGACTGTTCATTTACCATATCTCGTGGGTTCTTTGGATCTTTTATTGATTTATTTGACCTCCAAAATATACATCCTGTATGTGTGATAKCAACCCCTAGATGACAGGGAAAATTTAAGTGGAACTATTTTTTCCCTAGATTAGAATAAGGTATGAGGAACTCACCACAGTGATACAAATACAGGTCGGGACTCGTTATTGCATTACTTTAGTGATCCGGATATTGGGCCTGATGTGTATGAGATACCCCAGTAATGCAGTGGTCAGTTATTGTTTCTTATTGACCACTTCCTCATCTGCTTGTTGGTTCTTCCTTTTGGTGATTAAACTCATTTGTAAAGAGCACAGTTGTGGAAATCTCTAAAGAGCAAGCCTTTTGGAGTCTTTTTTATTGCCCGATACTGTCTAATTAATCCCTTAAYGAAAATTCTTTCCCTTCCTCTAAACTGTCCTTTTGTGCTTTTTGCAACCACAATATGTTAACACTTTGGTCTTGGATCTGCAAAATGCAATTTTGCTCAATTGATATTTTGAAATGGTTTAAACCGGAATTTAGCAAGCCAAAAATAGAACAACACAGAGAAGATATCTGGGAATAACAGAAAGGCCTTTGCTGATTGACTAGATCCTTTCAGACAAGCACAGCTGAGACAAGYTGTTTTCATCTTGTGTTGGTGGAGACATGCACATGCAAGAAGGTTTAAATCTCTCAGACGTGTGAGACATGTTTTTTCTCAGCAGTTAAATAAAGATACTTTAGTTCTCTTCCTCCTATATGGAAAGAATAATATGAGTCCTACCTGGGACCCTGCACAGCATCAGACAGTCTTGGCTAAATCCCACAGATGTTCTCCACAATGGAATCAATAGCAGGAATATGGTCTTCACCTCACAGATGAATGACATCTAATGGCCCTACTGTCGATTTAAATTCTAAGACATGAAACTAAACTGAAAAGGTTCAGTTTTGAGACGCTTTCTATATTTCGGACAATAACCACCCTATATTTCACCTCTTTTTCAAAGCTGCTCAGTACAAGAGCAGCTGTAGCTAAGCAATTAAACAGTAACACACGATGTCTCGGACTAACATTAATAAAACATTAAAAACAGGAATTGTTCATATAAAATATTGAGGCACTACATGCTGCCATTCTCTGTATGAGGTATAAGCACTTTACACGGATCAATTGCTTCCTTATAAAACGTAAAGGGGAGCCCGAGATGCAAACTCAAATCCAAGTTCAGCCCTGGATTTTGAACACTCTGTATATTTGGGATGTTTAAAACAGTGGTCTCCTTTTAGTCCCATCTCTGATTTAAAACAAAACAAAGTAGTTTATAGACACTGGAGAGAGATGAAAGATGTAATTAAAAACTACTCAGCTGCTTCCAGTAGCCAAATGTCCAGATTTAGTGAATGAAGATCAATGAAAAGCAGGAACTTGCATCAGTAAAATATAAACCATATAGTTTCAAGCTTTAGTTATCTACAAATCTCTGTGACAGTCAGTCTGTTCGTCTCCTAAGCCCGTACACACAGAAACAAGGCAGCACAATTGCTTCCCAGCACCCAGCTCTGCTCAGTCCATTTATTATGCATCAAGCTGAGACGCTTCCCAGACAAGATATCCACTACTACATGTGGCTGCAAGGTCCACTTCTTAGAAAACAGAGAGAGAAAGGCAACTGGGTTCTCCTCCTGATAAGTAAATTCTACATAATCCTTGGGGGAGATAAAATTTGTCTAAAGTCCAGAATTTGGGTCAGATTGCTGGCTACCTCTAAGGCAGTTACATCAGTAATGAATTTGGACCTCAGATTCTAAAAGTCAAAATATTTTTTGACATACATAACTCCATTTTGGCATACACAGGAAAAATCAGCCTAGACTAGCAAAGGTCTGTGGAAGTGCATAGCAAACCCGTCATAAACCCAAAGCATCTCCATTTCCATGCAAGCCAAGTTTTTCCATCTCAGATTAAATGAAAACATTCTTTAAAATAATATTACTAGAAGAAGCATTAACTGTCAAGATGCCTAGTATTAGYTTAGTAAGACAGTAGCCTTCATAAGTATTATAAGAAGTCTGTCTCAATTTCTGATAGTTGCACATCAATCAGCCGTATAAAACTGATGACCCTTCTTTCTATTCTGAACTCAGAAGTAAATATTTTGAAATTAAACAGTCTGAACCTAGCCTTGACGTCCCCGGCACGCAGCAGGAGCTCACAGTGGCACAGTGCCCTGCATCCTTCCCCCTGCAGTGCTGCTCGTGCGCTCGGGGAGCCGAGCTCAGCCACCGCTCGCCAGCTCTGCCCAGCTCAGCCCTTACTCGCAGAGGCTAACACGATGCCTGTGCTGAAAACTACCAGACTTAAGGTTAGATGCAAGCAAAACATTATTTATCAGGCTGGAAATGGCCAGGATCCTTGAAAACCTGTTGTGAAATCTGGGCCCAGCACAGCAGGTTAAGTGGCTTTGCGCAGGATGCTGCCTCCCACGCCGGGGCACGGTGCTGGGAGCGTCGCTGCCTGGGAAGGACAAGGGCATCCTAGGGCCTGCTAGTGCCCTTGCCCGCAGTGCGCCAGGTGCTCTGGGGTGGCTGAKCATCTAAGCTTTGATCATCTCTCTGCTTGCTTTGGGAGAGCTGAACCTGTAGTGCTGGTTAGGAAAGCAGCAAGGCACTGTAGGAACTATAGTTCCTTTAGGAACTGTAGGGCACTTTCCATAGTATTAAGTTGCTTTGCAGATAAGTGAGACCTTATCTTATTAAGTAGATATGTCTCGTGTGTGTATTTAGCATCGTTAAGATAAGAGTTGTTTCGTGTATGTATATTTACTGCTCACTGCTTTTACCCCTTGGAAAACTGCAGGAGGTAACGCTGAGCCTGTTCTGTCTCATAAAACCRCCACCCCAATGCTATCAAGTCATTGCTGACTGTCAGTGCTGGCTGACAGATGTTGCCAAGTTGCTCCTTGGTGTAAGATGCGCCTTAGCAGGGAGAAGCAGCTTTGGTTTTGCTCCCAGCTTGCTGCCTGCTTGCCCCGTGCTGAAGCTGCAGCTCGGCTCTGCAGTGGTGCTCGCCTCAAGTCTGCTACTGATTCGGGATCTTGAATCACTAATTACATCATTGATTAGTTAATGCTTATACAGTACTCTCTATTTTCAGAGCGTTGCATATGAACAAGGAATCGCTTTCATTAGTAATAAATATTTATTGGTGTTGATATATTGTATATTGTTATTGAATAGCTTGATAAAGCTATTCAAGTCACCCCTAGGTTTCTTCTCTTCTGTGCCCTCCCACCCTTTTCTTACCCCTCATTGGGTGGAGTTTGTCAAGTGTGAGTTAAATATAATTAGTCTGAAAGACTAATGATTAAAACTAACTGAAATGGCATGTGCATATTCCCATTCCTACCTTAACTAAGCTAGGAACTGCTCAGGCTTCCCTTTTCTTCTGGGGCCACGACAAGGATGTGCAAACCAGCTCTAAAAACTATAGTTCTTGATTCTTTTTATGAATTATTCAGCGTTTCTAATAAGCTAAAGGTGAATCTCAACAAATCTTTCTTTTCTTTTTGTTTGAAATAGATATACATGAGTACGTGACAAAGAGCCGTTCGGTATTGCAGCGTTTTGTGGTTACGCACAGACCCGTGCACCATGGGAGGAACCTCTCTCCTTTCTTCCTCCCAGTGTCCCTTCTGTTACTGATTTTCCTTTTAAACCTATGTACATTTTCAGGTAGCATTCAGAAACCACTTCTTTTGTTGTTGTTTTTGCAGTCTCCTTGTAGTTCATTGATTTGCTCAAACCTCAAACTCAAAGCCAATCTCGGAAGCTATCAGCCTGCTTGGCCGAGGAGTAGAGCCCACCAGTGGCTGTGACTGGAGAGGACAGTGCGTGTCGTAGAGCAGCCGTCGCTTGCCCCGGTACGCCACCTCAGTTGGCAAACTGCCCTCGACACTGGCCCAGCGTGGGGGCGAAGCCCCAAGCCGCACGAGCAGCCCAGTGGCCACCTGCAGAACGTACTGCAAGGGGCCTCACACCTCCCCTTTTATTACTTTATATTAAAATGCCTATTTCCAGCAACAACTTGTAAAGCAATAAGTGTGCTGTAAGCGTTAAAGATTTTTTCCTGTTTGGTCCTCTCTAAAGATTTGACCATTTAAAAAGAACCACTTGATAGTTGTACTCCGGGTTTTTTAGAAGAGCTGTGGTTAGAAACACCAAAACAGAGCTTGACCTGCCAAGGGGAAGGCAACGGAGCTGCTCTGCAAAGGTGGGGCTCCTAATAGTGATCGTTTTTGGTTTATTATGGAAAAGTTACATGATACAGAGGAAAGCAGCTGGTAGAGTGTCCTGCCTTTTCTGTGTGTGTTCACTGGCCGGCCTTTTTGAACGACTTCCATCATGGAAATTGGACCTCAGGACCGATATGGCGGCTGTAAGCRCAGCCGCCTCTGCACATTTCACCGAATGCTTCTGCCACTTTAGGACCTTTCTTCCTGCCATTAGCAAGCTCGCAAACCCCGTTGACTCCTCAACAACAGCAAAACCCTCTACGCAGATGAAAGGAAGTGGATCCATTTTCTCTAAACCAGCTCAGTGACATTTTATGAAGAGCCTCTTAACAGATCCAACGCCAGGAATATTTTCATCTCTTCAGCTCAAGCACACCTTTTGAAGGCCAGCGGGGTCTGTGAGTGGGACATGGATTAATGTAATCTTCCCTGCGGCCCCGTCTAGACCCTCTCCTGGTGAGAGCCTTATCTCGCCCATCGCCTGCTCCAGCGCTGCGCTCCGCTCCCCAGACCCTTTCTGAACAAATTCACTCTTTCCTCAAGGATTATGTTTTTCTATTACAGTCAACGCAGACAGGCCCAGAAGAGTAACAAGGAGCTTTATGCTCTTGTTTTGGAAAAACAATGTTTTATGACCAAATCTTTTTAAAGAATGGCATATAATTTAACAGAAACTTTCATACTTACTTTCAGATCTTTACATTGATAACTGTGGTTTCTATGACAACCACGCAGTGGTATTCTGCTTTATTTCTCTGTAGTGGTGATTTACAGGGCAGAAAATGAAGACATTTTTGATCCATTCAGTTATACATTGGTTGCAGCTATTAAAACACGAGGAAGACCATAAGTTAGTTTATAAAGCCATAGATGATGCTACTGTCTAATCTTCATCCACAGACAGACAGGACCTAGTGGCAGACAGACAGGACCTAGTGGCAACCAAGTATATGGGCTTTTTGCAAATTATAAATAATGTATAGCCTTAGGCTGTGGACATACATGCTTTCTTAGAATCTCATTTTCCTGGACTGCCTCTTCTTCTACCTTTGCTGTAGAAAAAGGAAAAAATGTGAATTCCTAGAGATCTCACTGTAGCTCTTAGTCTGAATTTTATTTTTGTCAGTTTATAGGAGTAAACCAAAAAACCCTGACATACGTTTTCTAATGCCATGAATGAAAGCTTTGTCAGCAATTTTCCTCTTTCCTTGACAGCGTGTATGTGCTTGTTAGAAACATTTTTACTTATTCCAGTTACAGTATGTACACTGCCCCTTAGAGTCACTGCGCAGGAAAGTAGCTCTGAGAAAGTGTGCTCCTCCAAGTGCAAAGTGCGTTGCCGATGAAGCTCTGCTCAAAAAGGGAGAAATTGAGTCAGGGCATTTGTAAGATGGTTCATCTAACTTAACCAGYGCCATAGCAGCCTGTGTTTGAAAAAGAAACAGTTGGGTCTAAATGCCCAGAAATAGTAGAGAAAAGTAAGAAGTCTCGGGGAGTCTCAGTCCCAGCTGCTGGCTGCATGGTGCCTTCTTAGTAGCTCTGTTCAATTTAGAGAAAGGGACGAGGGAAGCTCGAACCTGCAGTGCAAAAGAAGGTGGAGATTTGGCTAGGTGGGGTCTCAGCTAAATCACACAGGTTTCGGAGTCACAGGAATGCCCAGGTCCTCCACCAGAGTAGCCGGGGCACAGTGCAGTGTGCCACGTTTGAAGCTTCCTACCTAAACAAGGGTTCAAAAGATCCACAGCCGAGATCAGCATTTCACGCGTCTGTTTGTTGCCTCGTATCAGAGCTAGAAGGCACAGGGACAAGTCGGGATCTCCGCATCCCGCATGCTGTACAGGCTCCGAGTACAGGAAATATCAGCATGCCCAAAACCGATCTCAGCTCTGTTTTCATGTTTGGGCTCCACTAACTGGACAGTGCAAAAGGCTGCACCGTGTTTCTGTGCCTTCTGACTGCTGGTTTGGTCACCTTTCAGTGGAAAAGGCTTCCTTTCCTCCCGACGATTTTTATGCCGTAGGCTGAATGTAAGCAACTCGCGTTCAGGCTACGTTTCTCTAAGAGGAGAGGGAATTTGTGGTGTCAGGAAAGGGCCCACAGTACGTTCGTTTGTCACGGTAAAGGATCATATTTTTGACCCTTTWGGATATGTGCCCACAAACATTTGGGTTCATCTTAACGTTCCCTTCAGGTAGGCCAAGTGAGCCAACAAATCCCTCCTGCAGCCCTGGGGAACCCCAGCTGCCGGCTCGGCAAAGCAGGGCCCGCTGTGCCCGGCGCGGCCGCCGTGCGGCACGGCCCCCGGGCACGGGCCGTCGCCTCGGCCCCGGCTGCGCGGCCCGGCGCTCGCCCCCTCCGGRGAAGATTTCTCTGGGAGACACGTTTATTTTAAGAGGTGAAATTCAGGAGGTTACCCAGAGGTGAGAGCTGCCGTTGAGAAAGTCAGATATTGACAACTTTGCGTTTAATATGGACAAATGATAAAGCCATGTTTCTGGACTTATCAGAAATTACCTGGCTTCAAGAGGTCAGCTGGATTTGAATTTTGCAGTATTTCTATGGCAAAATGAAACTGGCAGATTTTTCCTTTGCGTCTCACGGAAAAGTTAAAGCCAGTGCAGACCCTTTCGGAGGAATCCTTGAAATCACACCTGAGGCAGCTGAGGAGTGAAGTTCTCTGTAAATTCACAGAGTGAATTAAAAGCACGTGTTAAAATCCTACGAGCGCGTGGCGGTGTCGCTGCCCGCGCGGCGAAGAGGAGGAAGGCTGCTGCGCGTGCGGGGAGGCCGATGCCCACCAGCAGCGGCTGGCGCGGCGGAGCAGCTCGGCTGAGCAGGGCGCAGCGGGGCACCAGTGAAAGCTGGAGCTGGGCCCACGCCGCGCATCAGCTTGCTCAGATAACAGGAAATCCAACCTCAAAAAAAGGAAAAAAAAAGGAAAAAGGAAAAAGGAAAAAGGAAAAAGGAAAAAGGAAAAAGGAAAAGGAAAAGNAGGAAAAAGGAAAAAGGAAAAGGAAAAGGAAAAGGAAAAGGAAAAGGAAAAGGAAAAGGAAAAGAAAAAGAAAAAGAAAAAGAAAAAGAAAAAGAAAAAGAAAAAGAAAAAGAAAAAGAAAAAGCTCTAGTTTCTTCATTTCTGTTGTGAGTTTAGGATGTACCTCAGAAACGAAACGTGTTTGAAGAGCTGCCTTGCAGGACAAGCATGGAAACAGCTTCCTGGACRGGGGACATTTTAGCACTCTTAGAGGACTTTGGAACAGTCCTTCCCGGGCAGGAGGAACGCGACGCAGCGAGGGCCGTCCCGGGGCTGCGAGCGCCCGCTGCCCGGCCCCCTGCCCAGCCTGCCCACAGCCGCTGCCCGGCGGCCCTCTGCCCGGCCCAAAGCCCGGCCGGCTCCCACGATGGGAGAGGAGGAGCAAGCAGAAAGCATGGACTCCTCCGCAAAGCCTGACTTGCTGTCTTTTAACAGCTGCCCTCATTTAAAGCTCAGTGGTTGTAGTTTCAAGGGTATAGCTCTGTGCGGGATTGCTCTCAATGTATGCACTGCGTTAATACGCTCAGTCCTGCCTGTGCCCGTATTCTGCAAACAGCCTGCAGCCAGGAGGGGCCGTTTTGGTTGGACTCCCATCGTCCTACTTTGTATTTAATACTACAGCCTGCGATTTCCAGGAGTATACCCAATTCTACATGAACACTAATGCGTGTTCGCTGTTTACTTAGGCTCATCTATTTSCTAGGAGCTTCACACTAAAAAAAAATGCAAATAAATGTCAGAGAAACTGCTTTCAGGACCATGCAGATATCGTTTCACCATGCTTCAGCAGGAGCAGCCCAGGTGCCAGATGATGTGTTCCCCCAGCACAGGAGCAGCACGAGCAGCTCCTGCGCCTCTGCACGTTGCTGCTCTGCGCAGGGCTGCGGGGCTTGAACACTCCCTGGCTGGGTGTGGGCTCTGCTTCCAGCCCAACTGGTGATTTGGAGCATCAACCTCCAACCAACAACCAGTACCTACCAGCCTGCCTGCCCCTTCCCCATCCTTTGAGGAGCCTTCTGCACTCTTAGCAGCATCTTCACCGCATCTTCATCCCCTCTGGCAGCTAACTGACTGCCTTGCCTTGTCGCAATGTCATGCCCTCCATCTCTGAATCACCCTCTTCTTTCTAATGTGGAGCGTGGAATAGGAGGAAGAAGGTGGCCAGATCCCACATGAAGGGGGAAGGGCCAGATGAATCAGTTTGGAGATGTTATTTTTATGCTCCTGCCCTCTATTTCCCCACTTCTCTCTCCACGGTTATTTCAGCTTGAGTGCTGCTAGCCACATGGTTGAGATTCAGCTTGCAAAAACGTATGCTTGCAGCAAGGAAGATTTACCCTCTCACCTTTAGCAGCCATTTCCTCTGAAAAGCACAAGTTTCATTTTCGCTTACAGTGAAAAAAGCAGGGAGGGGGGAAGGGGAGAGGAGCTCGTCTCTTTGTAACACGGCCAAACGGTCCTGTTTTCATCCCCTGCACCCAACTCGCCATGTAGTTCAGTTTGCATTATGCAGCGTGCCCTCAGGAAAGAGTCCGGGCAGCAAAAGCAAATGCAAACTCTCTCGTTAGCCTTGAAAGACCTGTTCTCCAGCACTTGGGGTCAAGCCCCTTCAGCAGGTTCATTTTTCTTCATTGCAGTTTCATGAATTTGACCATAAGCGAAAAGCAGGCTTTGGCTTAAAAGAAAATACGGTATTCCTTAAACAAAACTGAAAATTGGTTGCCACGTGGRAAAGTTGGGAAACTGGAAGGAATTTCAGATCCCTGCAATATATCCAAACTTATTGCAAAAACGTACCATCAGTGAAAATGTCGGCCAACGGGGCCACAGTTTCGCCTGGGGTAAATTTGTATGACTGACACGGGGGGGTTTAAAAGCAGCCAGGAAGGTGTAGTCCCCCCTGCATTTCCCTAGCAGGGCTCCTTGGAGGCGCCGCGAGCTCTGCGTGCCGCCGGCCCCGGGCTGCTCCCACGCCGCGCAGCCGCCTGCAGCCTCTCGTACAGCGTGGAGCGGAGCGCCGGGGAGCCCGGCTGCGGGCAGGGGCGACGGGCAGTGCCCCCGGCCCGGGCAGCGGAGGGCCTGGCTGCTTCCAGCTCCTTTCGCAAGGGGTCATCGTACGCTGATACGTATACGGACAACAAAACGCTGCGGGAAATATTAAGATAAAGCAGGTTAACAAGACGGAGAGATGTGCTTGGGAAAGGAGCAGGCAGTGTGTGCATATTGGCAAAACGCCAACACGAAGGAACCTCCCTCAGTGTATTGCAGAAGGAGAAAAAAATATTAACTCCAGGGGTAATTTTTGAAAGGGAAGATACCAGGGGTTAATTTTTCAATGAAAGCAATCACAGACAAGGGATGAAGGTGTAAAGGAGGGCACAGGGTGCGTCAGAGCAGCGGGTGCGTGGTGAGCTACCGTCAGCGACGCAGCCCTGACGGCGGCGGCTCGTGCACCTCCCCGGTATTGATAGGTATCTCAACCAGCAGTAAAAAACTGCTCTTGACACTCATCTGCAGGGAAAAATATCCACGTAGTCCTTGCTGCAGGACCAATTAGCCTGTGCGAGTGGCTGGGGGGGAGAGGGCAGCGCGGCATATACATGCGGGATGCATCCACACTTGATTACTCTAATGAAATGTCCATTGATTCCTATAGATTAATGTGAGAAGAACGGCAGCTGCGGCGTGGCTTGCGCCGCCAGGACAGCCGCTGTGGGCGCGTGGCGGGCCCGGCCGGGACGCGGGGGCGCGCAGCGGGCCAGGCTGGGACATAGGG